>NC_139223.1:47491308-47936308 GCF_055691185.1 Crinia signifera
CCTGAAAAGGTTAAAAACATTTACGAAAATAGTCTAAGGTGGTTTAGTGGTTAATGCATTTTGGGGAAAGGGTAAAACATACGTACATAGAAAAGAGCTATCACTGCTTGACACACTTACCCCCCTAGGTTATAATGCCGACAAAAAAATCCCCCACATACAGCTGTTCCTAACTTCAAACTGACTTTATCCGGCTACATATAACAGCTTCCGGCTATGCCCTCAACAAACTGGCATAGATTAAATTGGACTTGGATCCTCATTGACCCATTTATGGCCAGGGGGTGGTAACCGTGCATCTCAGTGTGACAAGAGAGAGGCTTTGCTGTAATATCACATGCTCCCCCTCCCTGTCACATAGACACCAAGCCACTAACTCCTTCCCTCCTCGGTCACTGTGTTCATGTCCCCGGTCACTTCCCACGCTCCAGAAGGATGCCGTCTGTGTCCGTGTTCTGTAAAGGAGCCATGATGATCAGCAGGTGAGCCGATGGGGGTGGCGGGGGATCAGTGGGTCCCTATGGACCTTTCCTAGGTATATTAGCAAAGCGCCAGCATATGTTTGGGATTTGTGTGTTGGATGAAAAGGTTACGGTGCAGCAGCCAAATCTGTTGTGTCAGCTCTGTGTTGGATACAGATTCCTCTCTGTGTTACATCTCAGTATAGTCCCGGTTCCCGATGATGTTTTTATGGCTTGCACAGTGTTACTAGGTTGTTACCTTGTTTTTACTGTTCTTACGTTTGTTTTTTATCACATTCGAATTTCCACTTTTGTTCCTGAGGTATTGGTTAGATCAGGGATGGCCTAACAGGTGCTCGAGATCTACCAGAGGTCCACGGTTTCCAAAACATGACCTGTTGGTAGATCTTGAGGACAGTTTTGGCCACCCCTGGTTTAAATCAAACGTTCTTTGGGACACATTCCTATTACATCCGTGCATTGTGAGGGGAAACGTTGCTGTTACCATGACGTGGAATTAGCATCATCATGGGTCTCCTTGGTTTGGTATATTTTATAGACCAGTGGTTCTGAAACTTGGTCCTCAGGTCACGTTATCCAGCTCACCCGGCAGGTGCACTTTTTACTTACTGACACATTGTAAAAGATCCGCAGGCAGAGATAGTTATTTCATTTGCAATTCTGTGAGGACGCCTGGAAAACATGCACCGTGTGGGGTCCTAAGGACCGAGGTTGAGATCCTGTGTTCTAGACATTTGCTATGTCGGCAAGTTCGAATGCCGACATGTTAATAATGTTTGGATTGAGCGTTTTTGACATTCAGTACGTTGTCATTGAAGTAATGTCGCATTGTTGAATGTCACTGTAGTCTTTTTAATGTGATTCTGTCCTAACATTAACCCTAATATCAACGCTTACAGGTGTCCATAGTAATGATTTTAACTACTACAGTATAACTACTACAGTATATGTCGACATTGTCATTGTTGGCCTTGTGCTGTTGGGATTTGTGAATGTCAAATGGGGACTTGGTGAGCGCATCCGGTCTCCTCTGCTGACATTGAATCCTGGACACGTCACAGTCCTGAGTAAGGATTAATGATCACAGTATGTGCTTTATTAGGTATCCAGATAATAGATTGACAATACATTGGTCAACAGTCAATAAATCGACAGCATATGGTCAACAGGTAAAAATGGTCAACACTTTTTTTTTTTATCACATGGTTTCCCAACATTTGTTTGCTTTACTACTATCCCCAGGAACATCTATTGGTGAATAGTAAACCCGAACCCTTGCCCATGGGTGGCGAGAGAAGCATGCCCACAAGGGTACACATTTATTGGTTCTGCTTGATAGATCTACACTACAGTGTCTATGTCGACAGTCAATAGATCAACACCAAAAGACTGACATGCACTAGGTCAGCATTAACAACAGAATGACAACGTGTCGACACAACCAAAAGGCCAACACGGAAAAGGTCGGCAATGTGAAAAGGTCAACATGGGTTTTTCACTTTTTTTGGGTGTCAATGTACATCTGATGGTGGTGACATATACAAGAATATACAAGATTTGGCCTAAAATTTACAAGGTTTAGCCTAAAATAAATAAACCCCATCAAAATCTTGTGTGGATAATTTCATGTCAACCATTATCATGTCATCCTTTTCACCGTGTCAACCTTAACCACCGTCAACCTTCTATCATCTATTCACCTTTCTGTTAACCATTTGGAGCAGTTGTCCACCAACCTGTTGACGGTCTACCTAGACATTGTAGAGCTGGGTACATTTGACATTTGAAACAATATTGCCGATAACGTTCATTCGACAGATTCTTATATTGTTCAGTGTGCGCAGTATATCTCTAGCGATGCATGCTCCTACAGGTCATTAGTGATGTTCTCGTCAATAACAGCTGTATGTGACAATGGGGGGTATTCAATGTCGGCGGAAATAGCGGCTGCCGCTTATTCAGTGCTGCCTTTTCCAATTGTTGAATTCACGGACGTTTTTCAGCAATCTGCGGCTGGGGATTCTGACTGTCGGGATGTTCCGACAGTCGGAATCACATATTGAATGCCCCCCAATATCTTTTGTAATGTAGCTCAGGGTACATGTATTTTGTTGTTTGTCTGGGAGTTCCAGGGAAATGGTCCCATGTTCTCTAGTGTGATCTCTTATTCTTCATGCTTTATGGTGTGCCCTTCAGCTTGAGAACTGGGAAAACTTTAAAATATTCAATACATTATTATACTGTATATACTGATATACATTTAATGTATACAACATAGTACAATACATAAACTGTATAGTGCAGTGGTTCCCAAACTGTGTGCCGTGGCTCCCTGGGGTGCCTCAGGACACTTGCAGGGGTGCCATGGGTTGGTGGTCCAGAACCAATTCAAATTATTTATGATCAATTATTTATGGACAAAACCAGTGCTGGTGTCTGTCAATCATAAATATGTGTACAATCCTGCCCTTTACTATATAAATGAACTTAAGAAACGAATATAAACACAATCTACTTAATTTTCTATATATATTTTTGGGTCTAGGGGTGCCGTGGAAAAATTCTGATACTCTAGGGTGCCGTGATTCGAAAAAGATTGGGAACCCCTGGTATAGTGATAAATTAAAACAGTATATAAGTGACCTAAAGAATACACTTTGTACACTTGCAACTCGTGTCATTATTTAAAGTTGCGCACAACTTGCACTCAGAGATGGGGATCACTGGAGTGTCGATCATGGGGTCAACAGTGTCAACATGCACAAAGACGACACAGGGGAAAAAGTCAACACAAGCAAATGTTCAACACAGAGAAGTTCGAAACATGATAAGCTTGACATTGGATTTCACTTTGTTTTTAATGGGCCCTTAGTGCTCAAGTCAGGGTCCATTGTTGCATGTGCGGAAGGGCCGCACACCTCAAAAGAGGAGGGTGTGGCCCCCTCCAAAATGGGAAAGTCCATAAAAGGGCATGGGTCATTAAACTTGATCAGTAAAAAAAATATATATACTAGTTTTGGGGCTAGGTACTATTCTGGGGTCTACTTTGGGTACATTTTTGATTTTTTTTGTGAGGGTTAAGCTGCAGGGAGCATCAGTTAGGATTAGGCTGTGGGGAGGGGACAATTTTGTTTAGGCTGCAGTGGGAGGGGAGATGGATAGAATTAGGCTTAGGTTATTGTTAGGCTGTGGGTGGTCAGACAGTTGGGGTTATGGTGATGGGACAAGAGTGAACAATATGGCTGCAGGGCTCCGGACGGTTAGGGTCAGGCTGCATGAGATATGGTCATTAGGTCCACAGTCAAAAGGTCAACATGTAAAAAGGTCGACATAAAAAGGTTGACATGAGTTTTTCATGAGTTTTTTTAAAACATACGTGTTCATACTTTACCATCCCAGTGGGCATAGTGGGAGAATAGCATGGCAAGCGCAGCGAGCCATGCAAAGGGGACGCAGTACACTTATATGGTGTCCATGTCGACCTATGTCAACATAGACACCAAAGAGTGAAAAACCCATGTCGACCCTTTTCCATGTCGACCTTTTAATGTCAACCTTTTGCAAGCATGGACCTTTTCATCATGTCAACCTAACGCATGTCAACCTTTTTTGATGTGTCAACCTTTTGATTGTCGACAATCTGTGGGAGGAGGGGAGGGTTAGGCGGAGGGATGGCAGAGGAGTTATTACAGGCATGTCCAAACTGTGACCCTCCAGCTGTTGTGAAACTACAATTCCCATCATGCCTTGCCACACTTTTACAATTAGGGAATGCTAAAACTATTGCAAAGCATGCTGGGATGTGTAGTTTCATAATAGCTGGAGGGCCATAGTTTGGATATGCCTGGGTTAGCACATGATACAGGACTCTATCAGTGTCGGAGATCTATTACTGGTGGCCACAGGAGCTGACAATCCCAGCACAGGATTATACTAATGTTAGAGATTATGGATATATTACTGGTGACCACAGGTGCTGATCTAATCCTTCCACCTGACATCCTGGGCTGAGGAGAGGGTGTCCACTAACAGAAGATGCGGCATCGCATCGTGCTTCATGCTCAGTGTGACCACAACTCCCAGCATGCACCAGCCATGTCTACTGTACTGCTCCGAAAAGCTACGACAGCCACTTGCTGGATCAATCAGTGAGGCCAGGGACATGGTGGCACCAGCAACTACCTGATTGAAGGAGGGGGCTTCCTATGTCCGCGATGCCGTCCGTTGGGATCATTGGGTCGAACACAAGCTTTAGGTCTACACCTTTAGGTCGACATGCATTAAGGTCGACATGGGTTAGGTCGACAGGGTCATTAGGTCGACAGACAAGAGGCAGAAATAGCGTTGGTCCAGCAGATGCAGTGCACCCTGTCACGACTGGTTTTCCCTGTTACACTCTGCCTCCCTCTACCTTTCCCTGTCACACACTGCCATGTTGCCTAGTGTGAACTTGGGGGTAGGAGGGTCCACAACCCACACGTTCCACCACTCATTGAGACACAGGGATTGTGCTGTCTACATTTCTACTCTTACTGATTGTCCAGGAGAATGTTGAATTACTGTAGGAGGATATCTTCTGATCTTCCTGAAGAGCAGGAAGTACTCCCAGAGAGTGATTACCAGCCTCCAGGGGGTCTAGGGACCTGCTGTGGTGACCATTAAACCACTCTCACATTATTACACTACTGCCACCTCATTAAGTGTATATATCCCCCACCTTAGTAACCGTCCATATATATTATCAAACCACACCCACTTCAGTAACTGTATATATTAAGCCACTCCCATCTCAGTAATCATATGTATTATTCATCTACTCCCATTTTAGTAAACATAACCCCCAACATGACCCATTCCATTAGGTACAAAATGCTCTGTTCCTAGACTTCCCTGCCAGTGGCCCAGTTACAGAGGTTGGACTCCAGCATAGTCCAAAAATCAAAGAGGGGGGTCACATCAACTGCCAATGAGTCCAGGACAGTGATGTTTGTAGTGGCATTAGGTGTGGCTCCCCTCTTTGAATATTGGACTGTGCTGGAGTCCAACCTCTGTAACTGCCACTGGCAGGGAAGTCCAGAAAGAGAGCATTTTGTACCTAATGGAATGGGTCATGTTGGAGGGTATGAGTAAATGTATATATTATCAAGCCACACCCATTTCAGTAACGATATATATTATCAAGCCACTCCCCCTCAGTAACCGTATATATTATTAAGCCACTCCCACCTCAGTAACGGTAGCTATTATTATAAAGCCACTCCCACCATAGTAAATATATATATATATATATATATATATATATATTACCTATTTTCTTCTATAGCCCCATTTTTGCTTCCGAGGAGAGGTGTGAGTGGAAGGCAGTATGTGTAAGTGCTATGTCTATTGTGGACTGGTATACAGTAGTTGAATGGAGCATTATTATATTTTCTAGCTGCACACAGTATCTTTGGTTAGCCCTCTTTCCTATGTCACTCTGCTCATCTCCCCCATACTGCTTATTCTCCTTTCTCATTGTCACAAGGCACAGTGCTCCCGCCAATCATGAAGTCTGGAACATGTTGCTTTAAAGTTATATACCCCATTTAAAGGATCAGATCATCTTCCAAAGAGATCTTGTCTTGGGTCTATTGCGTGCTTACCTTGGAGAGCCCAGAAGAAAGGTCCAAAGTAGGAATGGTCATTAACCATCGATGGTTAGTAACATAAATAGTTTCCTCCCAATGATAGTCTTACCATTGATAGGGGAAAAATCCTCCCAACAGTTATCGTATGAATAGCCATCCCTAGACTCTAAAGAGCAAGTATGTTGGCATAACAATGACTCACAAGAAAGAGGCAAGGCATCTGGGGCATGCACCTCCTGGAACTCCAGGGGAGCTGCCTGATGTTCTCAGGGGTATGGTATAGAAGATCTACAGTATTTCAGATGACAGGTACAAATGGTTGTCAGTGGTTGAGCTCGACAGGTACAAAAGGTCAAAAAAGGTCAAAAGGTCGACATGACAATGGTGAACACACTTATGGTCAACATAAATTTTTGGGGTAAAATCAGTTTCAAATATCTTCTACTGCGGGACCGATTCGCTCGCCATGCTTAGTTGGCCATGCTTCGGGCAAGGTGGCTCATGCTGCAACAGTTGTGCTAACCACAGGTTACTATTAGCTGTTCTAGTCCATGTGGAGAGTAAAGGTGCCCATACACTAGCGCGATTTGACCAGTTTTCACCCAATTCCGATGGATCGGTCGGAAAAAAAAAGTGATACGCGTTCCTGTGCACATTGGGTTGGATTTTGAGGACGGACATGCTGCACATAAGATAAATCGCAGCCCTTATGTGCACATTGTGGATGCTTTTTTGCACCCAAAATGTATCGCATCCGATTTCCCCCGGCAGCTCCCCTGGATAGATCACATGTTAAAAATGGCACATCAAGTGCCAAATCGGAAGATGGACTCGCCAGGGAAGTTCAAAGGGAAATCAGGTCCGACCTGTGCCTCAGACAAATCGGACCAGTGTACAGTAGGTATCCGGTCACTAGGTTGACAAGAGGAAGGCCGACAGTCATGAGGTCGACATGTGCCAACAAGCGGTATTTCATGCCCTACCATAGGGCGTGGGGGGGGGAAATAAAGTAGTGTGTCGAGAGTATGGCGAGCGCATGGCGAGCGCAGCGAGCCATTCAAGGAGACGCGATGCTACGTCATGTTGTCCATGTCGACTGTGTTGTCATTCCGGACAAAAAAAACCGAAAATCTCCATGTCGACCTTTTGACTGTCGGCCTTGATGCATATCGACTTTCAACCCATAACTGTACGGTATGGGGGCCTTTAATCAAGCAAATGTAAAAAATGACAAAAAAAAACATGTGTGTTTGTGTCAATCATTGTCATGTCAACCTTTTTAACATGTCAACCTTAAACCTGTTGGCCATATGGTGTCAACCTCCCGAGACACTGTCATGTGTGTGGGCAGAATGAATGATTATTTCCTATCCATGCTCATATATGAAATGTAACACTTAGGAGGAAATGTACTAAGTTGGGAGATCCCATGTGAAATAGAACTCCCCTCTGAGTAAATGTTTCCCCTTAGAATTGTGAGAGTTCCAGTTGTTCAATGAGAAGATGAAAACATTTTCAGGCATTTAGTTAATAGTTATATTGTACGTTTTATATTGTCTGTAGAATTCCAAGATAAACTGATTTGAAAATATTACCTCTTATCACACCGTACAAATTACCTGGTCCGACCTAAGTTGTAGCCGGGGTCGACCTGGGTCACTGTGTGGTGTGAAAGAGACTTTTAAAAAACCTCGGGTCCAGCGACCTGGTAATCCGACCCAGGTTAAAAGAAGGGTTTTACCAAGGTTGCTGGGCAGTGTGAATGGGTAACCTGGGTTGAGCGACCAGGGTCCTGTTCACACTATAGGGAGGGGCAGCATCAGCTCCAAGCACTGCTTCTTCCCTTGCCCCCCGATGACGCTCTACCGCTCTGCGCCCCCCCCCCCCCCCAATCACTTCACGACCAGGTTGCCGGGTCACCATGGGGAGCTTCACCTGTCAAATGTCAGAGCTCCCGGGAAGTACCCGTGTCCAAATCCCGGAAGCGACCTGCCATTTGCGTTGTGAAAAGGGTATAAGTAAATTCCCATTGATTTAAGAGATAAATGTAAGACTTTAGTAAATCAGCTGCAAAGTCTTGAAAACAAACATAAAAACTCACAAATGTGTTCTAATGTTTATTCTGTGTTTTACAGGACAATAATGGGTCCTTACGGAATGGATCGAACCGTCTATTGTATGGAGTTCAGTGACTGTGCCAACGGTTTGGGTGATGTATTAAAATTTTAACATATGACATTGGTCACCTGTGATTGTGTGCATTCATCCAGATTAAAACATTTTACTTGATTCGAATTTGGAGAAGACTTATTCCCCTCCATGGTGTGAAAAGATACTTTGAGGCAGTGCAAATTATGGTTCCTTACTATTTTTTAGAATGGGGGAACAGAGGCCTCTCCTCCCAGATGTGACCACATCCCTGTATAACCTGGGTGTGTTTCAATAGCTCTGATTTAATTCACTCTACCTTTTCATATACCCATAGGCGAATCTAGGGGGTGGTCCGGGGGTGCACAGGACCACCCATTAGCCCATTTTGTAGCTGAGGGATGGGGCTTTCCAACGAGCCCAGCCCCGTGTCTCTAGCCCCCTGGGAACCGGAGATACGACCAGGCAAAGTTGGAACATTTTCCCTATAGGATAACATGGGACCCGCTAATTCCGACCCCCACCCAGTTCAACGGCTGCCAGTTCCCCCTTCGGCATCACTGAAGCTCGAGGTTGATCTCAGTCGAACCCAAATCGCTGGGCCTTCAATATGATACCAGGCTGGATCCATATGGGTTAATTGGTTCCAGGGATATTGAGGTTAAACCGTTTTTTTTTTTTTTCATTTCTTAAATGTAATTTCATGACTGTTTATGTTCTTTGAGGGCAGATTTCTCTGTAACTAAACAGCCCAGTTTCATGGGACCAAAATCATTCGAAGCCAACTCAAAAGTTCTTCAATATGATACTGGTCTCATGTAAATGGGTCAGTTGGTTCTGAAGATATAGCTGGTTGGTTAAAGGGGGGTAGGGAGTGGTTGTCTCTCCCCCTCACACCAGAAAATGCAGGGACCTGGTGTATAAGGTGTCAGCCTGGGAATGTCCCTGCATGATCCTGGGACCATATTCCCAGGTAAATCCCTGAATTTTCTGTTGTGAAAGGGGTATTATTTCAAACAGTCGTGATCTGCAGTGCTCTGAATACAGCCGGGCAGCCCCCTGCTCTCTGCCCAGCTGTCAATGACTGTCACCCCTGCAGCTTCCGCTCCAATTCTTCTCCCCGCTTTCACCTCAGCCTCCCCCCCCCCCCCCTTTTATTCATGTGGTGCCGGCGCCCGGCATGCTCCCCCGACATCACGCACAACAACAGCGGGCACAATATTTCAAATGTCCACTCGGATAGAGGGGACACCAGGAGGCGAGTGTCAGCCTGTTCTGTGCTGCGCTCTGCTCCTCTCCCCATAGAAGCAGCTGCACTGCTCTCCATCTCTCCCTTCAGCAGCAGCGAAGGCTCATATAAAAATTTACAGTAAGTGGCACTTTTGGGGGCATTGCTTAAGGGACGCTACAAGTAGCGGTATGTGGGGGCATTATGCATAATTTGTGGCTTAATGTGTAAGGGGCATTATGGTGTGCAGCATCATGTGTAAGCGGCATTATGTGTGCTGCATCATGTGTAAGGGACATTATGTGTGCAGCATCATGTGTAATGGGTACTATTTTGAGCGGCATCATGTGTAATGGGTACTATGGTGCCATCAAGCAAGAACCCCCTAGCAATGAGCATGTAGGTAAGCAGCACTTATGTGGCAAATATGTAATGGGCATAACGGTTTGTTATATAGTATGTAATGGTCATCATGATGTGTGGCACAATGTGTAATGGGCATTATGGTGTGTGGCTTTATGTGTAAGTGGCATTACGGCGTGTGGCTTTATGTGTAATGGGTATTACAGAGTTTGCTAAAATGTGTTATGGGCATTACTGTGTATGGTCTAAAGTGTAACACCACACCCTTTTTGTGATGCCACGCCTCCTTCCCACGAGGCCACGCCCCTTTTTGGCGCGCGGCTGCGCCGCGCTAAGGTCCCCCTACTGTTATGTCTAGATTTGGGACCACCCATTACCATAATTCTAGATTCGCCTATGCATATACCGTAAGCCATATTTAACCATATCATCACGTGAGCAGCCTACTTAATTTACTAGTCTTACAGTACATGGTCATACTGTACTTTATGTACATAAGTTTTAGGCGTTTATTTTTATGAATTGAAAAATGAAAAGTGAATGAACTGAAGAGAAATCTAAATCAAATCAATATTTGGTGTGACCACCCTTTGCCTTCAAAACAGCATCAAATGATCCTAGGTACAACAAAGAATGTCTGTCGGCAACATTAAGCACGAAGGTTAACTTCAAGTTTGGGGCTGTTGAGGAGGAATTGGGGATTTGGTCAGGATTGACAATGTTCTCAATGCTGAGAAATACAGGCAGACACTTATCCATCATACACCATCAGGGAGGTGTCTGATTGGCTCCAAATGTATTCTGCAGAAAGACAATGATTCCAAACATACAGCCAGGGCCGCCGAGAGGCAGGGGGAGGGTACATTTTACCTGGGCCCGGGCCTGCCAGGGGGGCCCGGGTCCGGACACACACTTTAAAATATATTTTTTGGGCTGCGGGTGCGTGGGGAGGACAAGGACCTGTCCGCACGCCCGCCCATGTGTCCGGCCACCCGCCCGTCAGCTGCGGCTGCCCCTGCCTTCCCCTGTCTGTCCTTCCCCTGCACACGGAGAGACAGACGCTAGAAGTCATAGTTCACCTCTAGCGTCTGACAGGAAGCACAGCTCTGCACTTCCTGGTAACGCTGCAGAGCTGTGCTTCCTGTCAGAGACGCTGGAAGTGAAAAATGACTTCTAGCGTCTGTCTCTCTGTGCGCAGGGGAAGGCAGGGTAAAGCAGGGGGCAGCAGCAGCTGACGGGCGGGTGGCCGGGCACATATTAACCCCTTTGCAACGAGCTAGAACCCCTGGCAATGGAAATAAACCTCCCTTGGCAACGAGCAAGAACCCCAGGCAAAAAATATTAACCCCTTGGCAACATTTACAAACCCCTTGGCAATGAGCAAGAACCCCTGGCAATGGACATTAACCCCCCCTTGGCAACAAGCAAGAACCCCTGGCAACGTACATTAACCCCCCTTGGCAATGAGCATTAACCCCTGGGAACAAATATAAACCTGTTGGCAACAAGCAATAACCCCTGGCAATTTTTGACGCGTGCCTGCGGCAAGCACATATATTCCTTTCTCCACTGCTGTAGTTGGGAGATATGCATTAGGTGTGAGGGGTATTGCAATGTGTGGCATAATGTGTCAGGGGCATTACAGTGTGCAGCATAGTATCAGGCATTATGGTGTGCTGCATCATGTTTCAGAGAAATGGCGGTGTGTGGCATAATGTATTGGGCATTACAGTGTGCAGCATATTTCGCTGGGGCATTACGGTGTGCGGCATAGTATTAGGGGCATTGTTCAAATTTTAGGTTGGAGACCACTAGACTAGGAGAGCAGGCATGGGGTTAGCTGTGTCCAAGCACCAACTCACGCATCTGCATGTGCAGTCTAATGCCGGGCAGCTTCTGAGCACTCGCTCAGACACTGCCCGGCTGTTCCCGACCTGGCGTGCGGCCTGCGCTGTGTGATTCGGTCATAGGTCATGCTGCGCAGGCCGCAGCGCTGACCACCAGTGCCGGAACCTGCTTGCCGCCGGGCCTCCCACATCATACCCGACACCGGAACCTGCTCACCGCCGGGCCTCCCACATCATACCCTACGCCAGAACCTACTCGCCACCAGGCCTCCCACGTCGCACATGTCTACCCGACACCTGCCTCTGCACTGCGGCCGCCTGCCCCCCTCCGCAGCAAGTCAGTGTGGGGGCACAGGGGGCAATTTTCTTTTAGGGATGACAATCCCGGGAATACCGGGTTTCAGCATTTTTCAATCCCAGTGATATTGGTGTACCGGCCCCAAGATTTCTGTTGCCATCCCTTACATACAAATTATCTTCTAGACCTACTTTGTCTCTGTCCCTGCGTCCCCACCATCTCTGTCCCCACCATCTGGCCCTTCGTCACCACCGTCTCTGTCCCTGCATCCCGCCATCCCGCTCTATGCACCTTTGTCCCTGCCATCTCTCTCCCTGCATCCCCACCATTTCTCTCACTCTACCTGAATCTTGCCTCAATCTGTGTGGAATAATTTGAATTTTGTGTCATTCCATGTGGCATAATGTGAATTTTAAGACATTCCATGTAAATTTTGGCTCATTCTGTATAGCATAATGTGTAAGGGGCAAGTATAAGGGGTCTACTATTGTGTTGCATAAAGGGTATATGGTGTGGTACACACCCCTATATCCTTTAGAGGCCACACCTCTTTTCTGTCACTTGCCACTCCAGGGGGGCCCAGTGACGCTGTTGTACCTGGGCCCAGGATTTCTCTTGGCAGCCCTGCATACAGCCAATGTTAATTAAGAACTATCTTCAGCGTAGGAGTCCTGGAATTGATGATAAGGCCCCAACAGAGCCATGATCTCAATATCAGTCGGTATATCCTTGCCGGGTTCCTTCGAAAACTTTGTACAAGTGTACCTAGAAGAATTGATGCTGTTCTTTAGGCAAGGGGGGGGGGGGGGGTCACACCAAATATTGATTTGATTTACTGTAGATTTATCTTTTGTTATTTCACTTTGAATTTTTAACTGATAAAAATAAACTATTAACACTTCTATTTTTGAAAGCATTTTTTTTTACGCCTGCCTAAAACCTTTGTCCAATACTGTAAATGAGTATGACCATGTACTATAACAGTAGTAAACAAGTAGGCTAAATATGACAAAATGGTTTCAAAACGAACTCTATGAAAAGTAGAGTGAATTAAATCAGGGACGCGGAGACACTCCATGGGCTGGGAATATACAGGGACGTGGCCAAATCTGGGAGGCAAGGCCTCCTTTGCCCCATTACACAAATAAAAAAGGAACCATAATTTGCGATTCCTCAAAGTCGCTTTGCGCACCAGGGAGGCGGATAATACTTCTCCTCTAAAGTTCATGTAAGTAAATAGTATTTTTATAGATATTATAGAAAAACCAGCATAAGCAAATACAAACATGAGAAGAGGTGTGGCAATGCAAGTCAAACATAACAAAAGTCTGTAGTTTTTCAAGTTTTTTTTTATCCGAATGTCAACATAGTCAACATGGATACCATCAAAGTGTACCGCGTCCCCTCGCATGGCTCTCCGCGCTCGCTATTCTTTGGGCACACTATTATATTCTCCCTCCATGCCCTAGTGGATGGTAGGGCATGAAATACCGCCTGTCGGCTAAAAAAAAACATGTGAAAAACCTTTACTGTCAACCTTGCCATTGTCGACTTGCTTGTGTCGACCGTCCAACCCTGTCGACGTTAGCCATGTCGACATATGCCAGGTGTCGACCTAATGCCTGTGGTCGACCCAATGCATGTTGACCTAATGACCTTATCCCAAAGCAGTTATGGTATAGGGGTCGACAATGTATAGGTCAACAGTCACTAGGTTGACCACTAATGGTCGACAGAGAAAAGGTAGGTCACAATGAGTGGCCTGAGGGGCGCCTGAGCGGAGTTGTTTTGCTGGAGCTGCGGTCTCGGGACTTGGGAAGTCTGACCCAAGGAATGGTACACTGGAAAAAAGGGGGGGTTTGAGACCGCGCTCGCTAGGAAGCATGCAACAGGTGTAGTTAAAACATTTATTATGAATAATACATATAAAAAAAAGTATGATAAAATAAATCAATTAAAAAGATTGGGGGTACCGCAAGTAAATGCAGAGAGCAGGGATATTCACCCACAGTCCAGCCGTAGTAGTGTCCTTTATCCGTTCCTATAATGTCTCCAGATAATCATCCTATGTAGGGATGCCAAAGGTGTTTGTACTGGGAGAGATGTAGGTCTCCAAACCAGGGAGCTCCTGATGTTGCCGGGTGCTCTACCTGGTGGGCTTGATGTTATTGCCACTTGATTCCTTTGTGGGAGAGATGTAACTCTCCTGACCAGGGAGCTCCTGATGGAGCGAGGTGCTCTACCTGGTGGGCTTGATGGTGGTGCCGCTTGGTTCCTGGGAGAGGATTGATTCTGGAGACTGGTCCGGTTTCAGGGTGATAAAAACGTGGGGCGTCTGTAGAGTAGGGGTGTCCCGGCTCCCCTTCACCAACGCGTTTCACAATAAGCTTTGTCAAGGTGATACCTGGGGTGTTCACTGTAGGAGTTATATACCCTCTATGGGAGGAGGAAGCCATTTGCACCTGTTGCATGTTGATTGTAAAGTTTCTGTTACTACAACATTATTTATCTATCCTTATATTTCTGTTAATAGGAGACAAAACTAAACCTTCCTATACCTTCTGGTTTAAAAAACAAGCATTATAAAGCACAGAGAATTGAATAAAACATACATTTCTGTAGAGACCCGTTTCCGGACATCCGGTGACGTCACTTCCTGGTTGGTGAACCGCATATGCGTTCCACCAATGTATGTAGGATATCTATTGTGAGGGCGATTTTTGCCCTTTTTAAAGATGGCCGAATCTATACTTCCGGGTATACTACATTGTAGCTGGCTGTTTCCCCGGACTCTCTGCATACTCAGGGAGCGGGTGCTGCATATATTAGTGTTCCCTATTACTGGGAATTTGTTACTCATGTAATGCTGGTTCCTGTGTTCACTTTAGTGTGGTTGTGCTTTTTATTATTAATGGAGCGCACATGCGGTTTTACAGTTATATATAGGACATAGAAAAATATTAACATATCTAATACATTTTGGTGGTTTATAACAGGACTGATTTATGATTATGAAAGATGTTTATCATAGGTATTTCATTGTAATATACCGATGCATTAGCTTATATACATATATAAACATGGGCGGAGATATGCAAATGAGCGGATATAAGTCAAGGTCAGTTGCCAGATACATAGAACAATACACATATACTATCGAAAATTGGGGTAAGCAATATTAGGTGATGTTACACAGTAGATAAAAATTCATTGACAGTAAATATATAAAAAAAAAAAAATGATGACACTCTAAAAGGGAGGGAGAGAGAAAAATGTCATAGATTTAGAATTTTTGCATTTTTCATTACATGCAGCCCATTACCCACCCTGGAAAAAAGGGATTCCTAAGGGCCAAATAATGCGGCTATACCGCAATTGCACTAACAAAGAAACATTTGAAAAACAAGCAAAAGACATGCTCAATTCATTTGCACAGAGAGGGTATCCAGAGGAAATAATAACAAAAGCCTATGAGGAGGTGTTATCCCTAGATAGGGAAACACTATTACAAACTAAACCCAAACAACCCATGGAAAAGAATCAACACATTACATTCATATCAACGTATAACAGTCATTCAAATGAAATTAAGAAAATAATTGGAAAAAATTACAAAATACTCAAACAAGACCACCTTTTAGTAGATGTAATTCCACCAAAACCACTGTTCGTGTTTAAGAAAAATAAGACCATAAAAAATTCTCTAGCTCCCAGTTTCCTGAAATCAATAGCAACCACACCTGAGGAGGATGGCCCAAGTACTTGGCTTGGAGGCCAACCAAAAGGTTTCTTCAGGTGCGGTTCATCAAGATGCATAACATGCTAATACATCGAACTCAGGGCGTGCCCCTCTATAGAAGATAAAGAAGGCACTAGTATAAAGATTGATAGTTTCATCAATTGTAATACCAGCTACACCATCTATATGCTAACTTGTGAGTGCAAACTCTTCTATATAGGGCGTACCACAAGGAAAATCAAAATCCGTTTCCTGGAACATAGACGGAACATAATGAAACACATCCAGACGCACAGTGTCTCCCATCACTTCCATGAACACCATGGAGGAGATCCCAAGAGCCTTAGGCTAGTAGGCCTGGAACACGTCACAAGCAGTGGCGTAACAATAGAGGGTGCAGGGGATGCAGTTGCTATGGGGCCCGGCGGCTGGCGGGGCCCGGGCTAAGCAAACATCCCCTGCACCCTTTCAATTTTTAAAGTAATGCTGCGGCAGGCTGACAGTGCCGCTGTCCCGTGTCTCAGGGACAGCGCAGCACTGTAAAAGCGGTAGTCCAGACTCCAGCTAGTCTGTCCTGGCCGGCGCTTAACGTCACTCTCTATAAGTGAACAGCCCCAGCGCGACTGTGCATAGTTTCTGGCGCTGAAGTGATGTGAGGTGTACAGACCAGCGCGGCTGTGAACCAAGACTCGGGAGACCCAGCGCGAGTGCAGCTCCTGGCTCAGCAGGACACAGAGACCCGGCACGGCGCTGATCAGGTGGCGTGCTGTGGAACCCAGACGATGCGGAGACCCGGCAGGGTGAAGACTTGGTGTAGAAAACACACCATGTTGCCAGAGGTACCGTCATCTGCCCGGGGGGGGGGGGGGTTACACAGCGCACAGCGGCACCTGTAAGTAGTGGGGGGTTGGTAGCAGTTATGTAGAGCCATCTATAGGGGTGGGGGTGCCAGTCGTGCTCTCTCCCCCCTCTTTCTTCCCTGCTCTTTTTCCTACTGCACATCTTTCTCTTAGCCCAAACACTCACTCCACCTGTCTCTCTGCCCCTAGTCGTCTCCACTCTCTCCTACCCATGCTTCCTCTCTCTCTCTCTCTCTCTCTCTCTCTCTCTCTCTCTCTCTCTCTCTCTCTCTCCCTCTCTCTCCTCCCCCCCTCTCTCTCTCTCCCCCCCCTCTCTCTCTCTCTCTCCCCCCCTCTCTCTCTCTCTCTCCCCCCCCCTCTCTCTCTCTCCTCCCCCCCTCCCCTCTCTCTCTCACACCTGTGCTCTCTCTCTAGCCCTGTCTCTTCCCTGCACCCTCTCTGACAGTCTATCTCCCCAACTCTACCCGTCACTGTTTCTCTCCTGACACCCTCTCTCCCTCTTTCTTCTGTCACATAGCAAAATCTTGGACGGCCCCCCCCCCCTCGCCCCACATGGGGGGGGGGGCCCGTCCAAGATTTTGCTATGGGGCCCACATCGTTCTAGTTACGCCTCTGGTCACAAGAACTGCACGTGGAGGGGATAGGTATAAAACCTTATGCAGACAAGAGGTGTACTGGATGTACAAAATGGATTCCATACACCCAGGGGGACTAAACGAAGCCGTAGAACTGAACACAGTGATTTAGACACTATGCTAAATACTATGGGCGGTATTCAATGAGGCTGATTCGCCAGATTTTTATGGCGATTTTGTGCTGTAAGGCGAATTTCTGACTAAAACGGTGAATCACCCTATTCAATGACCAGATGGCGAATACATTTGAAGGTTTTTTTCGCCATGATTCACCGAGTAGCAATCGCTATCTTTTTATGGTGAAGTGGAAGGTGAACTTTTAAAATAAAGTGTTTTGTTTTTTACAATTGGTGTAAAAAAATCTGGAATTTTATTCCAGATTTTTTTTTTCTGCTATTTGTATTCATGTGCTGTAAGCACATGAATATATATTAATTTTTTTTTTTTACACAGAGCAGCCAGCAGGGGGCCGGAGCCGAGCTGCTCATTAGATATTCATATATTCACTTCACCCGATCATTACATATGCATGATCGGTTGTAGTGAATATACCCGGTCCCCTGCTGGCTCTCCCGGGGGCAGCCTGTGCTGCCTGGCTCCCGGGGAGCCCACCTCCCCCCCACAAACGTTCTGGGGCAGGCAGGGAGACTTCCATCTCCCTGCCTGCCGCCGTCCTCAGGCTCCCTGTGGCGTCCGCCGCAGGAGCTCAAATTCGCCAGTCAGGGGCAGCGAGCCCCTGACTCGTTGAATACCGGAGCCGGCGAGGCTCCGGAACGCAGCGAGCAGTGGCGAATGTGCAGCGAATCCTAAACAGGATTCGCTGCACGTCGCCAGTATTCACATTGAATACTGCCCTATATGTAATAAAAACATTACTGAGCTCCAAAAACATAAGGGTAATATATGTCTGGACCTACTCCCCTTTACTATGGAAACAACCCCATCTGTCCCCCTGAGTGAAAACTGCAAAAATTCAAAATCTATGACATTTTTCTCTCTCCCTCCCTTTTTCAACATGCAACAGGTGCAAATGGCTTCCTCCTCCCATAGAGGGTATATAACTCCTACAGCATACCTCCCAACTGTCACGATTTCCGCGGGAACGTCCCGATATTCGGGGACGTTCCCGCGTCCCGCCCGGGGCCGCCATTGTCCCGCGGTGGGGGGGACAGTTGGGAGCCCCCCCAGCTTGTCGAGAATAGATGCTGTGCGCATGCGCACAGCATCTATTCAGCGCCGACGAGCGGCGTAAACGGGGGCGTGGCCGGAGTTCGTGTCACCCCGTGAGGCCACGCCCCATTTTCTCGAGGCCACGCCCCCTTTTCGGGAGCCCGCGCGGCTTCGCCGTGCGAACGTCCCGACCTCCCAACTTCATAAGTTGGGAGGTATGCCTACAGTGAACACCCCAGGTATCACCTTGACAAAGCTTATTGCGAAACGCGTTGGTGAAGGGGAGCAGGGACACCCCTACTCTACAGACGCCCCACGTTTTTATCACCCTGAAACCGGACCAGTCTCCAGAATCAATCCTCTCCCAGGAACCAAGTGGCACCACCATCAAGCCCACCAGGTAGAGCACCCCGCAACATCAGGAGCTCCCTGGTTTGGAGACCTACATCTCTCCCAGTACAAACACCTTTGGCATCCCTACATAGGACGATTATCTGGAGACATTATAGGAACGGATAACGGACACTACTACGGCTGGACTGTGGGTGAATATCCCTGCTCTCTGCATTAACTTGTGGTACCCCCAATCTTTTTAATTTATTTATTTTATCGGTACTCTTTACCTAGCACGGCGCCCATCGCGGTCATCGCGGGAATTGAATGCACTAAAAAATCGGGTGCGACGCGACCGACGCGATGCCCGCGATTTCCCATAGGGAACAATGTGAAATATCTCAATTGACCCGATTTTACTGTTCAATGCCTCAATTGACACGATTTTTCCATAGGAAACAATGTTAACTGGCCCACAGAGGCCAAATAGCCACCCTGAAGTGAGAAATGGCCCCCACAATTGTTAACGCCACCCCACGATCAACGTGAACCCTGAAGTGTGGCGAGCGTAGCGAGCCCCACGAGGGGCGGCGGTACGCGTCCTACGACCTTTTCATACCCCCACTATCCACGTCGGCGTGGAGTTGAGTATAGAATAGTGTGGCGAGCGCAGCGAGCCACCGAGCCCGAAGCGCGGCGAGCGCAGCGGATACCTGTGACGCCCGCGAAGGGACGCGTTTACCAGTGAAGGTATCCACGTCCCCTCGCGGGGCTCGCTGCGCTCGCCACGCTTCGGGCTCGGTGGCTCGCTTCGCTCGCCACACTATACTATTCTCAACTCCACGCCGACGTGGATAGTGGAGGTATGAAAAGGTCGTAGGACGCGTACCGCCGCCCCTCGCGGGCTCGCTGTGCTCGCCACGCTTCGGGTTGACGTTGATCGTGGCGTGTCGTTACCAATTGTGGGGGCCATTTCACACTTCAGGGTGGCTATTTGGCCTCTGTGGGCCATTTAACATTGTTTCCTATGGAAAAATCGTGTCAATTGAGGCATTGAACAGTAAAATCGGGTCAATTGAGAAATTTAACATTGTTCCCTATCGGAAATCGCGGGCATCGCGTCAGTCGCGTCGCACCCGATTTTTAGTGCATTCAATGCCCGCGATACCCGCAATTTTTTTACCTGCGATGCCCACGATCAAAATCGTGGGCGCCGTGCTAGGTAAAGAGTACCATTTTATCATACTTTTTTTATATGTATTATTCATAATAAATGTTTTAACTACACCTGTTGCATGCTTCCTAGCGAGTGCGGTCTCAAACCCCCCCTTTTTTCCAGTGCACTAATGGTCGACACCTAAAAGTGGTGGACATACCACAGGTCGACATTGACAGAATGTTGACACAAGCATAAGGTTGACATGGACATAGTCAACACTGAAAACGTTGACATGAGTTTTTCACAGTTTTTTGTTGTTGTTGACCTAGACATTGTCGGCCCACGGACTGGATACCATCAATACAAGATAACCATAAAGGATTAAGCTAAACCTAGAGGATAAGAGGCTAGAATGAGTGACACCTGTACATCGGGCTCCTCTGTGCCATAGACATGATCTGGCGTTTCTGGTGCCCATGGGATAAGGCAATCACCCCTAGCTGTAATCAGGATTACTGACTGGCAGCACCCAGGGCCTAAGAGGATTTGTGGGATTGTTTGGGAAACATGAAACCATTATTTCAATTGAGCCAGTGTTAGAAGAATGAAAATGGGATATAGGAAATCAGCATAAGAGCAGGTATTATAAAAATAACCTAGAAAGAGGAAATGGAAATAGAATTTACTGGTTACATCATTCGGTAAATCGGAAACAAAACAATAACAAACATTGAAATAAATCATTTATAATATTCAACTATTTGTAATTATTGTAAAGCGATTCTGTTATTTATTTTAACTGATGCTGCCAATAAACTATCAGAATCTGGCATGTGACATCAGAATCAGAATCAACTTTATTGGCCATGTATACTAGCGTATACAGGGATTTTTTTGCGGATTACGGTGCAGCTACAAGCAAGGGAAACACAACGGGAGGCGAGACATACAACTTTTTCGCATACATACAGTGGGTGTTTTACGTTTCAATGATAAGCATAGTTAGACAAGCACAGTTGGACGTTACTATTAGCATTAGATTGTCATAGATTGTTTAATTGGCAGATAGCTATTGGAAAGAAGCTTCTCACGGTCCTTATTGGAAAAAGGGGGTGAAAAGGTCGCACAGGGATATATAAAGTTAAAATTTTGTTAGCGGACCCTCATATATTATTTTCTGAAATATTTCTTAGATGAGAGAGGGTGTGCTATCACTGGACACCAAAAGACACAAATTTACAAAAAAGAGAAAGGTGTGTCGCTGGGTGATGCACCTGAAGAATGATTCATTTAAAATTTAACCTTTATTAGTTATATTGTAAAAAAATGTAGCGAAGTATTAGACACACAAATCACACAACACAAAGTGATTTTAAAAGGGATAATATACCCAAACTCTGTATTCTCCCCTTTCTGATCTCCCACTAATATCAGTATGGTGTTTTATTGTGTCATGCACCCACTGGTTTATGTAATAATAATTGTTAGTGACAGGTGTGGGAGCAGACTTAGCTGTCAGCCTGGCCGTAAATATCCAATGTAGGGATTATACCCTTATCAGTGGGGTATTGGATATTTTAATAATCCGCAAATATAACAATGGCGGGTAGCAGGTGGGTGGGCAGTTCAAACCTGTGCCCGGGTGCGGTATCAGGCTTCTGACGTGATCTCTCACTTCACAGTCAGTTCGCCTTACCGCTACCTCCTAGGCGCACACAGTTCCTGCTGCCGCCCGCTGTATGACAGACTGGGCTGAGGCGCATGAGATGAGCGCCAGCAGTCTCAAATCTGTCACGAGGATCAGTGTATCTCGGTGTGGACGCCACACAACGCGACCTCTGGCGCGTGCCCAGTGGAGACTGGCGCACGTGCTGTACTGCGGCTCAGGCTGAATTACAGTTTCACAAATATTTACACATTGGTATGTGGGGAGGGGAATGAGGGAGTCACAACAGATGCTGACAGGGAGTCCTGATGAAGCTCTCTAAGCGTGACTATGGTTGACTATGTTGACATTCGGATAAAGTCTTTCGCAGGTGCCTTCTCGGGCACCGGAACAATGATTGAGCGTTTAAAGCAGGCAGGGACTATACACGTTTCCAATGAGGCAATGAAGATTGCAGCGAAGATGGGGGCGAGCTGCGCTGCACAGGTATTTAGGGTAGATGGGGACACTCCGTCAGGGCCTGCGGCCTTTCTTGGTTTTTAGCCTTTTGAACAGGGTTTCTACTATATTATATCCCTTATCTACTATCTACTTCTGTTATATCCCCTACCTCTTTTTTCAGTATTTCCTATTTATATTCAATTTCGATTTATTCAATTATTACTATTTTTTTAAATGACACTTTTTTTTGTGTGAAAAACAATGGTTAAAATTCAGTTTTCAAAAATGAAATTGAATGAATGTCACTCGAGCTCCGAGAATGTCGCCCGTCAGTTCAATAGTTACCAGTGACGTCACTCAAGCACTGATCGCGCAGCCTGTATGCTAATAAACAGTAACTAGTATAAGCATTTTTGTACGGAGGGGTGCTAATATTTTAGTCTTCAAAAATAGTTCTAAAAGCAATAAATCAGTGAAATAATTTCAGGAATGAATAAAGTAATCATCTGAAGTTTAGTTTTGCCCAACGCACGGAACCTGCTATAACTCTTGTATCTACTGTACTTGTAACTTCAGACGAGTACCATGAATTTTTTCCATAGGAGGAAAAAATATATTTTAACACTTCTGAAAGTAATTAAGATGATATTACCAAAGCCTGACTCATTTTATCTTCCATTTCTGAATGTGGGACTTTGTATTACAGGTATTAAGGTAATTGGAGGACTACGTGAGTTCAGCAGAGAGGAATATGGGGTTTATGTGAAGAGAATCCTTCCTGGCGGAGTGGCCTATTCTGATGGTAAGTCCTGCCTGCACCGTATTGGGGTTTCCTTGACCCAGCAAAGTTTTTCTTCAGTCAGATATAAACCCTCTCCTTTGCTTGCATGGCCTCAGTCTTGTCTCTGTATGCTCCTCTATAAGTGGGATAAACTGTACCACTACCTTCCACGCTTGTTACTTTGCCTTCTGTGCCCGTGTGTACTGTTTCTACCAGCTAACAGATTCTGTTCCAGCTCTCTCTGTCTTTTTCCCTACATGGTTCTATAATCCCTCCTCTGTGTCCAAATTGTAGCCTCTCTAGTGTCAGCCAACCAATTAGCTCCTGTCATTTTTCAAAAATAGCCTGTGACATGGCAGGTAGTAGCTGATTGGCTGGCTGTTTATCACTCTACATTTTATCCCTTTTGAAGCTTAGTGCATCTGGCCCATAGTCTTTTACTCCTCATCAGCCATTACATTTCCATCCACCCAACAGTTTCTGTTGCAAATAATTCTGGTTGATTCGCAAGTCCACCAGACACCACCCTGCAAATGCCGGGTGCCCCCCCTCCCTCACACTTCGCGTATGCTCCAACAGACTGTGCATGGGTGTTTTACATAAACATCCATTGGCAGGCTTTGGGAGAACACCCACATCATTCGATGGCCATTCAGAAGGAAGTGGGCAATGATGTCAGATGGCCACCCCAGCACCCACGTCACCGGGCGATTTCCATGGGAAAGCCCAGTGTTTTCATGGGAACGTCCATGAAGCGCTGGGCGTTCCCATGGGCGCGACTATCAGCCGCCGCCCCACGCCCCCAACGTCTAGAAGCATTAGTAAGACAGCATGAAGAACACTGGGTTCTGTTGGTATCTGATTATACTGGAAAGAAGCTGCACTCATTTTCTTTTAATATATTCATTAAAACGAAATGATCATTCATCAAATTCCATACAAAATACTTTTAAAATGATGTTTTCATTTCAGTATTAATCAAGGCTTTGGGGCATTATTACCAGTAATATTCTAGTTACTTTTCAATCCTGTGGCCAGAACTTGTTCTGTGATTTGTGCTAAAATGTATACAGATATACAAGTACATTTTTATTTCTTGGATGGGAATAGATTGGAAGTCCTGCTTGAGGCCGCCCAGACAGAAATTCATTTGGTGCCATCCTGCTTAAGAACTTAAGCCGGATGTCAACTAATTAATTCCTTGCCGCTTGGGGTGTGCGCCAAATAAGGCTCCAATAACTGAGTGTTCTCATTTCCAATGTCCTTTTAAAGCCCAGATGTGCAGGGGTGTGGGTTGTTAGGTCTACAACAACTAGGTCAATAAGCATTGGGTCGTCACCACTAGGTCGACAGGCAACAAGGTCGACATGGGTCTAGGTCGACATGGGTCTAGGTCGACATGGGTCTAGGTCAACATGGGTCAAGGTCGACATGTGTCTAGGTCGACAAGACATTAGGTCAACACAAGCATTAGGTCGACATGGGCAAGGTCGGCAGTCAAAAGGTCGAAATGGGGTTTTTCACTGTATGTCAACAGTCGACATGGACACAATTTGAAGTGCACCGCATCCCCTTGCTTTGCGAGCGAAGCCTCGCTACGCTGGGCACACTATTTTATTCTCCCGCCACTCCCCAATTGGATTGTAGGGCATGAAATACCACCTGTCGGCACATGTCGGCTCAAAAAGCAGTGAAAAAACCCATGTCGACCTTCTGACTGTCAACCTTGCCCATGTCGACTTAATGCTTGTGTCGACCTAATGACCTGTCAACCTAGACACATTTTAACCTTGACCCATGTTGACCTAAACCCATGGCAACCTTGCTGTGTCGACTCAATGTTTGTCGACCTAGTTGCTGTAGACCTAATGACCGTATCCCATGTGCAGTAAACTTGGAATTGTAAAATAAGTAATTAATGTTTTATTTCTCTATAAGAATTTTTAATGAATAATAGTTGTGGCAGCAAGGATCCAATATTGTAAATTTTTATGGGTGAGTTCATTCAAGGAACTAGTCTGTTCAATTATATAACAGAGGAAAGTCTTCAGATTTCACTTTATTAGACCAAGCACAACAAATGACAAAGAAGCCAAACTGGTGAATGAAAAGTGTCCTCTGATATTGGTGGTTCTGCTGTAGGTGTTCTGCTGTGTGAATAAAACTATTGATTTTGCTGATCACTAAATATTGTAATACAGGTTGAGTATCCCCTATCCGTGCATCCCCTATCCGAATTATTCCAAAAACCGTGGTTTTTTGAATCATTCGAATTTTTTTTTTTTTTTTTTTAACCCCCCCTAACCCTCTTTTCATACTTACCAAGTCCCAGGGCGTCCACAGCAGGCCTCCGGCATCTTCTCCAGGGTCTCCAGCGGTCCCAGGAATGCATTGCGCGAGTGTGCGCGCGCGCCGGTGACGTCACCGGTGCGCGCGCACACTCGCGCAATGCATTCCTGGGACCGCTGGAGACCAGGAGAAGATGCCGGAGGCCTGCTGTGGACGCCCGGGGACTGCGCGGACACCGAGGGACCACCGGACACCTTCAGGGGACAGGTAAGTATGGCTACAAAAATTTATTCTAAAAACCGGAAAATTCCCCTATCCGGAATGCTCGTGGTCCCGAGCATTTCGGATAGGGGATACTCAACCTGTACCCAGTTCTCACTGCAGGCAAATTCCCGGGTCTATCATGTCGACCCGGGAATTTGCCTTTTAACACGGGTTTTTCTGCAGTATGAACGGGTCACATACCCGGATCTCATACATGGGTAAAACCCTTCTTTTTACCCGTGTCTGAGATCCGGGTATGCAGACACGGGTTGACCCGTTCACACTGCAGAAAAACCCGTGTTAAAAGGCAAATTACCGGGTAGAACTTCTTCACCGGGGAATTTGCCTTGCAGTGAGAACGTGGGGGAAAGCCGTGTATTTCTCACTGGCAGTGAGAACACGGTATTAGATGCCTCCCCTATTGTAAAGCTTTTTCACAATCTCCAATTCTAGGGGCCAATTTATCAACAAGTGATAAAGCTAGTTGTGAATGATAAAACTCACTGCGTATGATAAATGGTGCACTAGCCAATCAGTTCCCAAAAAATGTTTCAAACAGATGGCAGTTAGGAGCTGATTCAAGCACAATTTGTCACAAGCAAAAAAAAAATCTCATTCATGAGTTGTATCACTAGTTGATAAATGAGCCCCTAATATTTATTTTAAGGTGAGTGTATTTTTTTCGGAGAACAATCCACAAATATGATTCTTACTAGTCTTATTATGTTAGGACTATGGGCCTAGTTCAGCATGGATTGCTAATTTGAGAAAACGGAACACAGCGAGCGTACATGCAGGGCCAGTTTAACTTCATTATAGGCCCTGGGAAAACAATACTCTGCGGGACCTAGACACACCCATTTATGGAAACCAATACAATTTTTTTTAACTTACCCCTCCTGCGGTCCTGCACCATCTCTCCCAACAGTGAAGGGGTGCCAGCACTCTAATTAATGCATAGTTCCTGCCACCCACTATCACAATCCTGACAGCCTTTCACTGACTGCAGGCTGGGAGGCAATTATATCATCCTGCTTTAACACTCTGGTTGCGTGACCTCCACGCACCCCAGCTTGGAGACCCCTAGAATTGTGGAGCCAAGAGCCACTTCCCAGTTTGCCTATATGTTAAGATACATATATGCTGGGCCTAGCACTATTTGTGGGAGTAATCTAGCGCTAGATGAAGTATTAAAGCATATAAAACATGTTTCTGATGTCATATGCAGTCATCCCCCCGAAATGCAGTGAACTGCAATTATAATGCTGTCATCCCATCAGTTGCATTGATATAATGAAACATTTTGGAGATAAACCCCACTGAAGTAATTTATTACATTTATACATAAAAAGAAAAGAAAAACATTTTTCCATGTTTTTGGTGACAGATATATCTTTCAGAGATTTTGGCAAAGTCTTTTGAAATGAAAATCTTCTAGTGTGTATGGGCCTTTAGGCCCATACACACTGGGTGACTTTGAGCTGAAAGTCGCTCCAAACAGCAGGTTTGAGCAGCTTTCAGCTCAAAGCCGCCCAGTGTGTATGGCCCGGCGATGAGCGCTGCTACGCGCTCCCGCAACATCGCCGGGAAAGCCGCTCATCTGCTGGTTATACCAGCAGATGAGCGGCATTCAGGATGGCTTTGCATAGCGCTGCGCTATGCAATGCCTTCCTCTCCCCTCCGTCGGTGCCGGGCAGGGGGAAAGCCGCTCAGTGTGTATGCATAGTCGCCCAGTGTGTATGGACCTCAAGGGTTACCCGTGTATGGTACAGGTAGCCTGGGATTTCTGGCCTCCACCTTAATCTCAAAGTGGCTACAAACTGTTACCATTACAACTGTGTCTTTATTACTAAAGTGGTGTGGACCACACATGTCAGCTTGCTCTTCTTCTCTGCCAAATAGTACTGCAAGTCATTTATTCTTTTCTTCTCAACCCAACCACCAAGCTGCATCTTCTCCCAATCTGCTTTATGTTCTGTTTGTCCGAACCTAATGTACATTTCCTCCTCCACTGATCTAGTGTCTAATTCTGGGCTTCTTCTCCGGTCTAGTGTTCTTGACCCAGTTGCCTTCTCCCCTACCCAGAGGCTCCTTGTCCTGTCCTGCTCTGCTCTGTCTTCTACTGAACAGGACAGATGCTTGGTCCAGTGTGTATAATATCTTCCATGCAACAATGTCCTCCTGTTATAGGCTGTGCTGCAACAAAATTCATTTATAATTTTTTTAAGGACGGCTGCAGCCTGGGGACCAGATTCTGGAGGTGAATGGAGAGAGTTTGCTGAGAGTGTCCAATGACAGGTAAGTAATAGTACACAGCACATACAGTACATGCGTCTGTCAGTAATGATGCAGTATCACATAAACTGCAGGTGGCGGGCAGTGTCTGTGTGTGTGTGAGATCCACAGCGCTGATGGTTGCACATTGGCCCTTATTCTGGTTCACTCGCAAAGGCAAATTCCTTTTCAAATGGACAAAACCATGTGCACTGCAGGTGGGGCAGATGTAACTTGTGCACAGAGAATTAGATTTGGGTGGGGTTTTACTTCAAAGTGAGATCTATATTGCAGTGTAAAAATAAAGCAGCCAGTATTTACCCTGCACAGAAAAAAAATAACCCACCCAAATCTAATTCTCTCTGCACATGTTACATCTGCCCCACCTGCAGTGCTAATCTAAGGTACCAGGGAGTGACTTTAGATTAGCGAGCGCTTCAGAAATCATTCGATGGTCGGCTACCATCGAATGATTTCGGGCACCCACACAAGCTGTGAATGGATGTATATGCAATTCATCCATTCACAGCGTGCGGGGGAAAATCTGTGAATAGCTGTGGCGATTGGCGGGCGACACTACAAGGCTTGCAAAGCAGAAAACTAAAGCTGATTTGCGAGACAGCCAGAATGAGGGCCTATATTAGGTGCATAGTAGTAAAACACCAGAATTGGCCAATGGGCATTAAAAAGTGCAGGAATACATTTGAAATATAAATGTACAGTATATACAACTTAAAGTCAAAGCCCCTTTTTAGCAGATTAGCTCTGGATATAAAACCTGGACTGGGACATCTCCAGTGATCAGCAGCAATTACCAGGTGGTCATTGCAGTCCCAGGAGGAAGGTTGATGGGTATCCACTGATGTATTAAGTGATCCTTGGGGATGAGATAGACCACCGAACCATTGTTAATGATATCCTTCAGTGTTTAACCTGCAAATCATCCGTTTCGCAGCACGTCCGATATCTTAGCAAATTCCTCAGTGCCTCATATTGTATAATGTGTATGGGGCATTACTGTCTATCACTGATTTCTGTCACTCTCTTTCTCCACAGGGCTGTAGACATTTTGCGGACAGCATCTTCAACCAGCTACATGCGACTCCTCATTGCCCGCGATGATGAAGCCAGGTGGGCAAGTGATTCTCTTTTGTGATGCCTTCATTTTCATTTGACACTTTAGTCAAAGAACCCATATTGGTTTGGGCCTTGACATTGGCAGGACCTATAACATGGCACTTAGTGACATGGTCTCCCGATAGGGTTACCACCTCATCCTTTTAATTCTGGACACATATATTAATTACACAGGTTCTGTGGCAGTTTAAAACCAGGTGAAATGGAGTCTTGAAGTCAGCCAGCCACAGAACCTGTGTAATCAATGTGTCCGGAATTAAAGGGATGAGGTGGTAACCCTATCTCCAGACATCATTGCCTAGCAACCCCATCACACCCCTCAGAAACACCCCCTGTCACCCTGTACCTGCAGGATAAAGGTGCATCAGGGAGCTGCGCATGAGCAAGAAGGTGCAGGCTTAAGGTTGCACATCTGGCAAGCTTCTTGGGGTCATTGGGGGTTATTCAGACCGGATCACTGCTGGCGGGCATCTGCACTTGCTGAGTAGGTTTTTGCAAGCCTGCTCCAATTGCCTCTCTGGAGTTACGCCTGTGGGCCTTGGTCACCATTCTAATAAACCAGCAGCTTACAGCAGACAGTACATCAGGTGTAGGCAACATATGGCAGTTGTTAAACTACGAGTCTCAGATTGACAATTGCTGGGGCGCTAGAGGATTCGGAACTTTCTGTGATTTTATTGGAGTGCTATGAAAGCAGAAGAGGGAGGAGGACCCTGCCTGTATAGATGCGTACACACTAGACAATAAATGTTATTGATCGTGCATATCGTCTAGTGTGTATGCACTATATCATTTACGATGTGCGCTCCCGTGGGTCGTTAACAATGTCCTCTAACTTCCTGCATGTACAGACGGAGGACATCATTAATCAATCCTGCTCCCAGTCCATCACCACAGTGTGGTAATAGGCCTGTAAGAGGCTATGGGGGACCAGTCAAGTGACGTGATTGGCTAAACACACAATACTACATTTTAAATTTCAGTTTTATGTGGACTCTCTGCCTCATGATCAGGGTGGGGGGGGGGGGGGGGGGGGAGTGGAACCTCCGAGATGCTGGGCTGCCACCAGACTTCCCTTGCACTGTGACTAGATACAGCGCTGCCCATTGTGTCCAGGCCTGGTCGCTACCCGGGTTGTGTTTCTAGGTAACTAGACCTCAGGGCCATGGGCATAACTAGAGCTTTGTGGGCCCCATAGCAAAATTTTAAAAGGGCCCCCAGCAGTCTTCCACAATGAGGGGGGGGGGGTGGGGTCAACATAGCAGAGGGATGGGGTATGACAGAGTGAAAGGCAGCAGACTGGAAAGGGGAGGCCCTTTAAAAAAAAAAAATTCCGTATAACCAGTAAAGAGACAGCATGCACCTTAGGCGCGTTGCACAAAATAGGACAATAGGGACAGGACAATGGACATAGAACAATAGGGACAGGACATTAGGAACAAGCACAGGACAATAGGCAAAAGGACAATGGGGACAGGACAATATGCATAGAACAATAGTGACAGGACAATGGGCACAAACACAGGACAATGGACATAGGACAATAGGGACAGGACAATGGGCATAGGACAAAAGGGACAGGACATTCAATAAGTACAGAACAATAAGCATAAGCACAAGGACAATACCTCCTCACCACTTATCATGCCTTGAATTGGAGGATCTAGAAATAGGACTTTATTACAGAATTTTGTCTTGTGTGAAACCTTCCATTGAACGTCCTCCTAATTTAGCTCTTGCCATCCACACACGCTGGCATCTGTTGCTAGGAGAGACCTGACGGCATGAGACCAGATGTGTCCTCTCCCATCAGAAGGATACGCGTCTCAGTAGGGGGATCATTTGGTTCATCCAGTTCACTCTGCTACACCCATAGCCATACCATGCAGCTTCGCAGGGATTGCCTACCCACAACTCCCCCCCCCCCCCTCACACTGGCTCATGACCAGCTCTTAGCCAAGTCATTGGCTGACTAGGTGAATAATCTGTGTCCTGGTGGGAGGAGGAGTCCTTGACTCTGCGGCAGTATTATCTCAATTATAGGCAATCCAGGCAGCTGCAATTTTAGGCGCCTTCGAGCAGGGGCGGATGGTGGTCACCCTATCAGAGCGGAGAGGCAGCCTCTCAGCCTAAAGTCAGATGTGAATGGTTGTCAGCAAGCTGATTGGTGGATGGTTGTAGCTATCCACCAATTAGAGTGCTGAAAGCCATTCCCTGTATGCATGAGGAGCAATGGTGCTGTACTTGAAGGAGGGGCAAGTTATGTTTTTTTGTTAATAGGTGGCTATGAATAATTGTGCAGGGGCGGCTTTACCGGTTGCAGCATCCCCTGTGCTGGCTCCTTGGCAAGTCTATGGCTACACCTAAAATTGTGCTGTTTAATACAAGCTTCTCTTCAAAAGCCCCATACACACTAGGGCCATTATTCTGGTTCACTCGCAAAGGCAAATTCCTTCTCAAATGGACAAAACTATGTGTCCTTACATTTGAAGAGATAGTTGTATACAGATGGTGCACCTGTCAGTGTTGCGAGGGCTGGCGATAGGATCACCAGCCCTCGCCAGCCGCCTGGCCCCGCCATCCGTTGGAAGGGGGTGCGCACGCACAAGATGCTCGTGTGCCCCTATCCGATGGAGCTTCCTGCTGCCGTTCGCCACCTCCCGTCACCGGTCCCGGCCGCCTCCCCACTCCTAACCCTGCCCATCTCCCTGAAGAGGTGACTGGCATGGTTTCCGCCGCCAAGTGACTGGGGCACGTGTGTGTGTGTGAGACGCTCGTGCATCCCAGTCTGATGGAGTCCCTCTCAGCCAATGATCACCAGCGAGCACTGAGGCTAATAGAGAGGGTCTCCATCTGTATGCTTTCCCCAATACAACCCCATACACGCTATCCAACGCAGGCCACGGCCCATGTAGTTAACCATATCAGCCGCGGGCAGCTGATATTGTCCCTACACGCTGATCGATATCGGCCGCCGATATCATTCGTCACATCACTTGGGCCTGCTAAACATGCAGGTAATTCGGCTGTATAACAAACTGCATGTACAGAACACACCAATCATCGTTAACGACATGCGGGAGCGTGCATCGTTAACGATATTGAGTGTCCACACTAGATGATAATTGTGAACAAATTCGCTTAGAACCCCCTTTCTGAGGGGGTTCTAAGCGATGAGACTGTAATGTTATTTGGTTTTACTGTTGTTGGTTTTCTTTGCCTCTCGTACCAAAATATCCACAATATATTGTGACATCCAGCAAATTGTCATTATTTGTTTCTTTAAAGTTTATAAATCAAAATTTAAAAAAAAATCTATATATTTGATACCAACGCTAAATACTGCTCAAGGCTTGATGACGTTCTTAGAAGAAGTAATTTGGATCCTGAAGCAGACATCCCCTTCATTATCCGCAGGACATATTATGGGATAAAGTAGGGATGTCCAGAGTCAGACCCCCTGGGGTGTAATCCGCTCTACAAGGGCCATTCTGCTGACAGATTTGTTGCTCAGTGATTGTAATGTAATAAAAACATCCTCTGTGCTTGACCTACAGGGAATAAAGAGAAATCTTTAACCCCTTCCCATATAGACGGACCACATGAATATTTTCTGTTAGCTTCTGTATAAACTGAGGCCGGCATAAGAAGAGACCAACGCCACAAAATACTGGGTCACCCTTATATTCAGCTTGAATTAAAAAAAAAATCTATGATTTAAATGATATTATTAGGCTAGAGCTGATGTATTAAACCTTTTAGTTCCAACATCCCTCTGAGAAATTTCAAAATATCCACTAAAAATGCCTAAAAATGTTATATAAATTCAAATAAAAAATTTGTAAAATAAAATTATATTTTCTATATAAGGAAAACATTACAGGTCAATATGATGAATACAAATGTTTGCTGGGCAATTTTCACACCTATATTGACAAATTTACTTGGCACGAGTTAAACCTGGTGAAGTGATAAAGTGGAAGATGATAATGCACCAACTCTTAACTGTCAAACTTTTCAAACATAGCTGAGTTGGCTGGTGCGTTATCATCTTCCACTTTATCTTGGCTTTATTACTTCACCAGGCACCAGATCTGAGATTAGATATCAGATATATATATATCTAGCTGAAGTACCTGGCATTGCCGAGTTTAAATCTTGAAGTCATTAAGATATCAGTGGGTTGCAAGTAACTGCTTAGCAGCTACTCCACCACACCCATGAGGTGGCTGCCCAGTGGTTTTTTTTTTTTTTTGGGGGGGGGGGGGGGGGAGTGTTGCTAGTAATTTTAATACCCTAAATACTTTTTGCTCAGTTCTATAATCACTTTTACTATGCAAGATGGTTTTAATATTTTCCTTTTGTTATCAATGTTGGTATTCCATGGATTTTGGGTCACAGTTTTTTGTCTTCCCACCTTCATTTCTCTGCCATACCCCCTGATTGGCTTTTCATTTATGAGTACCCCCTCCTCTCAATTAGAAATATCCACAGAACTTTCAAGTGGAGTATGCGTGTGCTTATATTAAGGAATAGCGGAGGAGTAGTGTGTGGTCTGGAATCGGGTCCCTCTGTGTCTGGCCGCTGGCTGTGTACTGTCTCCAGGGATCCCGCTAACAGCTGTAGGATTAATGCCGCTGCTTCCTCCACCCGTGTCAGCGCAGGGCAGATGATCGCTAATGTCTGAGGACAGCGCGGGTAGCTCCCAGTGGATTGCTGATTGGCAAAAGGAGACATGGTTATTCTCCATGGCAATGGGAGACTTCTTTCGCCTTTGGGAGACTTCTTCTTCCGCCATTACCAATATTGTTTTCAAGTACCCCCCAACCGGTCTGCAGTGTACTCTCAGGGTTATGAGTACCCCAGGTTGGGACCCGCTGTTTTATGTAATTGATTTATTTATCCTGATGTAAGGTTATTTCAGTTATTACAGTTTTCATCCAACTCATTCCAGGAATAGATATCAGATATATGATTTATATGAAATATGTTGGTTGTTATTCTGTGTTATAGGAAGGAGTTCTCCGAACTGCTGGAGAAATGCAGCCAGCACAGTGACTCTGAATCTTCCCGGAGTTCTCCCATCATGCACAGCAGTGAGTATGACACCAGACCTTGCAGCAATGTATATGGGATAATGAATCACCTACTATGCCAAATATACATAGTACAAGTTCTGCAACCATATAATAGCACAAGAACAAAGGTGGGGGCTAAGGAACTCCCAACTGGAAAAAACCACTGGCCCTGGCTCGGCCTAATGGGGGTTATTAGGTGGCAGGGGGAAATGAGTCCCCACCTCTCCAGGACCACTTTATACCCTGGATATAACCAATTTTTTTGACCATCTTTGTCTGTTTTTCAGTGTTTGGGAGCAAATTATCAATTGTCATTTGCACCATTATATATCCAGATTTATGTTCCAACCAGTCAGATTGGACATAAATCTTTAGGTGTATACTCAGTCTAAAGCCCCATACACAATATACAGAAGTTGACAGGTTTGAAACTGCGCCAAGAGCAGCTATATAAAGACCATCAAAAATGTAAGTCGCCAAGGGCCAGATTCTCTAAGCTTCAAAAGTGATAAAATGGAGAGTGATAAACAGCCAGCCAATCAGCTCCTGTCTGACATTTTTCAAACACAGTCTGTGACATGGCAGGTAGGAGCTGATTGGCTAGCTGTTTATCACTCTCCATTTTATCACTTTTGAAGCTTAGAGAATCTGGCCCCAAACCTCCTAAAACAAAATTGCAAAACACAGAAAGGTTGATGGCGTCATTAAACGCTCTTATCACCTGATATCCAAAGTGTATGGTAACTTCGTCCTTGTTAAAGTCCTTCTCTACGAGGTTCCCTCCTTGTTTTTCAATGGTAGTACATAACAAAAGAGGAAAAATAATATATATAGTGTAGTATGTCTAGGACTGAAAATGTTCATCAAAAGGGATGCAAATCTTCCCCCTATAGGTGTTGTTGATCTATTGCTCTTACGGGATCACCACAGTGTAGACTTGAAAGTGCTTACATGAAGCATACATTCATACAGAAGTTCGGAAACATATAAAGGTTTCTTTAAAACGTTCACATACACCACAGAAAGAAAATACAATAGGTGCTCACACAATCGCATACATAAACTTGATGTATCTCCGCATATAAAGGTTTCTTTAAAATAACTCCTCCTGGTTCCAAGGTAGTTTTTTCCTTTTTGTTCTCAAATAAGTACACAGTAAAAATTGCAGGTATCACATAGGATAGAAAACAGTTTGTACCAAGACTGCAGCATCGGTGACAATGAACCCGAAAACGCTCACCTTTAGGCAGACTAGAAACTGGCTATGTGGACCTGTTCTTTAAAATACAAACACACCAACGCTTTCGACATGAAAATGTATTTTTCAAAACAATGACCGCATGTTAGGAGTGGGAGCCAGATGACGTCACTGAAAAATATAAACTTAACAATATTGTTCAGTGTGTATGCACGATATGGTTTGTCCAGGATACCGGGAAGTTCAAGGGATATCGTTCGACAATCGCTCACGGAGCATATCATCTACTGTGTACCTGGCGTATGTCACATGGTGCACAATATTCCGGTGGTGTCAGCGTTATGAGGTGGGACACGAGAGCATCAAGGACTTGCCACTTACTGGGCAGGTGCACGTTGTCACCAACCCTGCCACGATTTCGCCTGTGGAGGATCTCATTAGTCAGAATCGTCCGATCACCACACGTGAAATTGCTGCTGCACAGCAATGGCCATGGCAGCAATGTCACGTGTGGTGATTCAGCGACTCGTGCAAATGAGATCCTCCGCAGCCAAAATCGTGTGGAGACGTATAGGTAGGATGAAACTAAATGTGGCCCTGGAAAATTTTTCAAGAAGTTCTCTTACATGGGTGGCACCAAATCAAATGTAGGCAGAAACAAATGGGCTGGTTTAATGCATCATTAAACCTTTGTGGAAGCCGTTGGTTTGAATATGCATGGCAGTCTAGTGACACCTAAACCTTTAATCTGCTGTGACAAACCACATGTCACAATACTCCACCTTCCCCCATTGAGACTGACCACAGACCCCAAACCTTCATCAAGCAGACAAACAACTCATTAGCATAACCCCCTGACTATCATAAATATCCCCACCCCTGTGGAACCCAGAAACACCTCAGAATTTATTATACCCCCAGATAACACCCACACTTTATATAAGATTTGCAGCATCGGGTACTCTGCTCTGTGAACCGGCAAAGGTTGTTTGTGTGGGAGAGAGTAGGTGTTAAAATGAAAGACATATCTATATATCTGATTGATTATTGATAATGAGACCAACAAAAAGACATTATGCATAGTCTTAAAGATAGAAAATCTGTAAGACATTTCAAGCCCACAATGTGAAAGTGGTAGTGAGAATGGTAGTTGTTGCCATTTATTTATTTTTATTCTTTATGTATTCACCCTGTAATGTGGATAGACCATAACATTATCTTGGAAGCTCTTTTGATGGTAACTCAGTCAACCAGGCAAATGTTTATTGGCATTTTTGGTTACATTAATGTTTTCTTTGTTTTCTTTGTGATAGGCCGATACCTGGAGAGTACCTCCTCCGAGTCCTCATCACGCTCCCAGAGTCCTTTACTGCTCAGCCCTGCCAGCTCCCATAGCCACTTTGGGGGGAGTGCTGGTGTTTCTCCATATTATACTACAAGGTATGGTGTATGCTAAACAAACATACAATACAATGATATATATTGGTACAATAAAATGGTCTCTACAACATACCTAGTATGTAATGGTATATAACAATACATAGATATATACTATAAACCAACAAAAAGCTATACAGCGATTTCGCTGCTATGGATGGAGAAGTAAGTACATTAAGATATATAAATATAATAAACAGTTACTAATAACATTCAAAACTTTGGATAAAGTGTAAGTTTCAGTGTAATGCAGAGATAGGAACCTTCTGCCCTCCAGCTGTTGTTGAACTACACATCCCCGAATGCTTTGCTACAGTTTTAGCATGGCTAAATAGCAAATCTGTAGCAGTGCATGCTGGGATATGTAGTTCAGCAAAATCGGAAGGACCAAAGTTTCCTCATCCTTGATGTAATGGTTAGAATTACTGCATCACAGGACTGAGGTCATGGGTTTGATTCCCACCATGGCCCTAACTGTGCAGAGTTTGTATATTCTCCCTGTGCTTCCGTGGGTTTCCTCTGGGTACTCTGGTTTCCTCCCACTATCCAAATCTATACCGGTAGATTAAAAATGAACCCTAGAATGTCTGTGTGTGCGTGTACATGTGATAGGGTATATAGATTGTAAGCTCCACTTGGGGCAGGGAGTGATATGAATTTTCAAATATTCTCTGTAAGGCGCTGCAGAATATGTGTGCGCTATATAAGAAGCTGTCTTAATAAGAAAATGACCCTACATCACTCCGTGTGTAGGGGCCATAGCGATGCACGGTGCTATCACCAGGCCATGCAGGATAAATCTAGTCAGATTGCCGGACAGGGTCAGATCGCTCAGAGCACATCAATGACACATTGCTGTGCAGCATTGTGTGCTGGGTGATCTAGCATCGCTCAGATCGCCCAGCAGAGTCTCCCCGAGTATGGCCCTGTTAGCCATGTCAATAGCTGTGGTCACTGCTGCGCTACGGAAACGACTTGTTTCCCTGTGATCATAAGGTCATTACTGTTGGTACTATTAGGATATCCCCCTAAGATGTTACAGCATGTTTTCCAAATGACATTTAATGCTGGATTGCACAGATAACATATTCTATTAATTATTACATTACAAATATGTCTATCTTTGCAAATCTCTAAGCATTGTGGCATGATGCGGTTATCAAGCTGTTATCTCTGGAGATACATTAATATGCTTTTACTAAACGTACTCATAATTCAACTTTACAGGATTACACAATCTCACACTCCATCATACCGATTGGTTCTCTTAGTGTAATGTTAAGGGGCCCATACACCATTGGGGGTGATCCTCCGATCCCTCAAACTGCCGTTTCGCCGACTGCATGCGCCGATCAGTAGGCATCGATGCGGGTCAATACGTCGGAGATTCGGGGATATTAAGCATGTTAAAAAGTAGCAATTCCACAGAGAATCTGATCTGGTTTCTATGGGCAACATCCCATCTTAGTAAATTTACCCCTATGAGTGCATGTTCGATGGTCTGCAGGCAAATTTAATATATACATACATCAAACAACTGACATTGTAATACAAAGGTAGGCCCACATTCCAGAAAGTAATCTAAATCATGTTATCTTGGATACAGACATAAATTCAAGACCCTTTTCCTCAGTGATGGGATTTGCTGTGACTTTAATTACATCCCTTTTATTGTACTTTGTATTCAGTGACTCATCCATCCAGAATATTTCCATTCTTAAGTCTACCGGCCTGGGCCTAGTGATCAGCGGTGGTTCCAATCGTCAGGAAGGGCCGTTGGTCTATGTACAGGAGGTGTTACCAGACGGAGATAGTTCCCGGGTAAGTGTGTCAGCAATGTTAGCAACAGTCCCATAATTGACCATTGGCTCCCTCAACTAAGGACCTTTGGGATCTTTTCTAGGATGGGCGGCTACGACCAGGAGATCAGCTGGTTTCTATCAACAAAGACTCACTGATTGGAGTCACCAATGAGGAAGCCAAACGGGTTCTGTCCAGGTCCAGGTTTAGGTGAGTGTCTGCGATTTCCGTCTGGCTACCTGTGGATGCTATACTGTCAAATATAGAATAGATCCACCCAAAATTAAAATTGTAGTTTTGGTCAGAGCTCAAAATATTAACCAGACTAACCTTCTGAAGTGGACAATTGGAGCTGTTGCACATAGCAGCCAATCAGGTGCCAAATATATCACATTTCACAATCTGATTGGTTTCTACTTGTCCTAGCAGTGTTTATTATTAGCAGCAGAGATGTTCCTCAGACCTGGCATGCTTCTACTAGAGAGGAGCTGCTCTCTTATATACTGTATTGTGGTCTTAATAAACTTTATTTCAAGTTACATAAATGGAAGGATTGACAAGGGTTCGTTGTGAATGCCAACCGCCTGTTGTCGAAGCTCTTCTCTTCACATTTCACTTACAGCTCTCAGCATACTTATCTCCGTCTTTGGCCACCAGCCCCTAGTAGTACGTTGATCACGTCCTCACTACTTACATCTAAGCTGTAATGTGTATTGAATTGTGGTGCTCTTTTTACCTGTACTCTATTTTTGTTATTTACTGTAATGCTAAGTTTGGTCTCCCCGTACTGTTCCTTTGTACAGTGCAGCGAAACACTTGTGGCACCTTAGCAAGTCTTGGAGAATGAGATAAAAACCAACCAGTCAGCTCCTAACTGCGATGTTACAAGCTGTGTTTAAAAAACCCTGGGGCTGATTGGTTGGCACTCCCCCCCCCCCCCCCCACACACACACACACACACTTTATCTCCCAAGTCTTAGTACATCTGCCCCTACTATCTGGGTGGTGGACCACACAGAGCCGGCATACTTTATTCCACCGTGGAAGTTCTAATCTCTGTCTTGCTTTTAAATTATACCATGTAACATTTAGAGAGGAGTTGTATGTAACCTTGGGGCCTTGGCCTTACATCAGGCTATTATTAAATTCTTTAAACTTTTCATCTTTCTTCTAAGACAGGACAGCTGCACAGATGTGTCCTTTATCCCAAACACTGGGCGTGTTCCCGGTGTCTCCAGTGCCAATAGCTCTAGTTCCTTGCAGCACAGGATGCTGGGAAACGGTCTGGGCTCCTGCAGGCTTAAAGTCCACATCCGGTCTCCAGAGGTAAGATAGTACACACTCCAAAGGGGATATGTATCATAGCTCCCAAAGGCGCAAAGCATAGAAGTTTCCCAGATCAACCAATCAGACTCCTAGCATTTATCTAGCAGTCTATATAATGAAACTTAGAAACTGATTGGTTGCCAGGGTATTGTTAGCTGTAATGTGCATGTACTGTAGTGCAAAGGGTGTGTCTGCATGTAACATCCTGACTCCATTGTTTTTTAGTGCCGACATGAAAATAATGTGCCTTCTCCATCTCTCGACATCTGCCCCCCTGAACTTACCATCTCAGGTAGGAAGTATTTTTTTTTTTAGGAACTCTTATGATGTCTGGGCATAATAAACGGGAAGTTCACTTTGGTACAACACCAGTCTGACTAATAACTTAACTGCCCCCTTGTGGTAAGTTTCTACCCAGAGATACCCTGATGTTTTTTGCTTTGATCTTGTAGTGCTGTGGGAGGGAGTATATCTTGTTTTCCCCTATAGAGCGTAACTGAGGTTATCTGGGTAGCTCTATCAGAGAATCATGGATGGGTTCTATCTCCCTGAGCTGTAAGCCTGCATGGTGACTTCGCATAGCAGTGGACATCTGAAGACACTGAGATGGAAATTCTAGGCTGTAGCTCACAGAAGAAATGTATCCAGCAGTCTAAAGAGTGACGAAGTGCAACCAATCAGCTTTTACCTATCATCTATGGAATGTATTTGATAAATGCTAACTGGATGCTGATTACTATTAATAGCTTCTCCATGCGTTAGAAGGTTGGATACATGTCCTGCAAAGTCCTTAATCAGATTTCAGCAGTCAAGTGTAGCCAACCTCAATAAAGCTAAAATTTGATGGTTGCCATGGAATGTTGTGTTGTACAATTGAGCACCTGTGTCCTTTAACCTTTATCTTATTTATATTGGACCCAGTTGGGCTCCCTAACTCATATAATACATGCAACTCACATTCCAGCTCCAGGATCCCCACTTAATCACAGAACATCGCCAGGGAACAAACAGAAGGTCACGTTAGATCCCCATGTCCGGCTCAAAAAGGACAAACTAGACTTGGTAAGTGTTATGGTACTTATGTATTATCTGGGCTCCCATGTTAAATGCACCCCATTTTTTCATACCCCTACTATCCAACTACGCATGGAGTTGATTTTATATAGTGTGGCGAGCGCAGCGAGCCACCGTGCCCGAAGTGTGGCGAGCGCAGCGAGCCCCGCGAGGGGATGCGGTCTCATAAGAAAAACGGGAGCCCAGATATTACATAAGTACCATTAAATTTGATGTGGGGGGAGGGGGGCATTGTAACAGCATGGAAACACAGCTAATGGTACTTCCCCCATCGTGACCCTATCTAACTCTGGACTCATGGATTTTTGGAGGCAGACCTATGTGTCCATATGTGATTCCTGCTACAGTTCTGCTACATGATGAACTTAAATCACAACCATATATTCGGGGGATGACATCTCTATAGAACTCTGTTCTGACCCCCTGGTTCCCCCGGCCATCTCTATAGAGCCATAGCCAGCGCTGTCTTTAGGTGAAGCCATGTGGTCACCTAAGACCACAATAACATTCTAAGGAGTAGAAAATATCAGCTACTAATGTAAGAAGCCTCTAGGAGGCATCATTGGTCTTTCTGCCAGCCCTGCTTTGGTACTCATGTAGTCAACCAATCTTCTATTTTGTTTGACATTAGATTCTGAAGGTCCTTAGGCTAGATGTGTCAGATGACAAGAAGAGAGAACTTCACCAGGGACTAATCACAGACTGTCAGGGGACAGTATCGTATGGAGGTGAGTATTGTAGGCTTTGCAATTTACATCTAAAAAATATTTCCAGGATTAGACCCCTTCTTATCCAGAATGATACAAAGACCCACATGAACTCCAGAATGCACTTCTGTACTCTCCTCCTTTCTGCCTTCCTGACAAACATCTCTCTCCACTCCAATCTATCCTCAATTCCAGGGTCATCTCCCTCTTCAAGCGTACTACATCCACCTCCACTCTCTTAAAAAACAACACACTGGCGCCCCTATACAATTCAAGCAGAATACAATTCAAGCTCCTCACACTCACTTACAAACCCATCACCCATTCCTCTCCCACCAACTGTACATATCTGACCTTATCTCTTTTTACACTCCCTCCCAATCTCTTTGCTCCACAAATGCATGCCACCTCTCCTGGTTATTTCCTCCCATTCCTGCCTCCAAGGTTTTGTCCGTTGCACTACTTATCTCTAGAATTCTCTACCCCTCCCTATCAGACTATCCCTCTCCATACAAAACTCTAAACAGGCTCCCAAGACCCACTTCTTCATTAAACCCAGCCATCTCTCCTCCTAACCTGTTTATGCTCACTTCTACCCCTTCTGTGTCACTCTTGTCTGTCTGCCCCTCCCCTTTAGAATGTAAGCTCTCGCGAGCAGGGACATTTTTCCTTATGTGTTTTCTTGGAATATGATGCAGTCTTTATTTACCATTTACTTATACCCTAATTTGTCTTTTAATTAGTTTTTTGTTTTTGTTTTTGCTCATTTATGTATTGTTAAGCGCTGCAAAACCTTTGTGATATCTGGCCAGTGCTAGGTATGGTAGTGAAGTAAGAATGGTACACCAGGCCGTCTCATCACAAACAGCAAGCAATTTATTTGCAGTTCAGACAGGGTTATCACTGCCATCACATTTAATTCCTTGCTCTTCTCTCCAGTCAAATATTCCTATACAGTAGGCTTCCTCAGACTACATCAGTCAAGCACTTCTTTTCATTCGCTTAAAAAAGCAACAGCAGCATAAACAGTGATGGGACAGCAGTACATTACATAGCAGTGCATTCTGGGAACTATTAGAGAGGCAGCCGCAAACTGGGATTCTTTTTGGTGCATTCTCCCTCTACTTGCTGGGGGCTCTCTGCAGTCTATCTAACCAGGATCTTTCATGGACTCGTTTCTGGGGGCGTTTCACCTCACATGGCTTCCAAACACTCACCCAGATCATCATTCTTCTAGGGTACCCCCAAAGGTGGGGGTTCCCCTTGTTCCTTCCACTAGTCTCTGCTACTGCTGCCCTCACACTGCGAATATGGAATCTCTTGCTCTTCCTAGCAGCACCCACATGCTGCTCCATAATGCCTGAGGACCATGGAATACAATTTCACCTTGGGTGTTCCACAGCCCCCAGCATGGACTCTTATCACTGGACACTAGTCTGTGTCCTCCATTCCCACACCTCAGCTTACACTGCACAACTCTTGTCCTAAGACTTCATGTCCATCCCCATGTCCAAGAACCTGAAACAACTGGTTTGGGCCATAAACCCCTTCACTCACTGATAATGCTGCATGGATTTTCTAAAACTTTTCACATTGTTAACCCCCTGCCTTTCCCATATGCCACCCACATGCTGTACATTTAAAGCCTCTTTCCAAAACTTATATACTATTTGGGTGAACTGCTGGCTGGAGTTCAAGATTTTGGATTTATGTATGAAATATGTCTCATTGTTTTCCAAGAAAGGTGCTTACTGCTGGCACATGTCCTCTTATCAGATTTCCTGCAGGTCCTGCGTGACTGTCTACAGGATGAGCCAGAGGAGGCCAGTCTGGACTGCAGCTCCATACTCTTCACACATTATGAAGTGGCCAATTTACTGGACACATCTGCGTTCTATTCCCCCATCACCAAGGTGAGAGAATGATGCAATGACTTCGGTGTCCCTCAGACAGTAACGTTTTAGGATTTTCATTGTTTGGTGCCCTCAAGTCGAAATTAAATTTTATCATAAATATATAAAAATTAAATAAAAACTATTTTGTAACAAGGCTGAGAAGTTCGTCTATAACCTCATTCGAGCTGTTGTTTTCTGTTATCAGCCATTGGAGGCTGTGAAGATTCCTCAGGAAAATACCCAAAGCTCCCAGGAATGCACATTCTGATATAGTTGTCACTTGGAGGTAGTCAACTTATATCTCTCCAGCTATTGGAAAGTAATGTGCCCTGACAGCTTCATGCTGGGGCTTGTAGTTCCACAATAGTTTGAATATCCCAGATTCCTTTCCTCTGTTGTATTAGTGATACAAAAAAATAACATACAGTATTCAATGGAAATTGTCCAGCGGACTTCACATTATATAGATTCTCATGTATCCCTTAAAGGTCTTGCCTTCAGGATTTCTGACTGTGGAAACAGGTGGGATAATTGGACACCGCTAACTTACTTGACACCTATAACTTACTTGAAATCCAGAAAACATGACATGCGTGGGGTACTTGAGCATTAGATTTGATAACACAACAAAAATAATCAAAAGTTTTTTTTTTTAAATACATGCCAACCACAGGGGGCCCCTAGCTAGAGGGGGCCTAGGGGTACTGACCCCTTTGCCCCTGCTTTAATCCGGGCCTGCCTATCGGTGCTTGCCATTTAGCCCTGATGAAAAAAGACAATACATTCCTCTCTATATTGTTGTATCTCTTTGACCTGAGTCCCAGTTTTTCCTCCTCTGTCTGTGTCACAGGATATGGACGTCCCTCGGTTCTCTGATGGCTTAGAACTGGAGCAGCTACAGGACGAGGTGTCTGAATTGAGGCAGGAGATTCAGCGGCTGAAGGTGAGCATTGGATGGAAGGAGCAGGGCGATGTAGGTCCCAGGGCAAAGCTATGCACAGGAGCCCCCACTTATCCTCCAGCTGTTGATTGGTGGCGCTGTTGATTGGTGGGGAGTGAACATCGGATGATATCAGCAGCTGTGATGGAGGGGGGGGGGGTTGCAGCAGCTTACATAGTAGTAGTGCTCCATACACATTACACCCACACAGTAGTAGTGCCCCTTACACATTACACCCACACAGTAGTAGTGCCCCTTACACATTACACCTACACAGTAGTAGTGCCCCTTGCAGATTACACCCACACAGTAGTAGTGCCCCTTACACATTACACCCACACAGTAGTAGTGCCCCTTACACATTACACCTACACAGTAGTAGTGTCCAATTATACATTACACCCACACATTAGTAGTGCCCATTGCACTAACAAAGTAGTAGTGCACCTTACACATTATGAACACACATAGTAGTAGTGCATCTTAAACATTATGCACACAGAGTAGTAGTGTCACTTACACATTACACTCACACATACTTACACTGGCCCTTATTCAGATCTGATCGCAGTACAAATTTGTTCTCAAAATGGGCAAAACCATGTGCACTGCAGGTGGGACAGATGAAACATGTGCAGAGAGAGTTACATTTTGGTGGGGTGTGTTGAAACTGAAATCTAAATTGCAGTGTAAAAATAATGCAGCCAGTATTTACCCTACACAGAAACAAATTAACTCACACAAATCTAACTCTTTGTACTGCGATCAGATCTGAATAAGGGCCACGGTAGTAGTGTATGTAGTAGGGTACCTTACACATTACCTTACACATTACACTGACACAGTAGCCATAGCCATTACACATTACACCCACACATTATAAGTGCCTTTTACACATTACACCCACACAGTAGAAGTGCCTTTTACACATTACACCCACACATTAGAAGTGCCTTTTACACATTACACCCACACATTAGAAGTGCCTTTTACACATTATACCCACACAGTAGAAGTGCCTTTTACACATTACACCCACACAGTAGAAGTGCCTTTTTACACATTACACCCACACAGTAGAAGTGCCTTTTACACATTACACCCACACATTAGAAGTGCCTTTTACACATTACACCCACACAGTAGAAGTGCCTTTTACACATTACACCCACACAGTAGAAGTGCCTTTTTACACATTACACCCACACAGTAGAAGTGCCTTTAACACATTACACCCACACTGTATTCAAAATAACCAGTTAAAAAACACTCATTCCAATTTCAACAATATATGTATAACTTCTTAGTCCACATATACAAAGGTAGCGATGTTGTGGCTCATTACAGATGGCTGCACAAGTGACTGATGCTCCTTGCGAGCTTAGTATATATTTTGTTCTGATTTTACACTCCACATTACACCTCACACACTGGCGTAACTACCGTCCCGCAGCCCCCGCCGTGGCGGGGAGGCGCTGAGGGTATGTGGGCGCCGGGGGGCTGCGGGACGACAGTCACTGTCTGCCTGCCTGTCTGTGTGTGTGCGCACCGTCCGGGTCCCAGCTCTCCCGGCTATTGCCGCAGCGCTGCTCTCTCACTGATACAAAAAGTGACACTTGGAAAATGGCTGCCCCCATACCGCAGACAGTTTTTCGTCTGCTGTATGGGGGCAGCCATTTTCCAAGTGTCACTTTCGTTAGCAGCAGTAGCCGGGAGAGCCGGGACCCGGCGCGGACTGATGCGGCCCAAGGTAAAACACACACGCACACAAACACACACATACACACACACACGCTCTCTCCCCTCAATCCCCTTCCCTCCCTCCCCCTCCCCCCCCCCCCCCCCCGCGCGCCACGGCTCCACGCTGCTTGTTTTTTTTTTGTTTTTTTTTTTAGGGGGGGCGCCCCCCTGCATTTTCGGCAGGGGGGCGCACAATTATTAGTTACGCCACTGACCTCACAGGCATGTATGATACTGCAATAAGCAACTTTATTGATATAGTATCCCCCAATTATCTTTGTAGTAGCAATGTTACTTGTTAGTGAATTACTTGTGTAGTGTGCAGTTTCCTTAAATGGTTTTAACACTTCTCCAGGTTTCTCTGAGAGAAACAGAATCTAGCAAGAAGATAACTGAAGAGGAACTTCATTCTCTAAACCAGGTATGTGCAGACATATGGACCTCTCCCGACTGTATAAACCAGCTGATTTCAATGTAAGGTAATGGTGGACTACTTTACAGAAAGTGCTGGGACTACTGTCAGAGAACCGCTGTCTCCAGAATAAGCTGCAGGTGGCGCTAGTGGCCCAGCGACAGTCGCACAGCGCAGAGCATGACTACGAGGAGGTCATCAACCTTCTAGAAACAGAAATCATGGAACTTAAGAACCAGGTGACGGGGAAGAAGAAGCTAATGGCGTTAGAAGTCCATGAGGTGACAAATTACTGCACTTTCAGAAACTTATGTTTTTTTTTCATTTGTTTGATTTGTATGCTTTGATTTTTTTCTGTGTTTTTCAACAAGGCCATTATATTATCCATGCAGGGTTATTTATTTTAGTTAGATTTGAATACAACATAAAACATCTCTGTGGAAACATTTACACCAGCGCACAGTGCAAACAGATGGAAACCGGGAAGATGTAAAAGTTGTAGGCGGGTATATAGGTGGGTTTCTCTATAAGGGGGAATGTTAATTGAATTTATCATTAAACTGTCATGTTCACTATTAAAAGCTAATTTCAGGAGTGCACGGGTTCTCAAAGTCGGTCCTCAGGACCCCACACAGTGCATGTTTTGCAGGTCTCCTCACAGAATCGAGTGAAATAATTAGCTCTACCCGTGGATCTTTGTGTCAGTCAGTAATGAGTGTACCTGTTGGGTGACCTAGAAACGTGAACTGTGTGGGGTCCTGAGGACCGAGTTTGAGAACCACCGCAATAGTGGCTAGACCCTTTAGGGATTATTTATACCCCTTTTACACCAAAACGCCGGGTCGCACCCGGCTTTTTTAGACCCAGGTTCAAGCCGGGTGCGACCCGGCGTTTAGAGCCATTTACACCGGGCGGACAGCCCGACCCGCACCCGCCCCCCCCCCCCCCGGAGCTTGGAGATGACAGCGCGATGTCATCTCCAAGCGCCAATCACCGCCGCGCGCCGCCGCCGGACCGGAACGCTGCTGGGGGCAGCCCAGCACTAAGGTAAGCTGCTAGGCTGCCCCCAGTCCCCGCGCACACTCCCCCCGCCGTCGCACAGGAGGTGAATGGATGCCGCACACAGGCATCCGTTCACCTCCCTCCCCCGCCGCCGCCGCTGCTGCTGCTGTCTGCAGGGTATAGCAGACAGCAGCGCCGGCTGTCAGTGACTGTCAGGCTGACAACCCGTCCAACCTGCGGACGCTGCGGTCCGCAGGTTGGACGTTCCCCATTCATGTAAATGGGAGCCGGGTCATCCGACCCGGCGTTCCCATTTACACCGCCCTCTACCCAGGTCAGGACCTGGGTAGAAGTCCCGTGTAAAGGGACACGGCGTTAGGGATTTACACCGCCGAAGATCCGGGTCTGACCCGCCTCTGACCCGGATTTTTCGGCGGTGTAAAAGGGGTATTACTAACAATGCTCATAATATTTAGAGGCAGATGTATTAAGCCTGGTAAAGTTATAAAGCAGTGATAAAGTGGAAGGTGATAACACACCGGCCAATCAGCAGTGGTTAAAAAATGACTGTTAGGAGTTGATTGGCTGGTGCACCTTTCACTTTATCACCAATTCATCACTTTACCAGGCTTAATACATCTGCCCCTTCATTCTGTATTAGAGGCCTAACAGCCAATCATCAATTATGTTTTAGCTGTTGCAGCCAACAATAAGTGATGCAGAATACTGTATATTATGGAAGCTTTGGTAACCCAAGGGTGCATGCCATTCAAGGGACGCTCCTGACTTCACGATGTCACCCTGCAGCCGCGATTCTGACTGCAGGGTGATGTTCTGGGCATCCGACTAGTCAGGAGGAAGGACCATGGGGTAACGGTGCTGCTCCCAGGTCTCTGCGATTGCACACCCTTAGATATGGCCCTGAATACAGGTAATGACTACTATTTCAACAGTGGATTCTGTATACTTAGGGTTTGGATCTTAACAGACGGTTGTCTCTGTCAGACTGCCAACTCCGCAAATCTGAAGTGACTCGCAAACACCTGGAAGTTTCCAATAAAAAACTACTCAGCTTTGTTCAGGTAAACCTCTTGGAAATTATTATCTGCCTTCTCTTTACCACCTCTCTCTTACTGCACATTCCCCCTTCTCTCAACCACCCCTCTCTTCTTGCTCCTTCCACCTTCTCTCAACCCCCTCTCCCTTACTGCACCTTCCACCTTCTCTCAACCCCCTCTCCCTTACTGCACCTTCCACCTTCTCTCAACCCCCTCTCCCTTACTGCACCTTCCACCTTCTCTCAACCACCTCTCCCTTACTGCACCTTCCACCTTCTCTCAACCACCTCTCCCTTACTGCACCTTCCACCTTCTCTCAACCACCTCTCCCTTACTGCATCTTCCCCCTTCTCTCAACCACCTCTCCCTTACTGCACCTTCCACCTTCTCTCAAGCCCCTCTCCCTTACTGCACCTTCCACCTTCTCTCAACCCTCTCTCCCTTACTGCACCTTCCACCGTCTCTTAACCCCCTCTCCCTTACTGCACCTTCCACCTTCTCTCAACCCCCTCTCCCTTACTGCACCTTCCACCTTCTCTCAACCCCCTCTCCCTTACTGCACCTTCCACCTTCTCTCAACCCTCTCTCCCTTACTGCACCTTCCACCATCTCTTAACCCCCTCTCCCTTACTACACCTTCTCTCAACCCCCTCTCCCTTACTGCACCTTCCACCTTCTCTCAACCCCCTCTCCCTTACTGCACCTTCCACCTTCTCTCAACCCCCTCTCCCTTACTGCATCTTCCACCTTCTCTCAACCCCCTCTCCCTTACTGCACCTTCCACCTTCTCTCAAGCCCCTCTCCCTTACTGTACCTTCCACCTTCTCTCAACCCTCTCTCCCTTACTGCACCTTCCACCGTCTCTTAACCCCCTCTCCCTTACTGCACCTTCCACCTTCTCTCAACCCCCTCTCCCTTACTGCACCTTCCACCTTCTCTCAACCCCCTCTCCCTTACTGCACCTTCCACCTTCTCTCAACCCCCTCTCCCTTACTGCTCCTTCCACCTTCTCTCATTCATGTCCATCACTGCACCTTCCATCTTCTCTCATCCATGTCCATCACTGCACCTTCCACCTTCTCTCATCCATCTCCATCACTGCACCTTCCATCTTCTCTCATCCATCTCCATCACTGCACCTTCCACCTTCTCTCATCCATCTCTGTCTGTAGCTTCCATCTGCTCTCATCCTTCTCCGTCACTGTACCTTTCATCTTCTCTCATCCATCTCCATCACTGCACCTTCCACCTTCTCTCATCCATCTCCATCACTGCACCTTCCATCTTCTCTCATCCATCTCCATCACTGCACCTTCCACCTTCTCTCATCCATCTCTGTTTGCAGCTTCCATCTGCTCTCATCCTTCTCCGTCACTGCACCTTCCATCTTCTCTGATTCATCTCCATCACTGCACCTTCCACCTTCTCTCATCCATCTCCATCACTGCACCTTCCACCTCCTCTCATCTATCTCTGTTTGCAGCTTCCATCTGCTCTCATCCTTCTCCGTCACTGCACCTTCCATCTTCTCTGATTCATCTCTGTTTGCAGCTTCCATCTGCTCTCATCCTTCTCCGTCACTGTACCTTTCATCTTCTCTCATCCATCTCCATCACTGCACCTTCCACCTTCTCTCATCCATCTCCATCACTGCACCTTCCACCTCCTCTCATCCATCTCTGTTTGCAGCTTCCATCTGCTCTCATCCATCTCCGCCACTGTGCCTTCTGTCTTCTCTAGATCACTTTACAACTTCTTTGACTTGCTTAGAAGTTATTCTGTAGCTCAGCCTCTGTCACAAGTAAAAAATCAATTAATATAACTTTTATAAAGAAAATCTAGAGCTCATTTTGTGTCAATTCCCCATAAATAAGATTTGATAATAAGCTCATTTAGATATTTCTTCTTTGTGAAATTATGAATGGTGACCCCAGCATAAAAGTAATGTTACATATCCAGAAAAGACCATGTTGCAAATGGACATACTGTATTATGTACTATGCATTCATATTGGTGAGTTCCGTAGCTTATGGTATTTTTATCTTCTTTAATAGAAAATCCAGAAAATATTGACCACCTCACTCCAACTTTCTGATGATAAGCGGTAAGAGAACTTTCTTCTGCTCCAAATGTTTATTTTCTATCTGCTGTATCCTCCACATTCCAAAAAGAAAGTTGGGCCAGTTTGAGGCCATATCTATGAGCAGAACCCATTCCCATTTCCAGTTATGCTGATTGGCTAGGAACATTGGGGAAGCCAGTATTAAGATACTGAGGGCAATCAGTTTTGCTGACTCGGCTGCTCTGGCGATGTCTGCTGCCCGGTCCCACGTCACTGGTCGAACACCATGGGAACACCCAACGTTTACATGGGAATGCTCATAAAACGCTGGGCGTTCCCATGGGCGAGTCCCCCGGCCCACCACTCCACATCCCACCCACACCCGCAATTTTGGATGCTCCCGGCAAACAGTTTGTTCGTCATGGCCACACGCACTCTGCGCATGCACATACGCAGAAATGCGCATGGACATTGCCCAAACATCGAGCTTGCATGCAAATTCGCATGTGAGCATATACAGACCTGAATAAGGTCCCATGTGCAGAGAGTTTTTCAGAATTTTGGGGTACAGAAAAATGTTTGTAAAAAGTTGGAATAAACAAATTTAACTCTCATATGCAAGTTCTAAAACCTCCTCTCCTTTCAATACAACACCTCCATGTACCTGTCATACATCAGTTACACCACCACCACCTACCTGTCCCACATCAGTTACACCTCCACTTACTGTAGCCACCCCACATCAGTTACACCTCCACCTACTGTACCCACCCCCCATCAGTTACACCTCCACCCAGTGTACCCACCCCACATCAGTTACACCACCACCTACCTGTCCCACATCAGTTACACCTCCACCTACTGTACCCACCCCACATCAGTTACACCTCCACCCAGTGTACCCACCCCACATCAGTTACACCACCACCTACCTGTCCCACATCAGTTACACCTCCACCTACTGTACCCACCCCACATCAGTTACACCTCCACCCAGTGTACCCACCCCATATTAGTTACACCTCCACCTACTGTACCCACCCCACATCAGTTACATACACCATGTACCTGTCCCATATCAGTTACACCTCCACCTACTGTCCCCACCCCACATCAGTTACACCTCCACCCAGCGTACCCACCCCACATCAGTTACACCACCACCTACCTGTCCCACATCAGTTACACCTCCACCTACTGTACCCACCCCACATCAGTTACACCTCCACCCAGTGTACCCACCCCATATCAGTTACACCTCCACCTACTGTACCCACCCCACATCAGTTACACCACCACGTACCTGTCCCATATCAGTTACACCTCCACCTACTGTCCCCACCCCACATCAGTTACACCTCCACCTACTGTACCCACTCCACATCAGTTACACCACCACCTACCTGTCCCACATCAGTTTCACCTCCACTTACTGTACCCACCCCACATCAGTTACACCCAGGGCCATCTTAACAGCATTATGGGCCCCCGGGCAAAGCAGTCCAGCGGGGCCCCTCCCTACACAACCTTGTGAGTGCCGCTGTACTGTATGTATGTGTGTATATATATGTATATGTTCATACAGGGGCGGATCCAGGAGAAAATGACAGGGGGGCACCATCAGGGCCGTCTTAACAGCAGTGTGGGCCCCTGGGTAAAGCAATGCACTGAGGCCCTTACCCATTCTCCCCTCCTAGGGGTGGGGGGTGCTATTAGCAGCAGCTTTGATGTCCCACGGGTGGCAGGGGGTGCTCTATCTTCCATTCAACATGTAGGACCTGGAGCAGTAACTTCTGCTAATTACTCCTCCTTTACTGCACAGGTGGTGGGAGGGTGAACACTAACGTGTGGAAGGGGGCACTGAGCTGAATGAAGGGTCCCTTGTAAATGACTTCCAGGGAGGTAGGGGGTGTTTTATACGCAGAGGAGGGTTGGATAATGGAGTGGGCTTAATATTCGTCATTTTTCGGTGGAAGGGCAGCTTGTTTGACTGCAGATATCGGCAATTATCTGTAAATAGATTTCTTAGCCTTCAATTGTATACAAACCTAAAGTCCCATCTTTCAGGAGGTGCTGGGGACTTGGGGATCAGAGATCAGGAGCCAGAGCAATCCATTGACAAAAATATAAAACTGTACACCAGACGTTTGGAGCTGGAGCAGGGACCGGCTGCTGGAAGGCTGATATCTCTGGTTCTGATAAAAGATAGAGACAAGCCGCTAGTGTTGACAGAAAGGGGAGAGTCCCAGCTTTTGGAATATACTCTCAGAAAAACCAAGTCAGAGAGAACCTGAGAAATATGACTGGGAAGTAAATGAGTAATTAGCAGAAGTTAATGTGGACTGCTGCTTTGAAGTTGGATATCTCCAGTTCCCCAGGGCCGATTTTCAAAATTCTGGTATCCCTGGAAAAAGGGGATCCTCAGCTATCAGAAAAGGGCCCTTATACACCTGGGGCCCCTGGACAAGTGCCCATTAAGCCCATACGAAAAGACGGCCCTGGTTACACCTCCACCCAGTGTACCCACCCCACATCAGTTACACCACCACCTACCTGTCCCACATCAGTTACACCTCCACCTACTGTACCCACCCCACATCAGTTACACCTCCACCTACTGTACCCACCCCACATCAGTTACACCTCCACCCAGTGTACCCACCCCATATCAGTTACACCTCCACCTACTGTTCCCACCCCACATCAGTTACATACACCACGTACCTGTCCCATATCAGTTACACCTCCACCTACTGTCCCCACCCCACATCAGTTACACCTCCACCCAGCGTACCCACCCCACATCAGTTACACCACCACCTACCTGTCCCACATCAGTTACACCTCCACCTACTGTACCCACCCCACATCAGTTACACCTCCACCCAGTGTACCCACCCCATATCAGTTACACCTCCACCTACTGTACCCACCCCACATCAGTTACACCACCACGTACCTGTCCCATATCAGTTACACCTCCACCTACTGTCCCCACCCCACATCAGTTACACCTCTACCTACTGTACCCACTCCACATCAGTTACACCACCACCTACCTGTCCCACATCAGTTACACCTCCACCTACTGTACCCACCCCACATCAGTTACACCTCCACCCAGCGTACCCACCCCACATCAGTTACACCTCCACCTACTGTACCCACCCCACATCAGTTACACCTCCGCCTACTGTACCCACCCACATTAGTTACACCTCCACGTACCTGTCCCATATTAAACCTCCACCTAGCTGTCCCATATCAGTTACACCTTCACCTACCTTTCCCACATCACTTTCACATCCACGTACCTGTTCCACATCAGTTACACCTCCTTTTACCTGCCCCACATCAGTTACACCATGTACCTGTCCCATATCAGTTACAACCCCTCATGTACCTGTCCCACATCAGATACACCTCCACGTAATGTCCCACAATAGTTACACCTCCATGTACCTGTCCCACATAATTTACACTGCCACATACCTGTCCCACATCATTCACACTTCCAACTAAATGTTTCACATCATTTACACCTCTGTGTAATGTCCCACATCAGTAGCACCTCAATGTACCTGCCCCACATTAGTTACACCTCGAGATACCTGTCCCCCATCAGTTACACCTCCACGTACCTGTCCCACATCATTTACACCTCCACGTAATATCCCACATCAGTTACACCTCAACGTACCTGTCCCCAATCATTTACACCTCCACTCTATCTTTCCCAAATTATTTCCACTCCATGTACCCCTCCCACATCATTTACCCCTCCATGTACCTGTCCCATGTCATTTACATCTCAAAGTACCTCCCCCCCCCCCCCCCCCCCCCCCCCCCCCCCCCCCCACCTTTTCACATGTTCAGGGTGCACTCAAAACACCACCAATTTTGTCTGGAAAATAAATGCCAGTTTGGAACTTGAGTGCAAATATAATTATCACTGAGAGTTCGCAACAGCGAATGTAGACACACTGGGCCTTATTCTGATCGGTGCGGCCCGATCAGAATATGCGGCCGCGACCGTGCAGGCGAATCCCCGCCTTCCATACGGATCGCCACCTGCCGTCCGTACGCGGATATGTGGCGATCCGCATGAAATTGGACGGGGATACGCCTCCTCCGTCTTGGGAGCTGCCCCTGCATTCGATGGTCGCCGAACATCGAATGCAGGGCCGCACGCTCCACCAGCGCCCGCCACCCTAGACCACACGGACACTTGTCCGTATGAAATCATGTATGGGGGCGGGCAGCTGACATCCGGCGATGTCAGATGCCCGCCCCCTACACACGCGTCACGGCTTCATTACCATGCATACACCCCGCGTTTGCATGGGAACGCCCATGAAACGGGGGGCGTATGCATAGGGTAATGAGGCTAAGTAGCCCCTCACGCCCCTCTACGCCCCCTGTGCGGCGTATAAAGAATCCGTGCGGCGAAATCGCCTGCACATGCGCAGAGTGACCTCTGCACATGCGCAGTCGGAAACCATCGGCGGTCCGACCGCATGCGGAAAAATCCGCACAGAGCAGAATAAGGGCCACTGTTCTTGATGGTGTTCCTAACCAATAACTAAATATGAAATAAAATGAGACAATGCTAATTACACATTAAAGGCTTTCATCTGTTTATCCTAGAACTGGTGACCTGGAGGAGAGTTGTAGTGAGAACGCACTGAACGTGTGCCTGCCCTCCGCACAGCTGCTGGCTACAGAAGTCAGTGACATTCTAGAATCATGTACTGGTGAGTTGCGTGTTCCTTACTGGGACTTCATCCAGTTTCTGTCACGTTTTACTGTACTTTACAACAATTGGTGATCGTGTTCCGGGCCAGATGAAGGGCCTCAAGGGCCTGCAGTGGCAAACTCAGGATTTCTAGAAGGGGAGGTTCTAAAAGCAATCCACAATCTCCCACTGCTGTATGTAGAACATTGGAGCAAGGGTGGGAGTCACTGAGGGAGCTGTAGAAGAACCTAATGTGTTTTGGTCCTTTTCATACAGTAAATACTGTATGGAATGCAGTAATAATATTTATCACTATAGATTGGCTATAGTATAGGCTGTATCAATTATTTAAATAATATAAATAAGTGGTCAGTAAAAGGTTGAAACCATAATAAATAAATACACAAACATAATAGAGCCAGTACTGCACTTTCTAAGCTCACATTCTCCCACCTCATGGTATGGCTTCTGTTTCTTCTTCCTGGTAGCTACTCTTTGGTCCAGTGCAGTGAGGACTCACATCCCCACCTACAGTAAACTTAGTAGACGCTGCTACCACTGGGCATGTGCAGCAGTTTTGCTCTGTCCCATACACTGCATTAAGTAATCCTATTATATACCATTGCTACTGTTGTCACAATGAGACAGATGTATTACCCAGAGTTAAGTGCATATGCTGCACTTAATGCTGGTTAACTGGGGAAATATATCTTTCTTAATGTACTATCAGTGCACCTAATGTGCGCTAGGGACAGCCCGCCGATTAACACTCTGCACGGCTGTCCCCTTCAATCCCCCCAGGCGTTTACGCCTCAGGGGATGTATGACCAGACTCCTAGGCATACATCGCCCGTTAGTCGCCACCAGCCGCATCGCCAGCCCTGGGCTAGCGCTATCCTATTCCCACTGCAGGGACAACACTAGCCCTGCTGCTGGCTCTTGGCTGCGCTCGAGATCTCGCGATAATAGCATGACCAGTGCGCCGGCCGGGGGTAGAGAAGTTTTTTTTTAAATGTGCAGTGCTGACAGAGCCGACGATAAGGAGAACCGTGGAGACAGGACATAACAGCTCTCCTACGACTACATGGGGGTTAATACATTTGGCTTTTATGGGTGCCCGCTTTTCCTCGTTATGCAGGAGAAGCGATCCGTTATTTTCAAAAAGTTAAGCCAGCATTAATACGTCTGCCAACACCAAGGCAAATGTCAGCTCACTGCCCCACCCTCACACCAATACCGATATTCCAGAACCTCAAGTCAGAAGTGGATTTAGACCTCATGGGCCCTCGGCAAAATACCGGTTTGGGGCCCTCCTCCATCCAACCATCCATAGCACTATATTGTTGCTGCTGATTGCAGTTGGCATAGATAGAGTACCTTAGCGCATGCACTGTCTACCGATAAATTCTCATCTGCATGAACATCGGCATTACGTCCAAATCTGAATCAGGCTCCAGGTCTTTTGGAAGTAGGTGTCATTTCATTTAAAGTAAACTAAAAAAAAAAAAACATTTTTTTAACCTATGAAAGGGACTTTGGGAGTGGGGACAGGTCCACGTTCTCCTTTGGGAACATTTTGGATGGAAAAGAGATTTGGATGGGCCCTACGCAGGTGCCCAGGTTGCCTTGTGGAAAATCCGCCTCTGAAACTGTGGAGGTTGCATCTTAGAAGTTCAACACCTGACAATTGCATTAAGTTCAACAAAGATACCCCTCTCAGAGTCATCCTTCATTTTGTGATAGACTCAGAGGTACCTGCCAGATTTTGGAGCCTCCAGGCAGCTGCCTAATGGCAGAGCCAGTCCGGCCCATGACTTTATTCCCACTAATAAAGTAGTCAGGAAATCTCATATGTGTAAAGCTTTCAGCCCCCCCCCCCCCCCCCCCCCGGCAACCATTGGAGGGGGACACAACTGTGAATACTGCTAGTTGTGAATGTAATCTGTGCTGTGATTGGTGACTATCAGTGTGATCTGAGTGTTCTAAGCTTTACATATTCTGTACTGCACTCTGTGCACTTGCAGGGGTGCCGTCGCGGGCTGGTGGTCCAGGACCAATATACAATACTTGCTATGCTGGGTGGTGATACATGACTTGGTACGCTGGGTGGTGGTACATGACTTGCTATGCTGGGAGGTGGTACATGGGTGGTGATACATGACTTGCTATGCTGGGTGGTGATACATGACTTGCTATGCTGGGTGGTGATACATTACTTGCTATGGTGATACATTACTTGCTATGCTGGGTGGTGATATATTACTTGCTATGGTGGGTGGTGATACATTACTTGCTATGCTGGGTGGTGATACATGACTCGCTATGCTGGGTGGTGGTACATGACTTGCTATCCTGGGTGGTGATACATGACTTGCTATGCTGGGTGGTGGTACATGACTTGCTATGCTGGGTGGTGATACATTACTTGCTATGCTGGGTGGTGATTCATTACTTACTCTGCTGGGTGGTGGTACATTACTTGCTATGCTGGGTGGTGATTCATTACTTTCTCTGCTGGGTGGTGGTACATTACTTGCTATGCTGGGAAGTTTTACATTACTTGCTATGCTGGGCGGTGGTACATTACTTGTTGGGTGTTGCAGTGACTGGCACATATAAAATGCAGTGACTGCAGGGGTAGATGTAAGGAGACACATGTGGGGAAAGAGATATTGATGTCACTTTTCCCATATGTATTAGGGAGAGGATGTGTGCTAAATGACAGGGCCACTGATATACGTAAGATAGCATGCTGATGTGGAGGGCACTGCATGAATGGTCAGTGACCTTTCCAACAACTGCAGATATCAATTACAACAGCTGCAGCTGGTGTTGACCGGCGCACAGCGCATTACCTTGTTGCCGTCAAGGGATTGTGCACATACAAAAATAATAAAGTTTTTTTTCCCCCAATAATCTTGAGTGTGGCTTAGAGAAAATATGACTGGCGCATGCGTACTGAGGAGTAATAGCCAGTAAGGGAAGCCCACAGTGGGAAAATGTTGGTCAGCAGACGGGTGATTTAACGGTCTCCCGCTGTGAAAAAACATCATACATGCTGCCATTATAAGCACCGGCTTCACTGCAATCCGGAGGTGAAGCGGGTCCACACATACCCACTGCTATGTACATAATACATCTGCCCTTCAGTGTACAAATATCCGGGCAGCCCACTTCATCTTGTGGGGGGACTAAGTTAAAACCAGACCCAGACAAGACCCTGGAACACCGGACCGGACATCATTCCAGAGCTTGTAGTGTCCAGCATCCATGGGGTGTCTTGTTCGGGGGGGATGCCTGTGATAGCTGGGGGGAGATTACAGCCTCCCCGTGTAGTCCGGACCGTTCGGTTTTTGCTTCATGCCCAGACCATACAGGGAGGCTTTATTCTCCCCCTCCTCCTCTCCCTTCTGACAGTTGTCAAGTGAAGCCCCCCTACCCCCGGACAGGACACCCTCCGGACCGGACACTGCAAGCTCCGGAATGCAGAGTTTGAAGCCCGGTCCGGCATTCTGGGGTCTTGTCTGAGTCCAGTTTCTACCCAAACCCTCTTGTGGGTCCCTGTACATTTGCCATTCTAGCCACTCCGCAGTTATGCCACTGATCTGAGCTGGTAGGAAATGCTATACATGCATATAAAGGGGCTTATTCTCCACACCACAATACGTTATATCCCCATTTACAGCCAGCGTACCCCAATGTTCCTATACTACCCCGGCCTTTGTGCTGAGAGCTGAATTGTGTTTGTCATTTCAGCCTGTCCCTTCTCCTATGGCGATTTCCAAAGGCAAAACAGAGGGTCCTGCCAAGGCGGGTGAGTGCTGGGGTAACGCTGGAAGGATGGCATTACTGCTGTTAGCCCTTAAGGGGTTTATTTACTAAGCTTTGAAGAGAGATAAAGTGGATGGAGATAAAGTACCAGCCAATCAGTTCCTGTCAATTTTCAAACACAGACTGTAACATGGCAGTAGGGAGATGGTTGGCCAATACTTTAGCACTCTCTGCTTTATCTCTTTCCAGGGCTTAGTATATAGACCCCCTTAGGGGCAGATTTATTAAGCCTGGTGAAATTATAAAGTAGAAGGTGATAACGCACCAGCCAATCAGCTCCCATCTGTCAAGTTACAGGCTAAGTTTGGAAAATGACAGTTAGTATATAGAGCCAATTAGCTCCTTACACAGGACACTGTGGGCGGGATGCTATATAGCAGAAATGCGGTAAAAACCCCGTTTTCGGGGTTTCTACCGCATTTCTATATGCTATATGCCCCCTCCGCAGTGTCAGCGCTGCGGAGGGAATCGCCAGCTAAAGCTGGCGAATCCCTGCAGAAGCCTATGGGCTTCTTACCGCAGCGCTGTTTGAGGGATCCGTCACGGATCCCTCCCAGCGTGCCCTGCTGCCGGCGCCGGGGTCTGCGCATGCGCAGATGGACTCCCGGGTCACAGACCCGGAAGTCCAGCGCCGGCACCGCATCGCAAGGGACAGCGCTTACCGCAAGAGCTGTCCCTTGCATGAATAACGGCATATGTTATAGCATATGCCGTTATTAATAATGCGGTAGCCGGCGAAGGGGGCCGCGGATGTTACAACATCCCGCCCTGTATCACTTCACCAGGCTTAATACATCAGATCCTAAGGCTGGTTTCACACACTCCGGCTCCTGCCGGAACGGTGAAATCCCGCACGGCCAGGGAGCCGTGCCGCACACAGTGGTTTATCATGGAGGGGATGGCCACAGCCCGGCAGCCGTCCCTTCCAGTGGCGGGATCCGGCTGCAACCGTGCGGCCGGGTCGTGGCCGTCCTGTGTGAATAGACACAATAGTGTCCATTCACAACTAATGTGTGCGGCACGGCTCCCTGGCCGTGCGGGATTTCACCGTCCGGCAGGAGCCGGAGTGTGTGAAACCAGCCTCTGTCCATATAATGCTGTGTGGGAAATCATTCTTGTGTAAATGTGTGACATCATGGTCAATTTATTGATGCCATCATGTTCATTTCCCCTGACACCACCCCCCCCCCCCCCCCCATTAGGCGAAGCCCAGACCAGTGCCATGGTTTTTGGCACCCCTTGCAAACTATACATTTGTGCTGTACCTCCCATACTGGTCCCACAAGGAAGGGGTGTGTGGTCACACAATAGTACCCCCAATTCAAATTACGCCACACAGTAGCACAATCATATTCACATTACACTGTATGTAGTGCACCTGATTCATCGTACCCCATATAGTAGTGCCCCTTATTCAAGTTATGCTGCACAGTATACACATTACACATAAAACCCACAGTAGTGCCGTTTCTACATATAGGGGGAAATTTACTAAAGGAAATTTGTAAAAAATAGGTGTATTTGTATCCAGAAATACACTTATTTTTGACATTTACTATCCCGAAAATATTTCAATTCGTATTCGCATTGATAGCACATCAATACAAATACGAATTGCTGTATTTTCGGGATAGTAAATGTAAAAAATTAGTGTATTTCTGGATACAAATACACCTATTTTTTTACAAATTTCCCCCATAATGTCCTCAGTTTCTACACATATCTGTCTCTGTCCCTCCAGCAGCTCTATGCCATGTGTCCCTACAGCAGGTTCTCCTTCTCTGTGTTCCTCCAACCCGCTCTCACCCTGTCTTCAGCATTCCCCCCATTTGTGGCTGTTCTTCACTTCTGCACTGGTGATGGCATTACCTCACATATGCTGTGCTGGAAAAGGAGGACTTTGGGACAGGTTTTTCTGTTGGAATTACTGTGCATGGCTGTGGTGGTGGAACTCAGTTCCCCCTTCCATTACAGGTGGTGGAACTCAGTTACACCAAATTCCCCCACTTTAACCCCTGCTTATAATACACAAGTTCCAGTTTGTGTTACAGGTATAAGACCTCTATTTATCAGTCACATTTCCCAGATGTTCCCACATACAGTATATTACTGCCACTTCCGTATCATAATCTAGTTTTTTTCTTCCAGCAGATCCTCCAGCGAGAACGTGAGCTGGCCCTCACCGCCATCCCCGCTTTCCACACACAACCTGAGCCGCAGCGAAGAGCAACTGTACCCAGCCAAAGCGTCAAAAGACAGACCTAAGTAGGACAACCCTGACTGGGACAGTGTGGCACAACGACAGTGACGTGGGAGAGAGACAAGTAGATGGATGCCGGGCGCTGGAGGGATACTTACGGTTATGAGAACAGTGTTTTCCAAAGCATGTTTCCTAGGTCCTTATAAAGGAACGGAGAGAATGTGAACTCGCCAAGACTGCTGCTCTTTTGCGTACAGCGCAGGACAAACGTGTAACTATGTCTTCCACTGAGGCTGCTCAGATGGGACCACTTATCCACAGACTTGTGGTATTACACAGAAAGCAATGGCAGATGGGCAGCAATATCACTGGTCCCTCATTTTATTCTCATGTTACTTAGCTCCTTTCCTGCTAGTTTCTAATCACAGGAGAACGGGTCACTCCGGGATCAAAGTGAGTTCATCAGCGACATCGTCTACTAGCATAAGACATGGGTCGCAGACGCCTGCTCGCCGCGGTCATGTCTCCGGATAGATTATTCTGTGACACTCTATATTTAAATCCGCACCATGCCTGGAGGGTTCTCGACCGTGCATGACTGGACCAGACTTTTTCATTTTTGCTTTAAATCGAGAATAAACATTTGTATTACTTAAAGTAGCAACGTTATTTTATACTTTGTGGTGTGTGTGTGTGTGTGTCTGTGTGTGTGTCTGTGTGTGTGGGGAACGGGGACTTAATGAACTTTCTTCTCATAGGCCTTTATTCAGATCTTATTGCAGTACAAATTTGTTTGGTGGGGCAGATGTAACATGTGCAGAGAGAGTTACATTTGGGTGGGGTGGGGTGTTGAAACTGAAATCTAAATTGCAGTGTAAAAATAATGTAGCCAGTATTTACCCTGCACAGAAAAAAAATAACTCACACAAATCTAACTCTCTCTGCACTTGTTACATCTGCCCCACCTGCAGTGCACATGGTTTTGCCCATTTTCCAAACAAATTTGTACTGCAATCAGATCTGAATAATGGCCATAGTGTTACAAATGGCTGGCCTGGGTGCCTTCCCTTGTGTACCTCTAGGGTACACACAAATATCCAATAAAAGCAGGGCGTCATTCCAGGACTTAAAAGTGCAAAAACACTTTTATTTGGGGTCAACGATACGCCCTTGACCCCAAATGAAATTTTTTTGCAATTTTAAGTCCTATAGTGACCCCCTGCGTTTATTGAATATATATATATATATATATATATATATATACACAAGGGGGGTGGGGGGCGGCGGCACTCGCAAATGATGAGACCACACCAATATAGGTGACCAACGTTTCGAGGCAGGTTGCCTCTTTATCATATTATATATATACATATTACAGAAAGAGTCAGAGTGCGCTATAGTGAAGTACACAATTTAAAAAAACAGATATTTTAATAAAAAAAACCTCAGAGTTGGCTTAAGACACATACAAGGTTACATAGTCATTTTACAGAGTAATTTCACACAATGTGCAATGATCCAATCATGTGGCAGGCCCCTGTCACATGATTGGATCATTGCACATTGTGTGAAATTACTCTGTAAAATGACTATGTAACCTTGTATGTGTCTTAAGCCAACTCTGAGGTTTTTTTTATTAAAATATCTGTTTTTTAAAATTGTGTACTTCACTATAGCGCACTCTGACTCTGTATTTCTATCTGCCTTGGGTTCCAGCTAACAGGGAACCCCCAGAGGTGCTGCTTTCAGTTATTAGGGCGCGGTTCCAGGTACCCTTTGCTCCTTGATATATATATATATATATATAAAAATATATAAAATTAAAACAGCTTTAACCACCAAAATATGTAATGATATGTTAAACTGAGCTAAATATTATGATAATCATGGGTTATACTAAGGCTGCACATAATAATGTGTAAATATGCGATCATTGCATGAGATTAGGGAAACATCAGCAACTGATCACTGATTCTGGGCCGTATTCAAATGTAGCCCCACTTGGGGATGTCCGGCTGTTGGTGCCGGCATTTAAGCTTGCACTGCCCGGGTGAGCTTAAATCCACTAAAGTCTCCGCTTTGTGTCACAAAGGCAGTATGCAGGCTGCTCCACGGCTGAGACAGGGAGGTAACGGGGATGGCAAAAACACGCACGCGGAGGCAGCGATTTTGTAGTGTTGCCCAGGGCCGCAAACAGGGGGGTGCTGTGGGTACAGCTGTCCCGGCCCCGGCCTATGGAAGGGCCCAGGTGGCTAATTTTTGCCCACCGTAACCTCCCCCCCTACTGCCTCCGCTGTGCTGCCTGCTTCTTCAATGCAGGACGCCGGTGGCCAATTAAAAAGCTGCCCCGGCTTTTGAGCCAGACCTCATGTACCGTTAGCCAATCAGAGCAGCTGCCAGTACATGAGCTCGGATTGGCTCCCCAGCCAGTGCTGCATTTTAATTGTCCGCCGGTGTCCTGCATTGAAGAACCCTGTGCTTCTGGACCTGCAGCATGAGTCGGGCGGTAAGTGAAGGGAGGGGGGGCCCAAAATTCCGAGTGGCAGCCCTGGTGTTACCTATGTACAGAGATGTAAATTCAGTGGGTGTCTTAGTCTGTGCACATTCATATATAACAGCATGCACACTAGGAAAGGGCTTTTAGCGGCATTATCCTAAAATGCGTCTGCGGTAAGAGATGCAAACATGGCCGCCGCTGCTTCAGCCTCAGCATTAGCCCCACAAGCCCTGCTGGTGTAATATCAGACACACAAAACCTGGGCGCACAACAAAGGAAGGATGAAAGACAACTTGTCAAGTTACAGTTTATTTCATTACGAAATGTTGGCCTGAGGTCAATCTGAAAAAGGCCAAAGTAAATAAGTTAGATAGATAAAAGTTTCAGACTTAGAAAAGAGCTAAAAGTGCTGGCAGTTATTAAAGTCTATAATCATCAGGCCTACAGCCATCGCAGAAGGCCCTGTACAGTGATAACCTGGTAATTGCACTCATCCAAAATCCCCACACAACTCGGAGGCACTGCTGAGACTGTCAGCCATGTTAGCAGTGACACTGCTGTGACTGTCAGCCATGTTAGTGGTGGCAGCGCTGGGACTGTCAGCCATGTTAGTGGTGGCACCGCTGTGACCGTCGCCCATGTTATTGGTAGCACCTGTGTCATAATTTAACAAGCTAGCTTATGAAGAACATGGTGAAGAGTTAGTGGTTTCCCTGTTATTCCTTGGTATTTAGTTTAAATAAATAGCACGATTGTGATTCCAGTGATATCTCCACGAGGTCCCTGGGTCTGTAACGCTGCTGTGGTCTACGACTGCTCCACTTTCCATGAGCTTGTGTTACAGGTATTTGCTGGTGGCACATCCTGGGTTCAGGGGAGCTGCTCGTCCTCTGTCCAGATAAACAAGGCCATATGTGGGCGTATGGTCCAGCTGTTACAGGGAGCAGGGTCCCTGCGGCCTATGTTATCTGGAGATCAGGGAACCGCTATAAGACTTGTTGGAGTTGGTTGTGATCCCACTAAGCTGAGAGAAGCCGCTGCAGGATTCCAGACTGGACATAGACCCCCTGGAAAACAAAATAAAATCAGAAACATTATTGGCAAGATGAACACGGGCACTTTTCTGCCACTACCAACTGCAGTTCTTAACCTTATCCTTTATGCATCCCTCATAGACCCAATAGCGGCCTCTGCTGTGTGAATGTGATAGTGCACGTTAAGAAACAGAAGCATGTGCGTATTACACGCAAAAACAAGGTAATATAGATACAGGGGGAAATTTACTAAGATGAATTCGTAAAAAAAAAACGTATTTCCATAGTAAAATACGATTTTTACTATGGAAAAATACAAATATTCGTATTTATGGCACAATCGTATTTGTACTTACCAATACGAATGCATACACAATCTGAAAATACGAATACGAATCACCATTCAAAAGAATGGTGATTCCTAATTGACTAATGTGCCATAAATATGAATATTTGTATTTTGGCATAGTAAAAATCGTATTTTACTATGGAAATTTTACTGATGGGCTCTTCTCCCTTGTGGGGGTCCATGACCCCCATAGAGAGAGAATAGTACCGGTCGCAAGTGAAGCGAGCCACTGAGCCCGCAAGGTTCTTCTTTGCGCTTGCCCCCCTGTCGGAGCACAGGCAGTCTGGAGTCCAATGTTGGGATACTGACTGTTGGTATCCAGGCTGTCGGACCCCCATACCACCCCCTTTCCGTTTTAGTATCACTATTATACGAACAAATATAGCGCTGGTATACAGCATTACTTACCTCTCCAGCACGGTCTCTCAGCATTGTGTCCTCTGCACTCCTGCGGGCAACCTAATGCGGCTGGTGAGTCATGCGTATGTGGGGACCCCGCTATGCCCAGAAAGGTTCGCTAAAGCTGGAACGGCAGTATTAGGCCTCAGTTGCTGACAATAGGGACCACACTGCTACCGCTATTTGATTTATAAGTGGGTCATTACATGTGGGGAGCCGGGGAGGAGGCCACAGGTCACTGATGTCATGAGGGGGCGGGGCTATCCCTGGACTATAGATAAAAAATAAGAGAGCTCCAGGGGTGTGCCCCTACCTGGTGTCTGGGAATATGGGAGAAGCAAAGTGAGCGCATTCTTTCTTCAAACTATGGGCCCACAATTACTAATAATTTTGACTGACAGGAAGCCTTTGTTTAGTGGAGGAAACATGGCATTTTGTGGGTATGCCAAGGTGTGTTTTGGGCCGGTCTTTGATGTCAGCTTGCAGCTTGTTGTAAGTAAAAGTGATGCAGTCGCAGCTAGGGGCAGCACGTTACAGAGAAGCCATTTATAATACACACAGCTGTGAGAATTTGCCAAGATTCTGGGGGAGATGTATCAAAAGCTTAGAGCAGGCATGGGCAAACTATGGCCCTCCAGCTGTTGTGAAACTACACATCCCAGCATGCCTTGCCATAGTTCTAGCATTCCCTAATAGCTAAACTGTGGCAAGGCATGATGGAACTTGTAATTTTACAACAGCTGGGGGCATAGTTTGTCCATTCCTGGCTTAGAGAGAGAGAGATAAAGTTGGGAAAGATTAATGCCATGAGCTGGTTGGCTGGTACTTTATCTCTCTACAAACTTTGATAACCCTCCCCCATTGTGAGGAAAGCAGTGACTGACACTCTCTGCTAGTACAGATATGGCTGTGTGCCTGTGTCAGTGGTGAGAGAGGCGTAATTTACCTTTTTGCCTCAGGCAGAGTATCTAGGTCACTCCAGAATACAGTGAAACTCACTAACATAAGGTAAAGAGCAGATCGATGTCAAAATATACTGTATTTCTATCTGCTGCTAAAGTCACAGCTTATCATTGAATTTAATGTTCATTACCTGAAGTCCTCTGATGCCAGCACTTCGAAGTAATACATGACTTTACACTTGTGACTGGTTCCCTGAAGCGAGGCCAGAACGTCGTCCACTCTGGCTATGCTGGACCCCGATGACGAGCTGTTCATCTTCCACTGGAGGATGTAGAACCCAGGCCAGCGGGTGACATGAGAACCCTGGGAAAACAAAGAGGGTTCTGGGTAAGGGAGTGTGCACAGCACAAAACAGGAATTATACACATTATTAAGATACAATGTGGACATTTACTAAGATGGGAGTTCTATTTCAGATGGGATGTTGCTATGGACAACCAATCAGATTCTATTATCTTCTGGAAGGTGCTAAATAATAAGAAGATTATGATTGGTTGCCCACAGAGTTAGGGGACAACTGCTGTTTATTATATGAGGCACTGGAAGCACCTTATTACATTCATACTGACAGGTTTACATATTGGGGGTTATTCGGATTGGTTTGGGCCCCCATGCATACGCACGTTTTGCGTCTGCTCATGCGCATGGGCATTTCTGCGCATGTGAAGATGCAGGGTGCGAGCGGGCATGGCGAACTACATGTTCGCCATCCCGCTCGCACTTAGCAGTGTGGCCGGGTGGGCGTTGGTCGGTGGCGGGGAGCACAGCCCATGGGAACACCCAGCTTTTCATGGGCGTTGCCATGACAATGCTGGGCATTCCCATGGTAGTCGCCCGGTGACACAGTTGCGGGGGCGGGCAGCTGACATCACCGGATGTCAGCTGTCCGCCTGCTTCCCTCACAGGCTGCTCGGAGAACAGAGACACCATAGAGATGTCTCTGATCTGCGAGCTCTGAAGAATTCATTTGATGGTCGTCAACCATAGAATGATTTCTTCCCGGCTGTTAGTGGATGATTATGCAAATCATCCATTCGCAGCTGTGCAGGAATTCGCGGGGGGGGGGGGATCATGAAGTGCGAGGAGGGGGGGGGGGGGCACTGCAGGCGGCGGGCGGGGTCTGGTGGACTCACAAGGCGAGTCAACCTTAATAAGGTCCATTGACCAGAGTATTCATGCAGAAAATGAATTGCAACAGTGACACCTACAGTCTACAACCAAGTACTGCACTACAGTCAAACAAACCATAATAAACAGGGTACTGGATCAGAAGTAATTCCTAATCCTGCCAATGCCTTTTTCTGTAATCATATGGACCTAAGCATATAATGCATATTACATATCAGTTAGTCAATATGAATCAGACGTTACAGACCTGGATGCTTTCCCCTTCCTTGCAGACTAGCGGCGCCTCCACCCTCCTGTAGTCAACTCCCAGGACCCAGTTCTTGTCGATCAGCTGCACATTGTTGCAGGAGGTAGTAGTAGCGGTGACAGAGGTGGAGTCCTTTTGATGGACCTCTGGTGCCCTCTTGGAATGAAAGAGGCTAAACACAACATCCCCGCGGAGGACGTCAAAGTCCCAGGTGATTACCGACTCCACCTCAAGGATTTCGGCAGTCAGCTGCAAGAATCAGCACGGCATGAAGGTGTCATAGTTACAATGGGGGTCTCATATCATTATCCCTATAGTAATGTACTGCAGGGCATAGGTTGGTTAGAAGACAGGAGGTTAGGGGAAAGCCTAGTCTCTGACAGTGCTAGGATGAGTCTACTCTTGTCCAGACTCTAGTCCCCTTGCCTCCTTCCTCCCATCCCTACTCAGCCCTCTAGTATGCTAAGCCATCTTGGTGTCCTGGTGTATAATATCTATGTCACTCTTGCCATCTCCTGTACATCGCATTTAACTGATCTGAATTGAATGAACTGATGTTCCTCTAAGACTTTTTATTTATACAGCCGTTTAATCTTTGAGTATCGGTCTACGTATGACATCAGGCATGGGAAAAGCACTTATTCCTAATCTCGGACACTTGTGTTGCCCCCATCACGTACCTCATGTGGTGCTCCCTTGTAGATGTAAGAAGAGTGGTAAATGGTTTCAGTCCACAGCCGGATATGGTCAGACGTCTCTGCATCATCATCAGACTGATACAATGATTTGGGGACCAGTCCTCCCTCTGGAATGTTGCACTATAGGGTACCACAAAATTCTCATTATAGGTAGTGCATAAATCATTTATATTCTATGCCTAGATGGGTCCTAGGCCGCTCTCCACTCTTCCCTTTTAGAATAAAGACTGCATTCTTACCACGCACTCTCCACCAAGGAAATCTGGGATTATCTCCTTGTCCAGGTAATCAGCAATCCCACCAGGACCCTGGTAGTTGTTGCCGCTGTAGATCAGAAATTTCCGCCTGGAATTCTCGTTAATAAATGGGCTGACCTAGGACAGAAGGTTTAGATCAGCTCAGCGTGAGGACCTCTAGCGGTGATGATACAGTAGAAGGGGTGAGGTGGCTCAGAAGCCGGACAGAAGAAAAGCTAAGACTGTAGAGGTTATCTAGAAATAGTTTGCTTACCAGCGTCCATAGAACGGGAAAGACTCGTGGAGCCTGAACTATCAGCATCCTTCCCAGTGTCTCTGGGTAATTGGCCTCAATCACCTCTATTATCCTGAGCAGGGCTTTCACGCCAGGCCTCCATAGATGCCTCATGTTCAGTCCTTCTAGGTCCACAAGGCATGTCCAGGACCTAGGATGGAAGATAAAGAAGGAGCATAAGTAAAGACATTTATGGGGCGATTTTATCAACACTTGAAGAGAGATAAAGTGGACAAAGATTAAGTAACAACCAACCAGCTCCTAACTGTCATTTTTGAAACACACCCAGTAAAATGATGGTAAAGATGATTGGTTGGTACTTTCTCCTCTGACATGGTGATATGAATGAGTGGCTCCCAAGTCCCTACTCTGACCCTCACCCCCACTCACTTACCTGACTGGAGAGCCGAACAGGTGAGTGTTCTCCTCGCACCGCCTCTGTCCTTCTTCATTAATAGAGAGAACCTGTCACACCAAATACAATATACATCTGTAATGCACTAACATGACTCCATCCCAACCATCCCCAGTCCCAAAATGGGCTTATGTGTGATATTATTTATGCAGCACTCCTGAAACATGGCATCTTCTGCACATTTGTATTATGTATATAATAAAATATATATATATAATATAATAAAGTGCTGCATTCGATCCATGAAACGGTGGGTTTTGGGTTATGCCCAATCATTGTACTAGTTGTGAGTAGTAGGCCAAACCCACAAGCCCCTCCCTGTAGCATTAGGAATAGGTAATCATGTATCCACACACTATAAAGAAGGATGTACTGATAAGGGTGACAATAACTGGTTGTCTCTGACGTCAGACACTCACGTGACGTAAGATAGCCTCCTCGCCCACCGCCTTCAGAAGGCCCTTGGTGTCCACTTGCCCCAAGCGCAGGATATACAGGGGGCGACCATCTGCAATACAGATAACCAGAGCCATTAGGTTGATGTCAGAGCTGGGTGTATATCTGCAGTAGCGCACGCAGGGGGGGTTTCTGAGTACCCAGAACCCCCCCCCCCCCCCCAGGAATCTAAGGGTCCTAGTCTGAAAGCTGAGGGTCCCCTCTTTCCATGGGTACAAGAATTTTAAAAATCGGCCCTGGGGAACCAGAGATATCTGACTTCAAAGCACTGGTCCCCATCCAAGGCTGTTAATTTCTCTTCCCAGTCAGATATTTCAGCTTCTGTCTAACTTTCTGAGGGTATATTCTAAAAGCTGGGACTCTCCCCCTTCGAAGGGGATGCGGTCATCTATTAGAATGAACTTAGGTCTACAGTCATTAGGTCGACCCCACTAGGTCGACTGGCAGGAAGGTCGACCTGACTTAAGGTCGACATGGGCCAAGGTCGACATGACTTAAGGTCGAATTTGCATAAAGGTCGACAAGAGGAAGGTCGACTGTTCATAAGGTCGACATGGGTTTTTCACTGTTTTTTGAGCCGACATGTGCTGACAGGCGGTATTTCATGCCCTACCATCCACTAGGGCGTGGTGGGAGAATAAAATAGTGTGCCGAGCGCAGCGAGGCACCGTGCCCGAAGCATTGCGAGCGAAGCGAGCGATGCGAGGGTCCGATTCTCATTGCCAACTGTGTCCATGTCGACTGTGTCGACATTCGGATCAAAAAACAGTGGACCTTCCTCATGTCGACCTTTATGCAAATTCGACCTTAAGTCATGTCGACCTTGGCCCATGTCGACCTTCCTGCCAGTCGACCTAGTGGGGTCGACCTAATGACTGTAGACCTAAATGCAGTCTGACAAATGATCCCATTCCCTTCGAAGGACACTAGTAGCTTGTCTCTACTGTTCCCAGAACCAGAGATATCAGCCTTCCAGCAGCTGGTTACTGCTCCAACTCCACACACCTGGTATGTAGTTTTATATAGTCGTTGGCGGATTGCTCTGCCTCCTGAACTCTGATCCCCTAGTCCCCAATACCATTTGGTAGGTGGGATTCTCTAGTTTTTAATCCCATTAAAAGCTAAGAAATCTAGTTCCAGGAACTGGAGATATCTACAGTCAAGCAAGCTGTCCTCCCACCAGAAAATTATGAATAATAAGCCGACTCCACTATACACCCCTCCTCTGCATATTAAACATCCTGTACAATCCTGGAAGTTATGTATCAGGACCCCGTCATTCAGCCCAATGCCCCCTTCTCCCACCATCTGTGCAGTAAAGGGGTAATAAGTGGAAATTACTGATCCAGGCCCTACATGCTGAGCGGTTGATATAATACCCCCTACCACCCGTGGGACATCAAAGCTTCTGCTCATAGCACCCCCACCCCTACCGCTGGAGGATAGGTAGCGGCCCCAATACATTGCTATGCCCAGGGGTCTACACTGCTGTTATATGTGTGTGTGTGTGTGTGTGTGTGTGTGTGTGTGTGTGTATATATATACAGAGCCGAATTTCCCATTAGGCACGTGAGGCACCGGCCTAGGGGCGGCACATGTTTGGGGGCGGCACTTGGATGCCTGTGATAGTACTGTCAGCCCAAAATGTACCAATTACTGCAAAATATCCACTGTACTGTACTATATTCCATCTTAAATAGAGTGTAAATGGATAGGACATGCAGATACTGCCCCTATAAACTGTCCTACTTAGTAAACATTATTGTTGTGCCTAGGGGCGCCCTCCTCCCTAAATCCGCCCCTGGCATTATTGTGTATATGTATATGTAATGGTGCAGTGTGTCTAAGGGGCTCTAACTTGCGCAGGGTATCTAAGGGGCGGCCAAAAATTTTGTGCCTAGGGGCGGCCTGACCCCTAAATTCGCCCCTCTATATATATATATATATATATATATATATATATATATATATATATATATATATATATATATATATATATATATATATATATATATATATATATATATATATAGTGTTGGTGATCAAATAAATGAAAATATATATATATATATATATATATATATTACTATTGTTATTTATATACATTTGGTCTATCTATAATACTTTAACTGACCCGGCATATACTGGGTCACCTAAGTGCCCATCTCTGTGCTTTGCTCCGCCCCTCTCTGGAAACCCCCTTCTGAAAATCCTGCGTTTGCCCCTGATCTGATCTAATATGCCAATCTTCCATCAGAATGGAATGGAGGATTAATGTGGCCCTGGGGTATAGGAGGTCTATGACCAATACAGCATTGCGCCCGTAAGTAGCCCCTAGGTGATACTGTACTCAGTGGCTACTTACCAACACTGCTCAAAGGTGCACATTTATACTAAGCCAATACAGCCATTTAGACCTTTGCTATGATTGTCTGACTAGCACTGCATAGGATCATTATCATTAGACCCTGACAGATCTGCTGATGTCATAGTGTAGGCAGCTTCGTAGGGAAGCTTTGTATACTAGATTTCTGAATGGTTTCTCATTAAGCCTTGGCATGCTGCTAGTTATTAAACCCAACAGGACACAGTACTGACCTCGGTCGTGGTAATGCCACCCTCCGGCGTAGTACTCTTCCAGGATAGGGGGCGGGTGCCAAGTCTGGAGGATGTAGTCCACCTGGTATTGCTTGCGCCACAACAGGGACTGGCATAGCATCTCCCGAGCTTTCTCCATGTTAAAGTCACGTGCTCGCAGGAAGCGCAGAATGTGGTCATCTTTTGGGATCTGTACCAGGAGCACAGACATAGACAAATATTGGAACATATAAGACACTTTGCCGCCTGTGCAAATCTGAGTAGGTCTGAGGCTGTCACTAATCAACGACTGACAGGGGCGGATCCAGAAGAAAATGATAGGGGGGGGGGCACCATTATAGGGGCTGGGATTGCATGGGGGGCACTGCACACTCTCTCAAAGAATGGGGAGAGAGAAGGAGAACAAAGAGAGAGAGAGAGAGAGAGAAGGTGAGTGGAGAGAGAAAGAAAGGAGAAAGAAGGCGAACAGAGAGATATGGAGGGCAGAGAGAGATATGAGGGCAGCAGAGAGGAGAGCAAAGCGAGATGGAGAGCAGAGAAGGAGAGCAGAGAAAGAGAGAGAGAGGAGAACAGAGACAGGTGGAGGGCAGCAGAGAGAGAGAAGGAGAGAGTTCAGGGAGAAAGAGAATCAGAGAGATAGAGAGAGAGAGAGAGAGAGAGAGAGAGAGAGAGAGAGAGAGAGAGAGAGAGGAGGAAAGGGAGAGGAGAGGGTTTAGACAGGTATGCTATGTGCCCCCCCCCCCCCCCCCCCCCCCCAATGCTTGTTGTGCTGAACCCTCCACCCTCCCCTTCTTCACTACAAGTGTACCTAAAGCAGCAGGGTTTCCGATGGTCAGTGCCAGGAAACAACAGGTCCCAAGGAGGCAGCGGCGGCTGTGGTCTTATGGCAGGGGGTCCCATGGTGGCTGAGGCGGCGGATCCCACGGAGGTGGTTGCTGCGGCGGTTCCCTCAGAGGAGCCTGCGGCAGCAGGTCCCATGGACCTGGGCGTGTTAGGTTCATCACCTGGAGGGAGTACTGGCCGGGCAGCAGCGGGTCACATAATCAGCTCCTCCTCTCTTCTGATTCTTGCACCGGGGCAGTCAGTAGAAAATTACATCAAGCCCCGGCAGCAGCATTAAGAGAGGACGTTTTTATTAAAAAAGTAAAAAAAAAAAAAGTGACAGAAATGACAGGGGGGGGGGGCACTTGCCCTCCCCTCCTAAATCCGCGGCCTCTGACAAGTGCGCCGCTAGCAGACTCTGTCCTTCCCCACTTATTTCTCCCGGTTTAATATTATGTGTACATAATATATCTTGAGCTTCCTGCTAATAAATAAATAATAAATAAATTGAAGAGCCAAAAACTCAGGCTGCTCCCGGATCCGAAGGCGCTACACCCCACGCCCTTGCGACAGCGTCCCTAACTAATTACTGCTTGCGCTTCCCTAACTTTAATCTGTAGGGTCACAGGAGGAGGACTCGAACCCGTGGCGGCTCAGCCTGAGCGGCTGTCCCAGTCGCTAGACTAACGACACACGCCACTGTGTCAGCCAATCTTAGACGGACTCTCCGTGTAATTCGTAGCTGCAATGCAGTGACGTCATTCACGCTGTGTACTGCACCATCGCCACCTTACTGGCAGCAGCTGGAACTACACCTGGCACACATGGCACTACCATCGATGTCCCATTATAGACAGAGGATGGATTCTTCACATGTCTGATTTCACAGCGCTATTTTTTTTCACACATATCAAGTTTTTATTATATACATTTTAATCCGAGTTGCCATTTCTTTAAGTTAATAGGATCCAGCAGAATCTACCTCTTATAGAGATAATACAGCATCTACCATAAAAAGGAGTGGGATCCACCCACATTCTCATGAAAGATTAGGGAACATTTTAACTCCCTGTGCAGACCATGTGTTCTCAATGGGTTTAAAATGTATTTAGGGGTTGGGGTAAGGGCATAAAATCAACACTTTTTATTATTTGGTCCAAGTTTTTTCTGATTAGAAAAAGTAGCAGACACATGTGCACAAGGCCTCTGTTCTGTATGTCCAAACTCAACACAGCAAGGACAGTGATTGTCACACAGCTGGCATGGAGAAAGGCTTAGGGGCCCATTTATCATGATCACATTTACAATGCGATCTGGGCTGATTTCACCACCCAGGATCACATTGTAAAATGCGATCACATCACAGGGATTTATCAATTTTGAGGGTGCAGGGACAGGGCTCCGAAATGAGCCCGTCCCTGTGAAGCACTGACCCATAAGCCGGGGGGTCCGCGCATGTGCGGTTATGCGCTGACCCCGCCAACCCCTCTGACCGCAGTGTGATCCCGTAGCCATAGGCTACAATGGGTTGATACATCGGGCAGCTTCGCATCCCCCATAGAAACCTATGGGGGATGCGACCGGCGGCGCCGGGGGGGGGGACGGGATCGCAGCAGGGATAGGAGATTCCTGCTGCGGTTCCCCTTTGATACATTGGGGTGATAATATTTGCGGCTAACCCCCGAAAATACCCATTTTGGGGGATTTAGCTGCAAATATTACTTGAAAAAAAGGGGCCCTAACTCCCAGAAAACGAGTGGTTAGCCGCAAATATAAAGGATCCCCTGAATGTATTAAAGGGGGACCACAGCAGAAATCTTCAATCCCTACTGTGATCCCCCCTGCAGCTATGCCGGCCGCATCCCCCAAAGGTTTCTATGGGGGATGCAAAGCTGCCCGATGAACATCGGGCAGTCCGGCTTCGCACCCCTATGGGCTACACACCGTGCGGTCAGCGAGAGCCAGCACATAATCGCGCATGTGCAGACCCCCTGGCTTCTGGGTCAGCGCTTCGCAGGGACAAGCTCCTTTCGGAGCCCTGTCCCTGCACTGCCAGGTGATCAGGGGCGGGCTGGGCCGGGGGGCAGGGTGCCATGTGCCCCCCGGGCCACTGTACCAGTTGCTGCTGTGGGCCGCCTGGTGATGATCGTCGTCCACCGGCACCTTCTCCTGTCAGCCGCAGCAGCACTGGCCACGGCTACAGGAACATGGCCGCCGCCCACACTGCCCTGAGGACGCATTGTCCTCCTCTTGTCAGCGGCGCTGGCCGCCGCTACAGAAACATGGCCGCCGCTCCCCTGCACTGAGGACATGTCCTCAGTGCAGAGGTGACATCATGATGCCGACTCTGCCCGACTGCGTGTGAGGATTCAGGAAGTGGGCTGACTCACTGTAGGGGGGAGGTGTAGCGCGCAGCGGAGAGGAGTCTCCTGAGAACTTCAAGTACTGCCAGGCAAGTGGGCTCCTCTCCTCCACACACCATGCTTCATCGGAATCGGTACATCTGTCAGAATAAACTTAGGTCTACAGTCATTAGGTCGACCCCACTAGGTCGACTGGCAGGAAGGTCGACCTGACTTAAGGTCGACATGGGCCAAGGTCGACATGACTTAAGGTCGAATTTGCATAAAGGTCGACATGAGGAAGGTCGACTGGTCATAAGGTCGACATGGGTTTTTCACTGTTTTTTGATCCGAATGTCGACATGGACACAGTTGGCAATGAGAATCGGACCCTCGCATCGCTCGCAATGCTTCGGGCACGGTGCCTCGCTGCGCTCGGCACACTATTTTATTCTCCCACCACGCCCTAGTGGATGGTAGGGCATGAAATACCGCCTGTCGGCACATGTCGGCTCAAAAAACAGTGAAAAACCCATGTCGACCTTATGACCAGTCGACCTTCCTCATGTCGACCTTTATGCAAATTCGACCTTAAGTCATGTCGACCTTGGCCCATGTCGACCTTAAGTCAGGTCGACCTTCCTGCCAGTCGACCTAGTGGGGTCGACCTAATGACTGTAGACCTAAGTTCATTCTAATAGATGACCGCTTCCCGCTTCATCCGCCCCCTCCTCATAATCTATCCTTTCGGCTATTTCCCACCACCACTCACGGGCTATATGATATGAGAGAGATGACCTGCCTCCTCCTGGGCACTTCACATTCTAATGGTATACTCTGTCTCCCTACCTCTCTCCCCTTCTCCCCCCCCCCTCCCCCCACTCTCCCTCTCTCCCCTTCTGTCCCCTCTCTCTCTGTCTCCCTCCCCTCTCTCTCTCTCCTCCCATCACTCTCTCCATGCCCCCTCTCTCCATGTTCCATCCACATCCCCCCTCTCTCTTCATATTTACATCTCTCTCCATGTGGCCTTTCTCATATGTGTAAAGGTCTGCATATTTGGAACTTTTATATGCAGCATGTTTTCTTTTTTTACATTTGTATTAAGTTAAAAAAAAAAAAAAAAAATTATAGCCTGACTCCAGAGTGCACCACCCCCTTTAACACAAACTCAGCTGCTGTACACAGGTATACAGGAGCCAAACCATTTTAGTGTTGACTTTGCTTTTATTTATTTATACTGTGTGTGTATATATATATATATATATATATATATATATATATATATATATATATATATATATATGTTTGTTTGTTCTGTCCAGCACTCTCCTTCAGGATATAGCGATCAGTGCCTTTCACATAGATAAACACCTGCAAAAATGAAAGATGGCACTCCAGAGGGACTGAGGTGAAAAAAGCTTTATAGTTTGTGCATAAAGAAATGCGCCAACGTTTTCACTCCACCTTGTTTTTTTTGCCTTGAAAACGGGGTGTGCCAGCCCCGAAACGTTGGTGCATTTCTTTATGCACAAACTATAATGTTTTTTTCACCTCAGTCCCTCTGGAGTGCCATCTTTAATTTTTGCAAATATATATATCCTCCATCCTTTTTGGAGGCACCTGGACAATTACAAATCCATTGAAGGAGTGCCGGATCACTCAAAACTATATATAGTTTTGTGTGATCCGGCACTCCAGTCGGTGAATTGCATCAGGGTATGCCACAATAAAGTGGTGGGATTATCTGGTGGGGGCACCAACAAAAATCTTGCCTAGGGCATCCAAATACTTGGGGCCGGCTCTGGCCACACCTCAGGAGTGGACAGGTGATAACAATAATCATCTATGGCGGTTAGTTTGGTATTTGGCCCTGCTTTTGCCTTAAGCGTCCCAAAACCTCCTGTTATAGAGGAGCAGCCTGCATTGTCCTCCTGTTATAGAGGATCAGCCTGCGTTGTCCTCCTGTTATAGAGGAGCGGCCTGCGTTGTCCTCCTGTTATAGAGGAGCAGCCTGCGTTGTCCTGTTATAGAGGAGGAGCAGCCTGAGGTGTCCTCCTGTTATAAAGGAGGAGCAGCCTGAGGTGTCCTCCTGTTGTTATAGAGGAGGAGCAGCCGGAGGTGTCCTCCTGTTATTATAGAGGAGGAGCAGCCTGTGATGTCCTCCTGTTACTATAGAGGAGGAGCAGTCTGTGGTGTCCTCCTGTTATAGAGGAGCAGCCTGCGTTGTCCTCCTGTTATAGAGGAGCAGCCTGCGTTGTCCTCCTGTTATAGAGGAGGAGCAGCCTGAGGTGTCCTCCTGTTATAGAGGAGCAGCCTGAGGTGTCCTCCTGTTATAGAGGAGGAGCAGCCTGAGGTGTCCTCCTGTTGTTATAGAGGAGGATCAGCCTGTGATGTCCTACTGTTACTATAGAGGAGGAGCAGTCTGTGGTATCCTCCTGTTATTATGAATGGGGTGTTGTTGTTGTTGTTATTATTATAGAGGAGGAGCAGCCTGCGGTTTCCTGCTATTATTATTATACAGGGGGAAAAGGTTTTTTTTTTCTTTTCCAGCCCTCAGGCCCCCCCTATTAAAAAGTTAATCGTTTTGTACCTTTACATAATGTTCAGCGTTATGTGAACTTTTGTGAAAAAAAAAATTATCTTTTTGCTTTTTTTTTTCATTATTTTGATACGTAAAAGTTATAATAAAGTATCTATGGTATAATCAACTCCAGGCCTAATCTTTTTTTAATGAATCCATATTTTTTAAATGAAAAACCTCCATTTAACAATGCGCTCTTACTTGTGGGCCAGTGCTCTGGACTTGCCCCCCAGGCTAAAAGTTGCCAGCCAGCCCCTGCAGGTGATACATCCCAAGGAAGTGATCGCATTTTACAATGCAATCCTGGGCGGTAATATTCCGCTCAGATCGCATTGTAAATGCGATCAATGATAAATGGGCTCCAGAGACTGATAACACATTTCCTGTCCTTCCACTGTGAAGACATTGCTGGCCTGCAGCTTGTTACTGACCGCATCTAAACTTGGTGGACAGTCTCTGATCTGAAACTGTGCCTCTCATTCGGGATGTCTTTCCAAGAAGCCAAGAACATGTCACTCCATCTTTCCGTGTTCCATAAATAGGATGTGCAGTGGACAGGGGCAGATCCAAAAGAAAATGATAGGGGGGGCACCATTTTAGGGGATGGGACTGCATGGGGGGAGTAGTGCCACTCTCTCAAATAATTGGGAGAGAGAGAAGGAGAGCAAAGAGAGAGAGGAGAGACAGAGAGAGATGGAGGGCAGCATAGAGGAGAGCAAAGAGTAGGATAGCAGAAACAGAGAGAAAGAGCAGATATAGAGAGAGAAGATGAGAGGAGAGCAAAGAGAGCGAGAGAAGGAGAGTGCACAGAGAGAGAGAGGAGAGTGCAGAGAGAGAGAGAAGAGTGCAGAGAGAGGAGAGTGCAGAGAGAGAGAGAAGAGTGCAGAGAGAGAGAGAGAGGAGAGTGCAGATAGAGAAGGAGAGTGCAGAGAGAGAGAGAGAGAGTGAAGAGAGAGAGGAGAGTGCAGATAGAGAAGGAGAGTGCAGAGAGAGAGAGAGAGAGAAGGAGAGTGCAGAGAGAGAGAGAAGGAGAGTGAAGAGAGAGAGGAGAGTGCAGAGAGAGTGAGGAGAAAGAAGGAGAACAGAGAGAGAGAGAGAGAGAGAGAGAGAGAGAGGAGGAAAGGGAGACGAGAGGGTTGAGACAGGTATGTGTCCCCCCACCCATGCATGTTGTGCTGAGCCCTGCACCCTCCCCTTCTTCACTACAAGTGTACCTAAGGCAGCAGGGTCAGTCAGTGCCAGGAAACAACAGGTCCCAAGGAGGCAGCAGCGGCTGTGGTCCCATGGTAGGGGGTTGCGCCAGGGCGGTCTTGTGGAGCCCAAAGCAGAGGGTCCCATGGTGGCTGAGGCAGCGGATCCCACGGAGGTGGTTGCTGCGTCGGTTCATCACGTGGAGGGAGTACTGGCCGGGCAGCAGCGGGTCACATAATCAGCTCCTCCTCTCTTCTGATTCTTGCACCGGGGCAGTCAGTAGAGCATGACATCAAGCCCCGGCAGCAGCATTAAGAGAGGACTTTTTAAAAGTAAAAAAAAAACGGATGCCCCCCTAAATCTGCCCCTGATGACTGAGACCACCCTTAAAATGCCTGCGTTTTTTTTTGACTGCAGCTACATTTACGTTTACGCTATTTCCCCTCGCGGATGCACAATGCGTACAGTACGCATGAGCAGTCGTTCGATAATCACTCGGTTTGCAAAATCTCTAATTAGCGATTCATGCAAAATTAGTCCCAAAGGCACCTACATGCGCCCAAGTCGGTCACTGTACCCTCCCGGTACCTGAGCTTGCGACTGCCTCTTACCTTCCCCTTGTGGGTCTCCTGCAACCACTGGCGGAGGTGGATCAGGGAGCTCTCCTGCATGGGTGTGAGCTGTCCCAAATAGCGCTGTATGTACTCAGCCTCTAGCTTATCGCCTGAGAAAGGAAGACACAACATTTCAGCAAGGCATAATATGTACTGTGTGATCCTAAACTGGACATAAAGGGAAAGACCCCTACACCGGTAACCCCACACCAAACTGAATACGGAAACAGACATCCATATGGCATACAGGTAAACAAGCCAAATCGTAGCTGGCTACAGGACGCACCATCAGGGTCTGATCCGAGAATGTGGCCAGCAGACTCTGCTGTGACCACTGTCGACTCTTCCAGTTCAGTTCCTGTCCCCTCAATGCCGATTATAGCGTTCCTTATAACATCATGATAGTCCCCTGACGTTCCAGGGGTCCATCTGGGGATGCGAGTAATGCCCTGAGATATCAGCTCATTCAAGTAAAATTCAATAACTTCCCTACCCTGTAAAAGAGAAAAGACATTAAAGTCGAACCTCTAGCAAGACCACTCGGGACCCCGCAGCAAAAAATATTATACTGGAAAGAATTTAAGGTACTTGTGGAGTATCACGGCTCCCATCGCATGTCATCGCATGCCATATATAGTGGCATGCGATGCGATGCGATTTTTACCGATTTTGGCCGTTTTTTTTACAAAATCGTATGCAATCGCATCGCATGCGATTTGATCGCATGCGATCTCATACGATTGTGCACTGAAAAGCATCCAAATGCATTGGAATTAGTATTAAACATGTTCAATGGCCCCCAACTGGCATTTTTGAGGCTGTACCACCCCCACTATCAACGCGAACCCGAAGCGTGGCGAGCGCAGCAAGCCCGCGAGGGGCGGCGGTACGCGTCCTACGACCTTTTCATACCCCCACTATCCACGCCGGCGTGGAGTTGAGAATAGAAAGTGTGGCGAGCCCGAAGCGTGGCGAGCCCCGCAAGGGGACGCGGACACCTGTGAAGCCCGTGAGGGGACGCGGATACCTGTGAAGGTATCCGCGTCCGCTCGCCACACTTTCTATTCTCAACTCCACACCGACGTGGATAGTGGGGGTATGAAAAGGTCGTAGGACGCGTACCGCCGACCCGCGCGGGCTCGCTGCGCTCGCCACGCTTTGGGTTCGCGTTGATAGTGGGGGTGGTACAGCCTCAAAAATGCCAGTTGGGGGCCATTGAACATGTTTAATACTAATTCCAATGCATTTGGATGCTTTTCAGTGCAAAATCGTATGCGATCGCATGCGATCAAATCGCATGCGATGCGATGCGATTTTTTTTGCATACGATGGGCATTGTGGGAGCCGTGATACTCCACAAGTACCGAATTGAATTTTAAAACATTTAATACCATGTTCTCATTGCCTCCCCTGCAAAATCCCAGGTTTTTGTTCCCATGCTTTTGGCGGGGGACAGATCATCTCAGCTCACAGACTCTGTACATACTGCAGGAGAAAGAAACAGTAGGCGCCTTCTGTACACTAAAAAACAATTTAATTAATAACATAAAACAATAAATTGCATGCATGCAAAACACAATTAAATTAAGTAAAAAAACCACATCAATGCAATTGCGTATTGTGTAAATGTAACCTATAGTTACCAAGTCCTAATTGGACAGTTGAATTGCACAGATTGGACAGATGTTCCTAAATTGACAAAGCCGCCTGAGCGCGGCGAAACGCGTCTTTGTGAGGAGTTCCGTGAACACCGCTTACCGAGGACCTAAGGGGTACATTAGCAGCACTGACTCTTGATAGTTCTTTTTCCCCCTGCACTCTGGTCCCCGCTACCGGCATCTGCATTCGGCACAGAGCGCTCCCTGACAGCTGCCGCACACACGGAGAACTGTTAAGCTCTATTCCAACAAGGAGCAGCGTATACCCGTACATCAACGGAGTCTACACCCGCCGGAGACAGTGCACTTCAGCCTGAATTTGGCTTGCTGGCCGTGCAGTAGCTGGATGAGCAGCTGACGCCGCAAGGGATTGGCGGAGTGTGTACACACCAATCAACCTGGTACATGCCGCAGAAACCCTGGGAGACGGTGCCGATTATTCTACAACCATCTGGGTATCCACCAAATGTTACTAACAACCATTGGTCATCTTACATGCATCTGAGACCTAGAAGTGGGTGACTACCTGCTCACTACCTGCTTCATTTGGGAGGACTTATCATTCATCAGCATCCAACATATTGTGCTTTGGGAAATATCCCTCATCGTGTGACTGGAACATCTGTCCAATCTGCGCAATTCAACTGTCCCATTAGAACTTGGTTACATTTACACAATACGCAATTGCATTGATGTGGTTTTTTCACTTAATTTAATTGTGTTTTGCATGCATGCAATTTATTGTTTTATGTTATTAATTAAATAGTTTTTTAGTGTACAGAAGGCGCCTACTAGTTTTTTTCTCTTGTATTTCTTTCAATTGAGGGCGGCATCCCTCTACCAGAGGGCAGCCATTTGTACACAGCACACTACATCTGTCCCTAGCGCTCATATCTTGCTACTCTGTACATACTGCACCTTAAACCCGGGATATTCCCGTGTCTGCCCCGTTCACACCTGCTTCCCTGGTCTGCCTGCGAACAAGTGTGAGGAATCTAAGAGCAGCTTCTATTGGCTGTTGAAAAAGCAGCTTTGATTGTCCAGTTGAGATCATGCACCATGGAGCACTGCTTATGAAGGTATCCGGACTGATCACAGACTGACTCATCATAGACAGCCATATGGTCGACCACTAATGGTCAACAGTCAAAAGATCAACAGGGTTTAACGGTCGACAGGGTCTAAAGGTCGAAATGGAAAAGGTCAACAGGGTTTAAAGGTCGACAGGCAATAGGTCGAAATGGTCAAAAGGTCAACATGCATTTTTTTTTCAAACTTTTCAGCCGACATGTGCTGACAGGCGGTATTTCATGCCCTACCATCCACTACCGCATTGAGGGAGAATAAAATAGTGTGCCGAGCATAGAAAGTCACCGAGCCCGAAGCAAGGGGTACACTTAGACAGTGTCCATGTCAACCTATGTCGACATAGACACCTTAAAAACACTAAAAACTCATGTTGACATTTTGGATGTCGACCTTGTGACCATTGTCAACCTTTTACCTGTTGACCTTTTGACTCTGTCGACCTTGTGACTGTCGACCATTAGTGGTCGACCATATGACTGCCTATGATACATACCATAACCGCTTACGAAGTGCTTTACGTTTGTTCACTACCTGTTGCTGGGTTTATGGACGCCATTGGGCAGACAGTATATTTGATATGTTATAGCACACTGTCAAATCCTTGACGGTGCCAGTCACTTGCTTCTTTATTTCCTCCTCCCTTCTTACAGCCAGCAGCTCCAGCACCTCCTCATCCCTCCAGTGCGCCATGTCGCACCTCCTCTCTGCAGCATTAAATGGATGTCACCTGATCTTATTCCCCAATCAGCTTGCTTTATCACATCCTGTGTGAAAAACCCGGGTCATGGCTATTCACACTGGCGGACACTCGGGTAATTCCCAGGAATAACCCTGCAGTAAACCCGTGTGTAATTCCCAGGGCATTACACCCGGGAATTTTACGGGTGTGGGTCATTTGGTCACCAGCAAGTTCTTAGACATTCATTAGGTCGACATGCATTTAGGTCGACATGTGTATAGGTCGACATGCAAGAAGGTCGACTTGTGTCTAGGTTGACAAGGGTTAGGTTATCAGGGTCATTAGGTCGACAGGGTCATTAGGACGACATGGGTTAGGTAGACAGTCAAAAGGTCCACATTTGTTCATCTGTTTTTTGACCCGAATGTCGACACAGTCGACATGGACATAGTGCACCACGTCCCCTCGCATGGCTCGCCATGCTTTGGGCTCAGTGCTTCGCTACGCTCGGCACGCTATTTTATTCTCCCACCACACCTTGTGGTGGAAGAATGGATGGTAGGGTATGAGCCGACACCGCCTTTCGGCACATGTCGGCTCAAAAAACAGTGAAAAACCCCATGTCGACCGTTTGACTGTCGACCTAACCCATGTCAACCTAATGACCCTGTCCACCTAAGCCATGTTGACTTACGTTCATGTTGAACTTCTTGCATGTCGACCTAATGCATGTCTAACAACTTGCTGGTGACCCATTGACCGTATCCCAAATTTCACTCACACCCGTTCACACTTAGACAGGACACAGGAAATTACTGCTTGCCCTGGCAAAAACCCGGGTTTTTGTGGCAGTGAGAACGGGGTATAAATGTTTGTTTGTTTTTAGCTGTTCCTGTTGATGAGAAAGCAAGTGTGTTTCCAATAGTTGAAGTGGATTTCAGGCAATTGCTTGTTAAAGCTTCATCTTATCTTCATATTATCTTCCTACAGGACTCAATACGGAAACCAATCAACCACTCACCAAAAATGTACAAAAAATAAATAAAATGCACAATAGTTAATAAAAAGTATCCGTCCATAACTGTAGTGCTGAATATTTGGGAAAGCTACTCACTCTCTTTATGTTGGCAGTGTACTGTTTCATTGCAATCTTTTCCACCGTGCTCTCAAAGCCGAAGAATGACTTGATGTCCAGCGATGCCGTCTGCTCGAAGCATGTCCACTCTTCATTCTCAGGGTGAACCTAGAACCCAGAATCAGATGTTACAATGGCACACTGCATTCAGTACTGTGATGTCAGACAGGGCCATCATCTTGAGCAACCTAGAACCCCTGCACTTCTTTTGGAACTACAAGTCACAGCATTCAATGTCACCCATTGGTACTTGGCATGTTTCACAACAGCTAGCAGAACTTTTCAAGCCTCAGATGTTTTTTGTGCAAGGTTAACCCCATAAGAAATAGTGAGGGAGATTTACCAAAGCTTGGAGAGAGGTAAGATGGAGATATAACCAATTAACTCAAACACAGGGCCTGATTCAGACCAGCTTGCTAAGCAGCATTCTTTCACTGCCTAGCGAGCGAGTAAGCAAACTGGTTTTAAGATTTATATAAATATCACAAACTGGTCTTTAGTTATATTCTATACCTCCATTGTTTAACCCACATTAAATAGACATTATACTGGAACAAGGTTAATTCTAAAACTGTTTACATTATATTTACAACTTAAAATAAATATATTGTTTTTCCAGATGATTTCACCACAAGGGGGCACCTGATATGTGTATCTCACAGTGCAGGTAAAACTCAGCGTAAAATAAACTATATATATATATATATATATATATATATATATATATATATATATATATATATATATATATATATATATATATATATATATATATATATATCGCTATGTGCCTATCTGTAGATTTGTGGCCGGTCTAAGCAGTCTATAACCTCCTTTATAATACAGTCTATATGTTTTTTTAACACTGCTATACTTTCTTTGAGAACAAGCTGTCAGCTCTAAAACTTGACCTTTCAGATGTGCAGTATAACTGGAACAGTACCATGCGATTAGCAGTATGACCACTAGAGGGTGCTCTGCAATTATGTTCATGAAAAGTTTTACCAACTGAAAATGACAGATTTCTCCAGTTTCTTTGGGTGAAATAATTACTTTGACCAATGACCATACCTCCCAACATGACCCTCTCCAGGAGGGACATAATGCTCTGTTTCTGGGCTTCCTTCTTAATTTATGTCTGCCATCACCTGTTTTAGGGCGGGGTGTACTAAGGGGAATATGCGGTAAAACCCCCGTTTTAACGCATTTTCCTATGTATTAAAACTCCGCCACCTTGTTACCGCAGTGAAGGGTATCGCCTTTTGGTGGCGATACCCTATAGAAGCCTATGGGCTTCTTTTCACCGCCGACGCTTCCCTCTGGCTTACCTAAATCCAGGTCCTCCTGGACCCGGAAGGTAAGCCCTTCCTCCCCCTAGTAAAGCAGCCGGACGTCCTTCCGGCTGCAGGGGGTAGGAGTAGGTGCTGGGGACAGCCTGCTTAGCTGTCCCCGGCATGAGGGGAGAGCCAGGCGGCAGGGAGATGACGGAGACCACCGCACACCAGAGTACAGGTATCACTGGGGGTCTCCATCACCGCACCGCGATGCTAGCCGCATATGTTAGTACATATGCACTGGCATCGCGGCAATGTATTTTAATACATCCCGCCCTTAAACTGTTTTCACACAGGTGATGGCAATCATAAATTAAGAGGAAAGTTCAGGAATAGAGCATTGTGTCCCTCCTGGAGAGGGTCATGTTGGGAGGTATGCAATAAACAATACACAGAATCTTATAGCAATAATTTGGGTACTTGTGGATTATCACGGCTCCCACGATGGCCATCGTACATGAAAAAATCGCATTGCATGCGATTTTTCACTGAAACGCATCCAAATGCATTGGAATTAGTATGAAACATGTTCAATGGCCCCCAAATGGCATTTTTGAGGCTGTACCACCCCCACTATCAACGCAAACCCGAAGCGTGGCGAGCAGAGCGAGCCCGCGAGGGGCGGCGGTAAGTGCCCTACGACCTTTTCATACCTCCACTATCTACGTCGGCGTGGAGTTGAGAATAGAAAGTGTGGCGAGCGCAGCGAGCCACCGTGCCCGAAGCGTGGCGAGCGCAGCGAGCCCCGCGAGGGGACGCGGATACCTTCACAGGTATCCGCGTCCCCTCACGGGCTTCACAGGTGTCCGCGTCCCCTCGCGGGGTGTGCTACGCTTCGGGCTCGCCAAACTTTCTATTCTCAACTCCACGCCGACGTGGATAGTGGGGGTATGAAAAGGTCGTAGGACGCGTACCGCCGCCCCTCGCGGGCTCGCTGCGCTCGCCATGCTTCGGGTTCGCGTTGATAGTGGGGGTGGTACAGCCTCAAAAATGCCATTTGGGGGCCATTGAATATGTTTCATACTAATTCCAATGCATTTGGATGATTTTCAGTGAAAAATCGCATGCGATCAAATCGCATGCGATCGCATGCGATTTTGACAAAAACTGCAAAAATCGCATCGCATCGCATGCCACTATATATGGCATGCGATGGGAGTTGTGATAATCCACAAGTACCATAATTTGAAATGTACTGTAATTTAGTTGAGAGCTGCTCTACTCTATAGAAGATGTAAAGTAGCAATATATAAATTATTTATTTAAGCAATTGAATTGGAAAACTGCATGAAACAAGTGCCTCTATGTTTTTCCTCACACAGCTGCAATTGAACTGCCCCTCACACACTTCACCATATTGGGAAGAGCTTTGATGCCAAATCACTGTAAAATACTGAGCAGCTTTCACCTCGGTTGAGGTTTCCTGGCCAGTAAAACAGTTGCAGCTCTAACTAAATAACTTTATTCATTGCCAAATAATACCTGCAAGAGACTTAAGTTTGACCACTCTAATACTTGTTGTAAGGCATAAATGCAGTAGATGTGGCCATCGATGGTTAGCAACCATCGAAGTTCTGATGGTAAGGCCACTTATGTAAAACACTGGCGACTCTCCCCTGCCTCAATATGCACATGGGCATGGCTCCGCCTGTGCACAGCCTATCCACCAGCAGTGGTTAACATCGATAGTTAATTTCTGATGTTGGAAACCCATCACTGGCCAACTTACTAAAGTGCAGTAAGCAGTTGAATCATGTGACAGCTGCTCAGCCAGTAAGCAGGCGGCTGCTCCAGGACAAAATGCCTTCCAAGCTTGTCAGTCATAAATACCTCAAACGCCGGAGTCTTGTGTAACTAGATTACTGCAAATAGTTTAGTATTATTATAATTTTTTTTTAGCTTGATAATTAAAGGCGTTGTCTTGTTAATCCTGAAATGACCTTTCAGTCAGGGGAAAATCATGGAGGATGGTTTTTTTTGCATTGCAACATTAAATGTCATCCACAGGTGTTTTCCTATAATGGTTTGTGTATTAGCACAATAGGTTACACAGCCTATGTGCACTTAATTGCTTAGAATGATCCTTAATTGCCCGGATGAGTTTCTGTTCCTAAACTTACAGAGTAACTGCAGGTCTCGTTCACCATGACCCGAGTGGAGAAGGTCTCATTGCACGCCTCAATCAGCAGCGTTCGGTCCTTCCAGTTCAGAGTGTTCTTCTGGATGAAAAATACAAATTCTACACCCGCAATCTGCAGAGGAAGGAGATACCTTCATTAGTGACCAGGTCGTTACATGAGGCAGATCAAGGAGATATAAAATGATCGTCAAGTACAGGGATCTAGGTGCATTGATCAGGGGTGACATAGAGAAGATCTGATAGGTGCCGTATGACCTCCTGGTCAGTATACAGACATCAGAATCCCAACTGTTAAATGCCCAACAGAATCACGACTTACAGGGGCTATTCTCCCTCGTGGGGGTCCACAACCCCCATAGAGGGAGCATAAAACCTGTGTCGAGCGCAACATACTGTACGAACGGGGCACTTTTCAACCAATTTATTGGCCTGATCCATTGGAATCGGATGAAGAGGCCCCAAATCGTGTAGTGGCCAGCTTTCGTTCATGCTGCCAACCACAGGGTTACAGGCAGCTCTGCCCTGGCAACCTCCTTCTCTTGCAGAGACAAGCCCTAGGAAAGGATTGGGCAGCTCCAGGGATCCTCCAGATCAGGTTCCCAGGCTGTGTCCCACCCACCTGCCTGCACTATAATCCACCACTGGTGCCGGCAGACACACAGCAGATGCGCCCATGCTGTCAGGAGAGAGAACAGAAGCATATGATTATCTATCATTCCTCGTTACCTCTGCATTCCTCTCCATAGCTGTCATTATAAATGTGTGTTTGTTTGTGTGTGTGTGTGTGTGTGTGTGTTAAAACGTATCCAATATTCACGCTATTCAAGGTGTTGAAATGATATGCAAAATACAACAATACGCATAATGGAAGGGTCAGCTGGAGCAAGACAATGGTAAATCTCTGCGACAGTAGCCAACTCACCTTCTTCAGGAGCCGCGGGGCGTCCACATTAAGCTTACAGCTTCGCTCCACTACATGCAGTGATCCATCCTCGCTCTTGTGCTCATCCGTGATGTCACTGCCCAGGAACACGGGGATGAGGGGACACGTAGGAAATCGCCGCTCATAGGCCTGCAGTACAGGGGGTAGAAAAGAGACTCTTTATAGAACACAAGCTGTGCGGTGGTTTTTTACCAGCCGTGTGAATTTACCCTGCTTGAAGGGAATAGGAAAGAAAATGTATACAGACAAGTTTTCATTTATTTACACTAATAAAATTCTTGTCATCCTATTCCTCTTCTTCTTTTTCCCATTAAGGTCACATGACGTATGACTTCAGATATGCTGTGAGAACTAATATATCTAGCCACCCCCGTTTTCAAGGCACAATGTACCCCCACAACGTATAGGGATATTGCAACATCCAGATGGGGAGAAGATACGCCTCTATGCACGGGAGCACACTCATTCTGATAGGAGATATACAGGATACAAACCTTAGCATTCGTTGACACACCTACCGTTGACACACCGATCGACACACTAAAAGATCTGACATACGTGCGGACGCACATTGACTAGGTACGGCCAATGACATTTGGACTCTAATACGAGTCCTTAGTAAACTTGCGGGATACTGCAAGCAGAATACTTACCATCTATAACAGGCTCCACTTGCCAGCTACATACAGATAAGGTATGGACTTCCCGTACTTCGTAGCCAGCCGCTGGAATGAACTGATGATCTGACATACATGCGGACGCATTATAAACCATTAATGATACCACGATCAGGGGAAGGGACATCAATAGCTGAACGAGATGCAGGGAATGGAATATTCACCATATGCGATAGTTTCCTATTCCAAATACAAGCCGATTTGCTTTGACAGAAAAGTGAACTTCCCGCACTCCGTAGCAAGCCTCTCTGAGTGAGAGGATCCTGATTGGCGGACAAGGATACAGAGGGGTAAAAAACTCCTGTCATAGCTGCTGTCTGGTTGGCCCTGAGGAAGCTGACCTGCGAAGCGCGTGCCGGCTAGCGGTGTGCAAGCAGTTTTAGCTCTCTCCTACTTTGTTATTTTTCATATTAGGATGTATTTTGATTGTGATTCTGACGTTGTCCCACAGCCCTTCTGAGGGTAGTGGCTAACATTAGGTACATATACCGGCACCGCCGTCCACCATTGTGCTCAGCCACTGAGCTTAATCTTTTAGCACATAAGAAGGACGGGCGGCCGTCCACGTAACTCTGCCAGGAGCAGCCGGCATAACAGCACTTATCGGTAGCCAGTATATGATCTCTAGGCACTGTGGACAGTGAAAAACCACAGCTGTCTGAGGATCCTGGCACTGATAGTATCTCTGCCGTATATTGCACCTTATTTAGGCACAGACTGGCATCATACCGCTGGTGCAATATTAGCACCAACGGTGAGTGACGGGGAGCCGGTGTGTAGGCTAAGGTGACTGTCCATGTGCCGGCCCGCAGTGGATTAACACCAGCCGCGCTAAGACGGTACGCAGCACTGACCCCTAAATATATCCCATGAGTGTTTGGGTAACGGGAATCAGTCAGCCACTGAGCAATACCGCCTGTAGCGACAACAAATGTACCTGACAAAGGGCATTGCCATTAGTGATAAATCCATTTAAGGTGATACATTATAACAACTTGCCCTGCAAACGTATGAACACACCCACTGACTCAGATTACCCAAAGTATTTATGAGAGCGATCTGCTTGCCACCTTTATTTTAATTACATGTGATTTCCTACTGTTATTGTTGTTTGTCTTCTCTATATATTTTTAACATATTTTGCAGTTTATTTTACATTTGATTATTAAAAGTTACATTTTATAAGTACTAGGTGCACCTACACCAAAGGACATTATTTTTTCTCTTTTTTTCTTGATATTTCCCATTGTCCTGGGGTAGCACACCTCCGCATATGGAATAGTTACATTAAAACATTTGACTATATCTGGGGCTCCTATCACATGACCTGGTCTTGTGCGACTGACATCCTCCTCTTTTGCTCCTATCATAATAAACAGTCTTTTAGCCTGACACATTCTGTGGTGAATGAGATGACATAGAGATTAGAGCTTCCGATGACATGACGTATCACATTGGCATTCCTTCTCTGAGCTGGTTAATCCTCTACAGACTCTGCATTCCTCAAAACATTTACAACACAGATCCTAGGTGTCTAAAGGCCCCCATACATTAGTCCGACTTGTCCTAAGGACAAGTCGGACCTGATTTCCCCCTGCAGCTCCCCGGGAGGGGGACACACGATTTGGCACTTGATGTGCCAAGTTTTGCAAATGATACATCGCATGCGATGTATCATTTGCAACTCCCGGGGAGCTGCAATGTGGAGCGAGTATGGGGGCCGGGGACATCGAGGTGGCGGGCGGGGGATGCTGCAAGGCGGCTGGGGGGACGGACGCACGCTGCTAGGAGCCGGGAGCTGTCAGTACTGAAAAAAAAAAGCCCATACAATGAATGGGCAGCCTGTGATTGGCTGAGCGCTCTCTCAGCCAATTGCTGACAGGCTGAGAGAGCGCTCAGCCAATCACAGGCTGCCCATTCATTGTATGGGCTTTTTTTTTTTCAGTGCTGACAGCTCCCGGCTCCCTCCACCCGGCTCTATGTCACTGCCGCCTGTGTCCCCCGCAGCGTCCGCACTACTAGCGGCGTGTCCCCCCCCCCTACGCAGACGGAGCATGACAGCTCCCTGCTCCGGCTCCCCCTGCCGCCCCCCTCCCTCGCCAGCGTCTCCCGCCCCCCTCCCTCGCCGGCGTCCTCAGAGTCCCCACGGCTGCACATAAGATTTATCTTATGTGCAGCCGGTCCGACGTCCCGACTCTGACCCGATGCGCACGGGACCGCGCATCGGGTCGGACCGGGTGTCAAAACCTGCGAATTGGTCCGATTTCACTGCCCGATCCATCTGGATCGGGTGAAATCGGGCCAAATCGCATAGTGTATGTCGGCCTTTATACATTCTATACATCTGTCACATACACAGTGCATCTTATGGCATGCCTGAGTATTCCACTCTTACAAACCAGGCTTGTGGCCTTCAGGAATTTTGGGGCCCAGGACTCATTTCCAGTCCGGGCCCCAGGCCTCCCCACCTCACTTGACTTACCGTAACCCAGCTCCTGCTCCCCATCTCCTCTTCTGCTGAGCTGCAGCCCAGAGGTCCCAGAGCGCAGGCTTCTTCAACTCAGGATGCCGGCGGCCAATTTAAATGCAGCACCGGCTGGTGAGTCAATCAGAGCTCGCGTACCGGCAGCTGCTCTGATCTGCGCTCAGGGATCTGCTTTTTTTTAGGACACTAAACGCAGCGGAGGCAGTCGGGGGTTGCGGTGGGCAAAATGAGCTGCCCGGGCCCTTCCAGAGGCCGGGGCCCAGGACAGCTGTACCCACAGCACCCCCCTATTGGTGGCCCTGGTGGCTATCAAGACCTCAAATAGCACTTACAGTAGCCAGAAGGTGAGCGCTGTACAGATGCACCATGGAGTTCCCCACATGGGGAGATGTAGGGAGAGGTATCATTGTTCTGAAAGTTGAACCATTGTTCAGGAACAGACATGGCCAAACTATGGCCCTCTGCTTGTTGTGAAACTACAAGTCCCATCATGCCTTGCCACAGTTTTGCTATTAGGGAATTCTAAAACTGTGGCAAGGCATGCTGGGATGTGTAGTTTAATAACAGCTGAATGGGCCACAGTTTGACCAGGCCTGTTCTAGAAGAAGTACAGGGTAAATTCCTAAAGCTTCTTAAAAAAAAAAAAAAGGTGCAATACATACCTCCCAACCAGGGGCGGATCCAGGATAAAATTACAGGGGGGGCACCATGATAAAAGAGGGTTTCGGTGGGGGAGGGGCGGTGTTAGTGGTGCCAGTGTACATGCTAAGAGAGCGGCAGAGAGAGGGTGGGAATGGGATTAAAAATAGGCCCTGGCATTTAAAGTATGCAGACCCACCATGGCGACAAAAGTTAATGATGTAGTTGTGCACGCACCGAAGGCGTGCTCCGGGAAAGGGGTGTGGTCACTCAACATGGGTGTGTCCTTGAGTGTAGTGTACAACACCAAATACAATTTATGCAACAAAATACTAGACCCCATTATACTTGCCCCTTACACATGATGACAAATGGATTGAGCCAAAATTCACATAATGCCTAACGGATTGAGCCAAAATTCACATAATGCCACACGGATTGAGCCAAAATTCACATAATGCCACACGGATTGAGCCAAAATTCACATAATGCCACACAGATTAAGCCAAAATTCACATAATGCCACATGGATTGAGCCAAAATTCACATAATGCCACACGGATTGAGCCATAATTCACATAATGCCACGTGGATTAAGCCAGAATTCACATAATGCCACACAGATTAAGCCAAAATTCACAATACGCTTTATAAACAGGGACATTGTCCACCAAAGGCGCGCATTAAATATTTACACCATAATGACCATTACACGTTAAGTTACACGCCATTATGTTCATTATGTATTATGATAAACACCATAATGCCTATTAAAAATTATGCATACATAAGTGCTGCTTATCTACATGCTCATTTCCAAGGGTTCCATGCTCGTTGCCATGTGGGATTACATGTTCATTGCCAAGGGGGAATACATGCTCGCGGTAAATGGGGGACAGCCGCCACCAGGCAGAAGTGATAGCTACTGACAGTGGCAGAGTCTGGCTGTATTCAGAGCACTGCAGGTACCGGCTATTTGAAATAATACCCCTTTCGCACCAGAAAATGCATTCCCAGGTTGGCCCCTTTAACACCAGCCTAGTCCCTGCATTTTCTGGTGTGAGGGGGAGAGAAAACCACCCCTCCCCCCCTTTAACCAGTTATCTCATTTAACCGGCTATATCTTCGGAAGCAACTTACCCATTTACATGAGACAAGTATCATATTGAAGAACTTTTGAGTGGGCTTTGAATGATTTTGGTCCAGTGAAACTGGAATGTTTGGTTCCAGAGTAATCTGCCCTCAAACAACATGAACAGCCATGAAATTACATTTCAAAAATAAAGAAATCGGTTTACATGCAATATCTCTGGAACCGATTGACCGATATGGACCAGCCTGGTATCTTATTGAAGGCCCAGCGATTTGGAATTGAATGAATCAACCACAAGCTTCTGTGATGCCAGGGCGGGAACTGGTAGCCGTCGGAACCGGGTGGGGGTCGGAATTGACGGGTCCCATATTATCCTATGGGGAAAAAACGTTACAGCTTTGCCAGGCGATATCTCCGGTTCCCGGCGGGCTAGAGGCACGGGGCTGGGCTCGTTGGAAAGCCCTGGTCCCCAGCTACAAATTACAGGGGGCAAGTGCCCGGGTACCCCCCCCTGAATCCGCCACTGCTCCCAACTCTCCCTCTTATTGCGGGAAAGTCCTATTGTTTTGGAACGTTCTCACGTCCCTCCCGCAGCTGGCAGTGTTCTGGGGGGGGGGGCATTTGGGAGTCCCCAACCGAATAGACGCTGTGTGCATGCCACCACAGCAGCGAAAATTGGGGCGTGCATCCCAGCAAAGTTGCAGATACAGCCCATGCCCCCTTTTTGGTAGGCCAAGCCCCCAAAAATGTGGTCTCCCACCGGATTGTCTTCAAATATTGGGAGGTATGCCCATAGCAACTAATCATATTCTCTCTATCATTTCTCTATGGTATCCCAGAAAAACATAATCTGATTGGTTGCTATGGGCAATATCACCTCTTCATTTTTAGAAGCTTTAGTAAATTTACCCACTAGAATATATAGGACAGGGGTACCACAGTCCAGGCCCCAAACTCCCAAAAATACAGCTGCAATAAATGGCCAAACAGTACAAACGGGGTAAGGGGTAAATGTACTAAAGTGTGAGAGATGTTGCACACAGCAAGCAATCACATACTACTTGTCATTTATCTAGAACCTTCTAGAGGATCACAGCTAGAATCTGACTGGTTGCTAAAGGAAACATCTCAGTTCTGAAAACTCACATTTTAGTAAATTTAACCACAAGTATAATAATAAATGCCACCCCACCGAGCACCCCGCAACCCCCCAACCCCCCCATCCGCGGCTGCAAATGCATTTAGCCGTGCACACTGGGAGGAAATCAGTCACGTCAATGATTTTCCCCCTTATCGATTATAAGATGAGCTGCAAATTTGCAGCCGTCCGAATGGGTCTGAATTGGGCCCCTTGTCCCACCACAGGACGGAGGCATTCCGGAATGCAGGCCACAATGTCAGTTCTTCTTATCGCGTGCAGCAGTGTGTAGTGGGTGTGAGAACAATGCAGGAAGCTGGGCCAGGGGAAGACTCGGCATATCACAGAACATACAAAGCATTCCACTGGTGCCAATCCTACAGCTGGACAAGTGTATGATGCCCCACTCAGGAGTGGAGTGCTTGGCCAGATATGTCACTTCTTCTGGGAGCTGCAGCCAACCAGCTCCACTGGACACATATTAAGCATAGAAAGAGGATTACTTAACCAAGGTAGCTCCATAATATATCACAGGACAACCAGGCAGTTTAGCTGCCAGTCAAGCAAGTCACTGGCTCAACTATGGCGTAAAGCAGGGGTGTCAAACTCAAATTCATCCGGGGCCGCATCAGCAGTTTGGTCACCCTCGAAGGGCCGGTTCTACATCTTCCCCAATATTTGCAGATAATAATTACCCCGAAACACAATTTTTAAGGGCATATCCGCAAATAATTTATTAGGTAATGCAGCACACAGTATATATATTTTTAAAAATACTACAGTATACAGGTACTGTATATTTGGCTGTATATTTGGCGCATGTAAGACACTGTCGCAAGTATGTCGCAGCGTCAGGAGATGGCGATGCGGAGATGTCGGAGCCAAGCTGCGATTGCACGTCCCACAGCTCATTGTATTAGGGTTAGTATTGGTGCAAGCCCTCCAGCTCCCCGTGCCACCGTCGTAGCGGCGTAGCGCTCTCACGCGTGGCCAGACTTATACAGTATGTACAGTAGCTGTGATGACGTCCCTGATCACATGACCGTACAAACATTGGCTGGCGGGAATGCTGTAATAGGTCTTGCGGGCCAGATTTGGCCCGTGGCGTAAAGGGACAGTAATCTCAACAGTCATCTGTGCTTATTTGTGCCTATCACTAGGAAATGTATATGCTGACCGTACGGGCTAGGGACCTTATTCATGTCTGTTCGCTACGGCCGTTCGTGTGCACGGGGACCGATGTTGTGTCACTGTGCATGCGCATTTCTGCGCATGTGCATACTCAGGGTGTGTGCACCTACTTACCCAGGACAGCGGGTGGAGAGGGTCGGCGGGTGGCCCCATTAGCATATGTGAACGCCCAGCGTGAGGCCGGGCAGCTGACATCATCGGATGCCAGCTGCCCGCCCACTTCCTTCTGAACGTACACATGTCACAAGGTTGGGTTAGGTTTACTCGCAAGGATGCGAATACGCATCCAAGTGAATCAACCAGAATGAGCGTAGTAAGGGTGAGATGTACTAAGCATTAAAAAGTGATCAAATGGAGAGTTGTGATAAACCACCAGCCAATCACCTTCTAACTTTCATTTTTCAAACACAGCCTGTAGCATGACAGTTAGAAGCTGATTGGCTGGTAGTTAATCACTCTCCATTTTATCACTTTTCAAGCTTAGTACATCTGGCCCTATGGGAGTTGTGTATAACAGTACTACGATAGGTGCATAGAAGCTGCACCAGATTCTATGGGGCCAGACCTGTGAGGGGCCCATCCTTCCTGACACAGTTCCATTATACTTGCTGACTTTTGAAGTTGCCTCTCTGGGAGAAGCCCAAAAGGAGACCCAAATCTGCACTTCAGGGGGCGGGGACAAGACTGGCATCACAAAGCCCAGCCCCAAGCTGCACAAAATTGTGAAATTATGTGATTTGCGTCATTTTAGTCCCACCCCCTCATGTGGACCCATGAAAGCTTTGGGGAGCATGCAGGAGACTTGCCCACCTTCCCAGGGAGCTGGGAGGAGGTCCCAAATTACATGTGTTAAAAAAACAAGACAGTATTCTATGAGGGGGCACTCACTATATGACTGGTACTGATCAAGTAGACTATACTGATGAAAATCCTCATGTGGGTAATAGACACCCTGGGATTGGTTCATTCCACGGCTACGGAAATCTGTATTGGGCACAAACTACATAAATAAAACTCTCAATCTCAGTATAATGGCTGATACCAAAATGTGATTTACGGAATGACTGGAAACCTCTGGTGGCATTGCTTATCGGACACTTAAGGTGTTACCACCATCCACAGTTCTTCTTACTAAATATGACACAGATAAGCAGCTCGGTATAATCCGCTTTACTGTGCGCTAAAAATACAGACAGTGCTGGGAGATCACAGAAAGGTTATGTTCTGTGGAGAGGCGCAGACTCGCTGTCCTGTATACAGCAATGTTATGTCAGCCCCGCTCCCCCTCACTGCTGTGGTACAGTGGTCAGTGGGTGATTCTAGTGGCACTGTCAGGGTGATCTCAGCTTTCAGGATACACAGCTTGGTTATATTATAACGGAACGTGAAACAGCCTGGGGTACTGGGGTACCGTGCATAGCCATGTTACATTGGGTCACATTTAGTTTCCCTTAAATGCCAACAAAGGGGGTGTTTATCAGCTGAGTATTTATGTTATAGGGTGCCGCTGGCTGCACAACAGAGTACCCTGTTACAGGGTGGTCACCTGGCAGCACTGCTAGTGTTCATTCTAGCAACTGCCATCTTTGAAATCCCATGCAGTTCCTTTTCCCTGCCTGGGGTGTCGCTGTCTGCTGTGGTGTTTCTCGCACAGGTCTGGTTTGCATATCAGTGCTGATATACAGACCACACTGTGCTAGAAGCACTACAGCAGACAGCGACACCCCAGGCAGGGAAGAGGAACTGCATGGGTTTTCAAAGATGATGAATGCTAGAATGAACACTATTTGCTCAGTCTGGTATAAGATAGGCCTTGTGCAGAAGAGGGCTCTGCAGCGTCTCTTATCTCTGGCCACCAGCAGCTTCCTGATCAATGTTATACTGCCACCACAGAAGACTATTCTTAGTCCCACTGACCTAACAGCTAGATGTTCTGTATCTGGCTCCTTCCAAGTAACAATATGCTGTGTGTACCCGGCTCCTGCCAGTACCAAGTAACAATATGCTGTGTGTACCCGGCTCCTGCCAGTGCCAAGTAACAATATGCTGTGTGTACCCGGCTCCTGCCAGTACCAAGTAACAATATGCTGTGTGTACCCGGCTCCTGCCAGTGCCAAGTAACAATATGCTGTGTGTACCCGGCTCCTGCCAGTGCCAAGTAACAATACAGTATGTTGTGTGTTTATCTGGCTCCTTCCAAGTAACAATATGTTGTTACTATTTTCTTAATTAGCTATAATGAACGAGTGGTAATGATAAGTCAGGTTAACGTAAACGGAAGTTTCCCCGTCCCGCCATGTTTCAGCAGTGAATCAGGTACGCAAAGCATCTGTTGCTGGGGTACTTGTGTCCTAGCCTGGCGCCCAGTACGCTCTCCGTACTGAAATCGTATTGGATTGCACGCCGTGTATGGTGCCGTGCGAACCGATGCGATGTCCCTATAGTTAATATTAAGTGCACAAGAGTGCTTATACAATGAAATATCGCATGGGATCGCACGGCACCATACACACTGTGTGATCAGATGCGATATTTCATTGTATGGCCACCCATGCTGCGAGACATGATGAGTGCTTCATTGTGGAAGCACCCATGCCATTTTTTCGCGTTTTTTTTTTTGCACACCCCCACTATCCACGCCACCCACGAAGCTTGGCGAGCCGCGTCCCCCCGACCATTTCATACCCCCACTATCGACGTCCTGCGGAGTTGATTTAATATAGCGAGCGCAGCGAGCCACAGAGCCCGAAGCGTGGCGAGCACAGTGAGCCCCGCGAGGGGACGCGGTTTCCTTTACATGTATTCCGCAGCCCCTCGCGGGGCTCACTGTGCTTGCCACGCTTCGGGGTGGCGTGGATAGTGGGGGTGTTTTAGGAACACATTCACACCTGTCATATCATACATCTGACACAGTAATGATGACATTTGTTAACAATTAACTTGAATTTACTTAATAATTTATAATAAAATATCACATGAATTAATTAGAAATATAGCAATAAATCAAGGAAAATTAGAAGAAGAATGACAATTACTGTAATAACGACAAATAAACATTAAGAACAAAGTCACTCTTCAGACTCTGCATTGGCTTTAGGAAGCAGCGCAAGTGCCTGCAGAATTCGGAGAAAGGCGTTCTCACGACCCAGAGTCTTACGCCACATATATTCCTGCAGATAGGACTGTAAATACTTGCGTGACGTGCCTCTTTGGCGCTTGTTGCGCCATTTACATGCCCGCCAAAGGTGCTCAATATTCTGGGTGTGCACACCTGTCTCCGGGTCCACAAAGTTAAATTTATGATTAACAGGTGCATGATTATATCCGGCCTCCTCAAGCTGCTCCGTATTGTAGACCCGCCAGCAGTCAGAATAAATCATTGTTCCTGGTTCCACAAATTCATTGATGGCAGCCATCAATGTAGTGGCATCACGCTTCTCTACTGGAGTAACAAAACAGTCACCTGTTTTCCTGCAAATACCTCCAAAGATCCACTGCTGCGGCAGCATCTGTCCCACATTGCTTTTACGTTTGACAAACAGGCTCTCGTCCACTTTGACGACGCAGTTGGGGCTGTGAAATAAGGTCCACAGTGCAGGCCTCACGCATTACATTATTATACTGCACTGTTGTTTTCTTGGCGAACTGCAGATGACGCTCACAGTAAGATACTGTTGTCAGCTCCTCAGCCCAGGAATATACTGCATGAAGCGTCAGGAACGATAAACGGCACCCTGGGAACCAGTGCTCACCGTCTTGCAACAGGCTTTAATGTGGCAGCGCCACATACATTCTTTCATCGATAGCCGCATAGGCAGCCTGTTCACACAATTTTGCGAGACAGGAAGCAAATTGTGGTGCTGGAAAAATAGAACAGCCTCCTCCTCTGTGTTTGGCAAGGTGAACATGGGGGTGTGGTACAGGGGTCCGACAGTCGGGATCCCGACAGTCATTAGCCCGACGTCGGGATCCCGACTGGCCGGACCCAGACAGCATGGTGAGCGCAACTAAGCCCCGTGCGGGCTCGCTGCCCTCACCATGCAGTGGGCACGGCGGCTCGCTACCCTCGCCACCTATTCTATTCTCCCTCTCTGGGGGTCGTGGACCCCCACGAGGGAAAATAGCAGGTGGCCGTCGGGAACCCGGCTGTCGGTGTTTTGACAGTCTGGATCCCGACGTCGGATAAATGCCTGTCGTGATCCCGACTGTCGGGACCCCGTCCGGCACCCGAACATGGTCACAGGTTCACCAGCCATTACTGTCACTTCGTTTACATTTTCTGCTCTCCCTGATGCAGCCATTACTGTCAGTTATTCACCTCAGACTGAATCTGACAGGGAGAGCGGGAACACTACGCAAGTTCTGACTGACTACGCTATTTGCGCAGCCTATGCTTATTCTGACAGCACAGCTACGCTAACTGCCTAACGTCCTACACCATATTAACTACTGAGATTGCACTCACTAAAATGGGTCATGCAATGTGATTTCCCTACGCTAGCGTACGTATGCTAATTGGGCGCCGTTCTAGGACACAAGTACCGTTGCTGGTAGGTAACATGTCTCCTACTTAGGTACACAGCTCAGCTGGGGGATATACTCAGGTCTATTAAGTTGTTGGACCTAAATGATGAGACAACTTTATTGGAATGGAGACGCACTGCACCAGCATATCTTACCCATGATGCACAGTTTAAATACATTTTAAAAATAAATAAAGAACCAGAACAAGGCAAGTGGCCAGTCAGGAAGGTGGAATAGGGAGATGGTCTTTGCACAAGATGAGAATGATAGCCTCTACTCCCCACTAGGTGGAACAGCAGGACTTGGATTTCATGCCAGTTGGCATAGCACATGCAAGGGGGTAGAAGTAAACGTGGCATGAGGACATTGGAATCAGCAGGAGCGCAAGGATCAGGGGAAGTAACAGAAGCTGGCACAGCAAGGACTCATTTCTAAAGGAAGAGACTGAGAAAGATGCAACATAACATGACAAGGTTGGCATGTGCCAAAATGTAATATCACCAGCGACACATTATTATCAGTACACCAGGATCAGGAGGGAAAGGAAGGGACACATGATTTACATAAAAGTAACGTCTAATGCCATCATCCAAGGTGACCTAAAGCTGGCCATACACTAGTACGATTTGGCCACTTTTCACCCGATACCGAAAGATCGGGCCGAGGAATCGGGTGAAAAGTGGCCAAAACGCATTTGTTTGACCGCGGTCCCGCATGCATTGGATTGAAATCGGTGATCAGACGTGCTGCACATCCGACCTCCGACTTGGACAGCCTCCCTGGGCAGTGGGGAATGGGATTGTATATCATATACCCCTGCTTCACTGAGCTGGCTACCCTCTAGGTGTTCTAGGGATGGCCATCGACCATCGGTGATTAGAAAACATTGATGGTTTATGGCCGATGTTGAATAGTTTTGACATCGATGTGGGAGAACCAGATGGTTTCCCACCATCGATGTCAAGCTTAAATGAATAGTTTTGTTTTGCTTTTCCCTGGGACATGGAGCATAGCTCCACCCATGAAGCCTCGTCCACATAATCTGATTGGCCCACAGGCCAATCAGTCAAATACAATGGATAACCATCAATATGTAAAAACATTGATGGTCATCCATTGCATCGTTATGCACCATCGATGGTCAGCTGCACTTTTGCCATCGATGGCAAAGGCAAAGATGGCCATTCCTAATAGGTGTTTGGTTATATGATTTTATATATATATATATATATATATATATATATATACACATATACACAAGCACACACTGTAACATGCAGAAGACTGTGGGGCTGCTGAGAAAGAGCATTAATATGCTGCTGCTAACAGCCTTTATACCAGTGTTAGGCTGCTGTGGCCAGTTTAGCCCAGCTGTCTGCGCCCAGCTCACACCAGCAGGAGAACAGGACACCTGATCACTCTTGTACTGGGGTGGAGACGTGTTTCACATGCAGGTAGTAAGTGTATTACTGCTATGACACCAAATAGTTCCCAATGAATTCTGGGTGGATATTAGTTAAAACAGAAGTGTAATTGTGCTGTGACATCCCCCTGCAGCGGCTTCCTTCCAAATGTTTCCACATTGAAGTGCGATGTAAATTGCATGGATAATAATAGTGTGAGGGCAGCTCTCTGATTGGCGGTAACTTAGCTACCATGATACATGACTCTTTCCTAAATATAGAGTCATTATACAGACATTTAATGTGTAGTATTTTTGTCCCAGACCAAAATAAATAAGACTTTCCAACAGGAATTATTTCTATGGTTGCATGGGTTCAGTAAATATGTTCAACAGACACAATGATATATATATATATATATATATATATATATATATATATATATATTACCAGAGCGGCGGCACCCAGAGACTTGAGAAAAGAACACACACTGCAGTGTCTAGTGATCTCATATATATATATATATATATATATATATATATATATTCCCACTGTGTGAGCTGTGGCTTGTCCTGCACACCGCCGTGCTGATCACAGAGTGCAAGTGCCGGCTATTCGCTGTATATATATATATATATATATATATATATATATATATATATAAGTAAGCCTTATCAAAGCAGATGGCAGTGTTTCAGAGGCTCACGGACACTAGACAAATATAGGTACTTATATGTTAGTTGGGTGCCCACTAATCTATTTGCTTAGTTTTCCGCGTCCCCTCGCCATGCTTCGGGCTCGGTGGCTCGCTGCTCTCGCCACACTATATAGTATCAACTCCATGCGGACATGTATAGTGGGGGTATGAGTGTACTAATTATAGTGGGCGCCCAACTAACATATAAGTACCCAAATATATAGATGATATATATTGCTATTTGTAGTGCGGCAGGAAGCGCTGCTGATTTTGAATAGACTGGCTGGACGCTGATTGGCTGAATTCTCTCAGCCAATCAGCATCTGGACAGTCTTTTCAAAATCAGCAACACTTCCCGCCCAGCAAATAGGGCAGCACTACATGCTCCCAGTTGCCGCTGCACATAGGTATGTGGGGGGGGGGGGGTATGTGGGGGGTGATAATGTTCTGCCCAGGGGCCCCCACCAATGTTAAGAAGGCCCTGCACATAACACTCCAAGACCAGCCATCTCCTTGTGTGCGCTAAGCCAGCTGCCTGTCACCCGTCAATGTAATTGTTCTATAACAAAAGCCACCTACAGGCTGTACCTGTCTCCCCATTCTGAGCAATACAAAAATATATAATGTAAGTATTAGCAATGGGGACTCGGTCGCTAGGTCAAAAGTATGACAGGGCTTAGGTCGACAGGAATAATGTCTATAGGGTCAGAAGGTCGACACAAGCATTACATCGACAATGAGAAGGTCGACAGTCAAAAGTTTTTTCTTTATTTCAAAAACAGGCAGTATGTCATACCCCACCATTCACTAGGGCGTGGAGGGAGAGTATAATAGTGAGCCGAGCACAGCGAGGGGACGCTGTACAATTATACGCTGTTCATGTCGACTTATGTCGACATCTGGCACCAAAAAAAGAGAAAAACTCATGTCGAGCTTTTGACTGTCGACCTAATGTTTGTGTCCAACTTCCAACCCTGACGATCTTAGGCTTGTCAACCTATTTCATGCTTTGACTGTAGTAGTAGTAGTAGTACGTTTATTTATAAGGCGCCGCAAAGTGTCCGCAGCGCCGTACATAGCAAACAAAAAAAAACAAATTACAAGGTAACGTACAGGGTGTGTTGAAAGATACAGTATAAATAGGGGTATAGCTGGTAGAACTAAAATCAGCATCAGTTCAGAAGTAGGTGTCAAAATTGTCAAGGAGACTGAAGATGAAGTAGAGGAAGGGAAGAACAGGACAGGAGCACAGGTGAGGTAATGAGGTAGGGTGAGTACGTGAGGAAGGAGGGCCCTGCTCATAAGAGTTAACATACTAAAAATAGGTGGGTGGACGAACGAAATACAATAGGATAAGTAGGAACGGAGGGGAACGGAGGCAGGATAGGAGGATCAAAAGAGGTTAGGAGGAGGGATAGGCTAGTCGAAAAAAGTGGGTTTTGAGGGAGCGCTTGAAGGAGGTAAGGGAATCAGATAGCCTGATGGGTGGCGGGAGGTTCTTCCAGTGCAGGGGGGCAGCGCGAGAGAAATCTTGGACACGGGAGTGGGAGGAGGTGATTAGGTGAGAGGTCAGTCGGCGGTCAGCGATGGAGCGAAGAGGACGGGAGGGAGTGTGGATAGAGATCAGTGAAGAGAGGTAGGGAGCTGTGGAGGAGGAGAGAGCCTTGTAGGTGGTGGTGAGGAGTTTAAAGAGAACTCGGAAAGGAATGGGGAGCCAGTGAAGAGATAAACAGAGGGGGGAGGTGGAGGTAGAGCGGCGGGAGAGGAAGATGAGCCTAGCAGCAGCGTTAAGAATGGATTGGAGAGGTGCGAGGCGGGTGAGAGGTAGCCCAGAGAGAAGGATGTTGCAGTAGTCAAGGCGGGAGATGACAAGAGAGTGAATGAGAATTTTGGTCGCGTCAGTGGAGAGGAATGGTCTGATGCGTGAGATGTTGCGTAGGTGAAAGCGGCAAGACTGTGAGAGAGCACGAATGTGGGGGGTGAAAGAGAGGGAGGAGTCAATGATGACACCGAGGCAGCGCGTGGACGTGATCTCGGTTTCACCAATGCTGATGGAGATAGTGGGAGAAGAGGGGATGTTCGGGGGATGGAAGATTAGAAGTTCAGTTTTAGCCATGTTTAGTTTCAGGAAGCGTTGGGTCATCCAGGCTGAGATGGCCGTGAGGCATTCGGAGACCTTGGACAGGAGTGATGAAGATAAGTCGGGGGAGGAGAGATAGATTAGGGTATCATCAGCATAAAGGTGGTAATGAAAACCATAGGAGCTGATAAGGGTGCCCAGAGAGGTGGTGTAGAGGGAGAAGAGGAGAGGGCCAAGGACTGACCCTTGGGGAACACCGACTGGCTGGGGGGTAGTAGGAGAGGAGGAGCTCGGAGTGGAGACGGAGAAGGAGCGATCGGAGAGGTATGAGGTGAACCAGGAGAAGACCGTGCCAGTGATGCCAAAGGAGCGGAGGGTGTTGAGCAGGAGAGGGTGGTCAACAGTGTCAAAGGCAGCCGACAGATCAAGCTGGATGAGGATAGAGAAGAGGCCTTTGGATTTAGCCGATAGTAGATCGTTAGTGACTTTGGTCAGGGCAGTTTCAGTGGAATGTAAAGGGCGGAACCCGGATTGGAGGGGGTCTAGAATGGAGTTAGCAGTAAGTTGGCTTAGGAGACGATTATAGGTCAGACGTTCTAGGAGTTTGGAGGCAAAAGGGAGGAGGGAGATGGGCCTGTAGTTGGATGGAGAGTTGGGGTCCAGATTTGTTTTTTTGAGAATTGGGGAGACAAGAGCGTGTTTGAAGGAGGAAGGGAAGATCCCAGAGGATAGGGAAAGATTAAAGAGGTGAGCCAGGTGAGAGCAGACTGATGGACTGAGACGACGGATAATATTGGAGGGGATAGGATCGAGCGGGCAGGTGGAGGGAGAAGCGGATTGAAGGATAGAGTGGACTTCAGCAGCAGTGGTGGGGTAAAATGAGGACAGGGGTTGGAAGGAGGGGAGTGGAGATGTAGGAGGGGAGGAGGGAGAGGGTGAGGTCATGGCAGCAGTGATGGCAGTCCTGAGAGAGGAGATTTTGGTTGAAAAGTAGGTAGCAAAATCAGCGGCTACGATGGAGGACGGAAGAGCTGGAGGAGGGGGGGAGAGCAAGGAGTTGAAGGTGGCGAAGAGCCTGCGGGGATTGGATGATTGGGAAAGGATGAGGGACTTAAAGTAGGATTCCTTGGCCAGAGCAAGGGCAGAGCTGAAGGAGGAAAGAATGAATTTGAAATGGAGATAATCCGCAAGGGAGCGTGATTTCTTCCAGAAGCGCTCAGCAGTGCGAGAGCACTTTTTAAGGAATCGGGTGATAGGTGAGTGCCACGGTTGGGGGTTGGAGCATCGAAGGGGGATAGAGGAGGGAGGGCAGGCAGAGTCCAATGCCGAAGATAGGGTGTCATTATAGAGGGAGGCAGCGAGGTTCGGGCAGGACATGAGGGCGATTGGGGCGAGAAGAGGACACAGCGTGTTTGAGAAGGCAGCAAGATCAAGTGTGTTGACGTTATGCCGTGAGACAATGCGCTTGGGAGGGGGGGTGGGAGAGGGGGAAGCAGTGAGGGAGAAGGAGATGAGGTGATGGTCAGAAAGAGGAAAAGCTGAGATAGTGTAGTCAGTAAGGGAACAAGAGCGAGAGAAGACGAGATCGAGGGAGTGTCCTTGGATGTGGGTGGGAGAGGTAGTCCACTGAGATAGGCCAAGAGAGGAGCAGAGAGAGAGGAGTTTGGAGGTGCCAGGATCAGCGGGGTTATCCAAGGGGATGTTAAAGTCACCAAGAATGACAGATGGCAGGTCAGAGGAGAGGAAGTGTGGAAGCCAGGCGGCGAAGTTGTCAAGAAATTGGGAGAGAGGGCCAGGGGGCGGTAGATTGCAGCGACACGGAGGTGGTAGGGGTAGTATAGACGGATAGAGTGAGACTCAAAGGAGGAGAAAAGGAGAGAGGGTTCAGGGTGAATGACACTGTGGGTGCATGAGGCTGAGAGGAGAAAACCCACACCACCACCTTGGCGACCGTCAGGCCTGGGAGTGTGAGAGAAAGAGAGGCCACCGTGGGAGAGAGCAGCTGGAGAGACAGAATCAGAGGTGGAGAGCCAGGTCTCGGTGATAGCAAGGAGGTGGAATGCTCTAGAGATGAATAGGTCATGGATGGCAGGGAGTTTGTTGCAGATGGATCTGGCGTTCCATAGTGCACAGGAAAGAGGGGGGGTGGGTTGTGTATTTATGTGGATAAGGTTTTTGGGATTGCAGAAGCGAGGGGGGGTCATTGGGAGGGTGGGGGTGCGGGGGCGAGTGGTCAGGATAGGTATGGGATGGGAGGGGGGAGGAGCAGTTGGAGAAAGTGAAGTTGAGAGATTAACAGCCATGAGGAACCGAAGGTGAGAGGGTAGGTTAGTGAAAGCAGACAGAGGGATTTGGGAGGACAGACAGCGTCTGTAGTAGATTTGGTAGAAAACAGAGTGAGAGAGAAGGTAACAGGCAAGGAACTACTGTCAGAGAGGAGACCAGTGGGTAAAATCAGGTTGATTGAGTAATCCAATTAAGTATGAAACAACAACAAGTGAGAGAATGAAGGGAACAGAGAAGGTCAGAAGTGAGGCAAATGTGAGCAGGCGTGAAGAGGGAAACAGAGTGCAATAAATGTGTGGCAAAGATAAGAGAAAATAATAGTGAATGAGTAAAATGAAATACAATGTTTGGAAAGATATAGATACAATGAATTAAATGTCAAAATTGAGCAACAGGTTACAATAGGATAGAAAGAAGATGAATATATTACAATAAAACAGAATATGAAAATTTAGTGTTTTAGTGTTCAAACTCACCTTTTCAGTATTCTAACTCACCTGCTTCAGTTTCCAACTCACTTAGGTAATCAAGCTTCACTTTAGTATGCAAGCTTCTCTCTCAATGAGCGAGCTCCCAAATGAGCTCTGCCCCTCCTTATATAGTATGTCAGGCCCCTGTTACACTCAGCTCCTCCCCCTAATCTTCCTTGCCCTGTCCCCCTTTAGTGTCAACCCTATGATCCATACCCTTGCAAAGAAACTGAAGCCCTGTCCACCTTCTTCCTGTCAACCCTATGATCCTTACCCTTGCAAAGAAACGGAAGATTATAATTTTATATCTAAAATCAGGGTTGCCGACTTTTGAAAGCTCCTCTCCGGGAGAAGCCCGGAGAGGAGACTTTCAGCAGGAGTTCCGGGGGCAGGGGCTTAAGCGTGATGTCATAAAGCCCCGCCCCCATGAAGGAAAATTACCCAGTTTGCCAATCTCCGAGGGGGCGGGGCTAAATGACGCAATTATGACCCTTAGCCCCGCCCCCTCCCCTGAGATCGGCAGATAAGGTTATTTAAACGCCGCGGTCAGGGGTGGGGGAAGCCGCAATCTGTGGGGGGAGCGGGGGTCCCCCAGAATCCGGGAGGGTTGCCCACCTTTCCGGGGGGCCGGAAGGGTGACCCAATTTTCGGGACCCTCCCGGCCATTCCAGGAGGGTAGGCAACCCTGTCTAAAGTGTTTGTTATTTCCTTGTCTATGAATATATAATAATAATAATAATAATATATAATGCAACTTTTTCTTTAGCAGGAGAGTTCCTCAGCTCATGTCATGTTTCCATTCCCCTTGAAGCCCTGCGACCTTGAAGCGTGGAACATAAGAAGAGGAATGGTGGCTGCAGGGACGGAATGTGTGTATTGCACATGCTATGGGGAACTGGCAATACACAGGCCCCTCAGCAGAAGAGACAGAGCTGGGCAGCTTTAGGAGGGGGTGGTGGTAAGACTTCTATTTAAGGCAGTTAGTATTAAAGCAGGGAGTGATAACAATCTTCTTACTTGTGCAAGATGAGGAAGATCTCCCGGTTCCGTACAGTTACTGTATGTCATTAGTTCGGCAGGTTCCAAAAGACTCGACTTGAACTTTTCCTATATAATACTGTAATGTTCCTGTGTCATCAGCGATAGGTACAGTTAAACAATCGTAGGAATTTCCGCATTCTGGAATAGCTGCGCAGCAAATTGGGTCAGCATATATATGGTGCGAATGGTGCGTATGCTTAACGTATATATAACTAGCCATTCCGCATAATTTATAAACACACCTGTAATATGAACCTTTCTACAGCAGAATGTGAATGTGGAAGGTGTTATACCGAATGTGCAAAGGCAGATGGGCAGGGGTGACTGGGTCTAAGCGGCACCAGTATGGACCTCCAAACCTGATCTGAGCAGACCACATGGAGGCCTAGTACTGCTAGTGCCTTCATTGCTAACTGAGAAAGAGCACCATATTTATTTACTAACAGTTTCTTATATAGTGCACACCTAGGGGGTTATTCTAATTTGTGTATGCGCAGGGGAGCGATGTTGAGCGCCTGTGCATACACATTTATGCGCATATGCAGATGCTGGGTGCGAGCAGGTGGGGGGGGGGGTGGCTGTGTGTGTGTGTGTGTGTGGGGTGGCGGTGAGGGGTCGAACCAATCGGAACGTCCAGCATTTCATGGGCGGTCTGATGAAAACGCTGGGCATTCCCAAGGTAATTCACCAGTGATGCAGGTGCAGGGGGCGGGCATACATATATAGATATGTGTGTGTGTGTATACAAGCGATACACATCACTTATATACGGTAGTTGGCTGGGTATAAGGCCATAGATTCTAAGCTCATTTGAGCAGATTCTCTTCCTAGAAGATTCTTTCACCAACGGTTGAATACCTCTGATACAGTATATATGAGACTAGGTGATTCATCGCGCCCTACGGGCGCTCTTCACACCATCGTAGGGGGCTACGCCCCATTAAAATGAAAACCGTGTATCGCAAGGAGAGGCTCCTTTAGGAGCCCGGTCCCTGCGTCCATCAGGTTTTTGCATGAAGGGGTGTTACAATGGAGTGTGAAAAGTACCTTTTATCCGTTGGTGGTATAGTGCTGGGCTGGTGTGGCAGACATGCAGCTTAGAGAGGAGGTTGGCCACAGTAGTTGTGAGGCAGTAGGGGGTGTCAGGCAGCTGTCTCAGGCAGCCGGTAGTGGCATGCATCGGCCACAGTAGTTTGGCAGCAGGAGGGGGTGCCAGGCAGCGGGTGCAGGCATCAGCCACAGTAGTAGTGCAGCCAGAAGGTGTGGCAGGCGGCGTCTGCAGGCTAGGGGGGGTGTCAGGCAGCGGGCGCAGGCAAGCGGTGCTGGCAGGAGGGAGTGTGAGGCAGCGGGCGCAGTGAAAAGTCGGCTTGCAGGGCTGAGCGTCGGGTTGGCAGCAGGCGCACGGCACAGTCTGTGCGGAGCGTATTCCCGCGAGAGTTGCTGTGATGACGCGCCCTGCCCTGAGCGCAGGAGCCGGGGCAGAGGGACCGGTACCGTGTTTGCATTATTGGTGCGTTAATGTGTGCGTTATTGCGGGGGGGGGGGGGTTTAGGTTGGCTGGCGTGCAGGGTTGGTGATGTCATGCCCCCACAGTGGCAGAGACACATATGCCCCCACAGTGGCAGAGACACATATGCCCCCACAGTGCCAGAGACACATATGCCCCCACAGTGCCAGAGACACATATGCCCCCACAGTGCCAGAGACACATATGCCCCCACAGTGCCAGAGACACATATGCCCCCACAGTGCCAGAGACACATATGCCCCCACAGTGCCAGATACACATATGCCCCCACAATGCCAGATACACATATGCCCCCAAAGTGCCAGATATTCTCCCACAGTGCCAGAGACACATATGCCCCCACAGTGCCATATATGCCCCCACAGTGCCAGATACACATATGCCCCCACAATGCCAGATATTCCCCCACAGTGCAAAATACACACATGCCCCCACAGTGCCAGAAACACATATACCCCAGTGCCAGAATTTGCAACTCACCATTGTTGCTTTCTCAACTCCATCTGCTGCTGCTGGGGGAGGGGGGGCGGGGGAGAGCGCAGTACATGCCCCTCCTGCCCACACCCTGCAGCCCCAGTCCGGTGCAGGCCGCGCACCTCCTCCAGCTCTCCTGCGCTGGCCGCTGCTTCCAGAATCCAGAACACGGCCGCGGCTACAGGAAAATGGCCGCCGGCCTCCTGCACTGAGGACATGTCCTCAGTGCAGGGGTCCGGCGGCCATTTTCCTGTGGCCGCGGCCGTGTTCTGGAAGACGCGGCCAGCACAGGAGACCTGGGTCTGTCACTGTGTCAGGTGGGGGCGGCAGGCAGCAGCTTGCTGGGTTTGCTTCAGCGTGGGCTGGTGAGGCTGCCAGCTGATCCATGCGGGTGTGGGGACATCCCTTGCACGGGGCATAGAGCCTGGGCTGGCCGGAGATCGAGGCTGTGGGGGGCGGGCGTGGTGTGTAGGCGGGGGGCGGGCTTAGGTGTGCGGGCATTGCAATTGGTGGGCGAGGAGGGGGCGGATTGCGTCTGGACCCTTGATTTGTGCAGGCATCATCTGCCTGCCGGTGTTTGGCTCAGGCTGCCGTAGAGCCTGGCCTGTGTAGAGAGAGCTTGTGGATGGTGTGGGGGGTGCGGTGTGTAGCCGTGGGGCGGGGTTTGGAGGTGTATGGGCGGTAGTGGTGTGTAGGACATAGCTGGCGTGTAGAATCTTAGAGCCCTTGGTTTGCAGTGTGGATAACGGTGGACGGGCCTGTCAATCACCCGTGGAACCCCGCCCACCGTTCCCTACACTGCTTTGAGTGACGGATCTGGCTAAATATATAAGAGATATATAAATACATATATATCATACCTCCCAACTTTTCATATCTCTAAAGAGGGACAGTGGCCTAGCGGGAAGGGGGTGTGGCCTATACTCACGGTGCTGCCGCGAGGCCATGCCCCACTTTTGCCGCTGTGGGCCACTTTTGCCGCTGTGGGGGCATGCCCAGCCATGCCCCCAGCCCCTCTGGCTACAGAAATGCAAGCGCACAGCATCTATTCTTTTGTGACGGGGGGGCTCCCAACTGGCCACCTCCACCACCCCCCACCCCCACGCCGCGGGACACTGCCAGCCGCGGAAGGGATGCAGGAACGTCCCAAAAACCAGGATGGGACAGTTGGGACGGGACAGTTGGGAGGTATGTATATAATATACATACTGTATATACACACAAACACACACAAGCACACTGGAATTGCCCTAATATCTCTAATGTTCCATAGTGTGTGCCACTGTACAACATATTTTAGATCATAAACAGACCTAAAATTAATTGTTCGGTAATAATAGATCAGTTGAAAGCTGTAACTCAATGCCGGGAGTCTCACAAAGCTCTGTGTAGGCCGTCAAAATGAAACCACCTTCCTTCCTTTTCCCCATGGGACCCCTGTCAGAGCTTTGTATCACCAGCATTCAGTACATTATGATTGGAGCACTGCGGGAACATTATATTAAAAGCTTAATACAAATGCTTCAACTTAAATGAAAGAAAAAGTGGGGGAAAGTACCACTCAGTTAACTCATAAGGAAATGATCCCTGGATATTAATTCATGCCATTATAATTAAAATTCCCCTTTAAGCAAAACTCAGCAAGTTGAACCATCGTAGGTAATGTAGCAGCGTCGTTAGAAGTAAGCAGAGAGCTGTCAAAGGTGATGACAGAGCTCAGTTGGTAAATAACAAACTTTGCCCCAGGGCCAGGCTCTGCCAAGACTTTAATATGAGGTAGCATCTGTCAATCAATCTGCAATGCTAAACACTGTCCTATCCATGCTTATGTAACAGCCAGCATTGGGGTCCTAATACCAAGTCACCCAAATCTACCAGCTAATGATGCTCAGGCAGAGAAGCTCCCCATAGCATTGATCAAGCACATTCTAAAATGCGACTGGGGAAGCTGATTGGTTGCTATGTGCAAATACCCAATCTTTACAAGGTTTGATACATTCCCCCCTTTGTTACAACACCATAACTCCTGTGTAAAACATTTGCAAATATTGGTGTCTCCTATTCAGGAGATAATTAGAAGCTTGTGGAGAAATACATCATGGCGCCCTCTGGGAATTCCTATAATAAGTGACAGGATATTTAATTTGTTTGTTTCAAAGCTTAGTTTCCACTGCAGTTCCGCACTCTGTCAGTAGGGGGCCTAGTCTGTGTATAGCCCTCCTTTAAGAGGAGTATGGGTCAGAGTTGACTGTCGACATACATTAGGTCGAGCACTATGGTGTGTACACACGTTAGATGTGCCTTAAGATCCTATCCACGATCTGATCAGATAGGATCGTGGATAGGATCTTAAGGCACATCCGATTTGCATCCTATCTTGACTATATAGTGCAGATCTGCACTATATAGACAAGGCAGCCAAGACTTTCTGGCTTCCGATACGTGAACGCGCATCGGGATCGGATCAGGATCGCAAGGGTTAAAACCCTTGCGATCTGCATCCGATGCTGATCTGATGTTGACTATATCGTCAACATCGGAAAGGAAATCGGACCGTGTGTACACAGCAAAAGGATGACACATGAAATAAGTCGACCTGGCTAAGGTCAACAGTTTCGAAAGTTTGACAGAAGCATTAGTTCGACAATGTGAAAGTCAACAGTCAGAAGGTCGACTTTCTAGAGCGCAGTATGGTCGATGGTCAATAGGTCAACGGTAAATAGGTCTACCAAACTGACTATGGGTTCAGCCTCTCTAGAGAACTGCGGCCCGGGCCTTCACAACAGACCACAGTTTATTGGCCTATTCCCAACCAGGGATACTTGTACCCTTGGGGGTACTCTGAAGACTAATAGGGGGTACTTGGAAATATTGATAATGGCAGAAGAAGAAGAAGACGTAGTCTCCTGATGGTGGAAGAAGTCTCACATTGCAGTGGAGATGAACCGTTAGGTCACTTCCGGTTCTGTCTGCAGCGTCATCAGCGTCTCCATGTGCTTTTGCCTGACCAGCAATCCATTGGGAGCTACCCGCGCTGTTGTCAGACATCAGCGATCATCTGGAGGAAGCAGCCGCTTTAATCCTACAGGCATTATAGAGTTAGCGGAAACCCCAGAGACAGTACATAGCCAGCGGCCAGACATAGAGGGACCCGGTTCCTGACTGCACTCACTTCCGCTCCAATTATTAGTACTGTGGATATTTCAAAATGAGAGGAGGGGTACTCATAAATGGAAAGCCTACTCAAGGAGATAAAAAAGTTTTCCCGAGCCTACCAAACTGAGCATGGGTTTCTCCACTCTAGAGCACTGCGCCCTGGGCCTACCAAACTGACATGGTTTCCTCCACTCTAGAGCACTGTGCCCCATGCCTACCAAACTGACCATGGGTTCCGCCACTCTAGAGCACTGCACCCCAGACCTACCAAACTGACCATGGGTTCCGCCACTCTAGAGCACTGCTCCCCGGGCCTACCAAACTGACCATGGGTTACGCCACTCTAGAGCACTGTGCCCCAGGCCTGCCAAACTGACCATGGGTTACGCCACTCTAGAGCACTGTGCACCGGGCCTACCAAACTGACCATGGGTTCCGCCAATCTAAAGCACTGCGCACCGGGCCCACCAAACTGACCATGGGTTCCGCCACTCTAGAGCACTGCGCCCCGGGCCTACCAAACTGATTACGAGTTTAGTCACTCTAAAACTTTTTAGCCCAGGCCCAACAAACTGACCATGTGTTCCACCATTCCAGAGCACTGCGACACAGCCACGCTCCCAAGCAACACTTTGAAGATATGCAACATCTATGGAGGGGGCCGAAAATTCCCGGCATAAAGAGGCCATACTACTCCTTTTGTTTCAGGGCTGGCAAATCTTCATGGCTCCCATGATTGGAGGCACATCTGCCTCCACATCTTGGTTCAAAATCTGATTTTTTTTCGTAGGGATTAAACATCTAATAATATATTTGAATTACAGCAACTTAAACAAAGTGGAGAACACTTCAAAGAGTGCAATAAATCCAAAATGAGCCGTTTTTTATATATAAAGTGTACAGGGTGTGGAGTCTGAGGACACTGCTCAATCTGCTCCCATTCCCTGTACATACCTTTCCACTACTGCAGAAGTCAACATAGACTGGCATGAGGAAGGGCCCACACAGATAGCTCACAAGGGGCCCCTCCTTGGATATTGGGCATATGATAATGGCTTAAATAACAAATGATATTAAAAACCCTACAAAAATCAATGAGTATTTAAATTGGGCTATGTAATACTGGTTTTCTTCAAATGAGCACTACATTCTATTCTATTCTACATAATGTTGGCTGTAAATCGGAATTCAGATATACTGGCCAACTACGCAGCAGCACAATCTCTTCTGTTAAAATGTATTTACTTTTAAAAGTCGCATTTAATAGAATACAGTCCTTTTTAGACCACTCATCTAATGTTTACTCATGTGCTTCCGGCAGCAGAGCAAATCAGCAGGTGAGTAATGTGTCAGTAAGGGCTGGTCTTTATGTGACCAGAGGCAGTGACATGATGTGAGAAGGGGGTATGGAGGCAGCAGGAAGCCACAGACTGAAAGTTATATAGTGGAAGGAGCAAGACCCCAGAAGCACAGAGTATATCAGGAGATGAATTATGTGTTATTGTGGCATGATGTGAGGAGGAATATGGGGGCAGCAGGAGCCACAGACAGAGTTATATAGTGAGAAGGAATTTCCAGCGGCACAGAGTATATCAGGAGGCGAGTGATGTATCAGTAAGGACAGAATTTCACTTGACAGGGACAGTGACATGTTGCGAGGGGGAATGAGGCAGCATTATTATTGTGAAACTTTATTGCACGCCTGCGTAACCCCTAAAGCTCCTCAGGAGAAGCATACTGTAGGTCAGCAATACGTGGGTAGTGGCTGCTCAATTAGCAGTGTAAAGAGTCACGGGCCTCACGGCCTATCATATAATGAACAATATGTCAGAAAAAACCGTGAGAGGCCATCTTTCAAATTTAAACATCAGTGGAAATCTTGTGTATCTTTTTCACTGCTTGATTGAAGAAGTCTGCGGCATCAGATAAAGTATAGTAGTTAAAGGCAGACAGGCGGATTCTGTTACAGTCCGTCCAGTCATGACAAGCAAATGAATTCCTAGGAGAGAGAGATACGCGATCGGTTTCACCTGACACCTGAGGCAAGGCTCACGGCTTCCTGACAGGGAGCGAAAGGGGGAGCTGATGTACACAGAGTTCCCTGACTGTGCTAAGTACATTCCAGGAACCAGTTGTGGCCGCTGATTTTATCAGAGGTTACAGGCTACTGGGGTATATATAATGAGTGTGTTTTCTGCCGAGTGGAGTAATCTACCTGAAGAACTAAATCCCTCCGACAACAGTATATAGATGTATTATTGACATTTTATATAGAAATCCTCTACCTCAGGCTTGCTGTAATACCAGAGCAACCCAATTTTATAACATTTAAGCCTGCACATGTTGCTCATAACATTCTTCTCCTGTCTACGTGACGTAAAACCCCCTACCCCCCTGCAATACAGACAGTCCTCATCCCCACCAATTCTTCTCCTCTCTACGTGACCTATAACCTCCTACCACCCTGCAATACAGACAGTCCTCATCCCCACCAATTCTTCTCCTGTCTACGTGACGTATAACCCCCTACCACCCTGCGATACAGACAGTCCTCATCCCCACCAATCCTTCTCCTGTCTACGTGACCTATAACCCCCTACCACCCTGCGATACAGACAGTCCTCATCCCCACCAATCCTTCTCCTCTCTATGGCCCTTATTCAGATCTGATCGCAGTACAAATTTGTTCTCAAAATGGACAAAACCATGTGCACTGCAGGTGGGGCAGATTTAACATGTATAGAGAGAGTTTGATTTGTTTGAGTTATTTTGTTTCTGTACAGGGTAAATACTGGCTGAATTATTTTTACACTGCAATTGAGATTTCAGTTTCAACACACCCCACCCAAATGTACCTCTCTCTGCACATGTTACATCTGCCCCACCTGCAGTGCACATGGTTTTGCCCGTTTTGAGAACAAATTTGTACTGCGATCAGATCTGAATAAGGACCTATGTGACCTATAACCTCCTACCACCCTGCAATAGACGGTCCTCATCCCCACCAATTCTTCTCCTGTCTACGTGATGTATAACCCCCTACCACCCTGCGATACAGACAGTCCTCATCCCCACCAATCCTTCTCCTGTCTACGTGGCCTATAACCCCCTACCACCCTGCGATACAGACAGTCCTCATCCCCACCAATCCTTCTCCTCTCTACATGACCTATAACCTCCTACCACCCTGCGATACAGACAGTCCTCATCCCCACCAATTCTTCTCCTGTCTACGTGACGTATAACCCCCTACCACCCTGCGATACAGACAGTCCTCATCCCCATCAATTCTTCTCCTCTCTACGTGACCTATAACCCCCTACCACCCTGCGATACAGACAGTCCTCATCCCCACCAATTCTTCTCCTCTCTACGTGGCCTATAACCCCCTACCACCCTGCGATACAGACAGTCCTCATCCCCACCAATTCTTCTCCTCTCTACGTGACCTATAACCTCCTACCACCCTGCAATACAGACAGTCCTCATCCCCACCAATTCTTCTCCTCTCTATGTGACCTATAACCTCCTACCACCCTGCAATACAGACAGTCCTCATCCCCACCAATTCTTCTCCTCTCTATGTGACCTATAACCTCCTACCACCCTGCGATACAGACAGTCCTCATCCCCACCAATACTTCTCCTGTCTACGTGACGTATAACCCCCTACCACCCTGCAATACAGACAGTCCTCATCCCCACCAATTCTTCTCCTCTCTACGTGGCCTATAACCCCCTACCACCCTGCGATACAGACAGTCCTCATCCCCACCAATTCTTCTCCTCTCTACGTGACCTATAACCCCCTACCACCCTGCGATACAGACAGTCCTCATCCCCACCAATTCTTCTCCTGTCTACGTGACGTATAACCCCCTACCACCCTGCGATACAGACAGTCCTCATCTCCACCAATTCTTCTCCTGTCTACGTGACGTATAACCCCCTACCACCCTGCGATACAGACAGTCCTCATCCCCACCAATTCTTCTCCTCTCTACGTGACCTATAACCCCCTACCACCCTGCGATACAGACAGTCCTCATCCCCACCAATTCTTCTCCTCTCTAAGTGACCTATAACCCCCTACCACCCTGCGATACAGACAGTCCTCATCCCCACCAATTCCTCTCCTGTCTACGTGACGTATAACCCCCCTACCACCCCAGTTTTTCTCCTTTCTATGTGAGGTATAAGCTCCTACCATCCTGACAATCCAATAGTGACTCCTAGATACCTTTCATCTACCAAGTTGCGCCATGCTAGAAGGGCTGTTTAACGTGAAAAGAGGCTAGCCAGTACATGTACATGTCCGTATAAATATTTTTTAACCTACTAGAATGCTGCTGAATCTGCCTCCTTCCTCTTAAAGACATCAGAGTTGGAAAACAGGGATGTCAGCGAAGGTTTGATAAGAGAAGCGTAAAAGAAAACATATTTATAAGTATGCATTTCTGGAACTGACAGATGGACATGACAGATCGGAGGGTCACCCAGATACAAGCAAGAACATCATGAGGTGAGTATCTCATAGCCAGCGTATCATATTTTCATGGCTGCAATCGAGGTGATGGTGAAGGGGTTAATCTTCCCCCATTCACCCCATCTCTACAGTAGTGTGACGTCAAGGACTCTATAAAGAACATCAAGACAAAGCCATGTACGTGTCGTCAGCAGCAGCTCCAATATCACTCAGAGCTATGGGCCAGTGTAAGCGCGGCAAGCACAATGCTATAGATTAAGTAACACATCCAGTTTCTCAAGTGACTTAGCATCCACCTGTATACAGAGGAACTTTATCCTGCATTCATCAGCAGAGCAGCCTATTCAGGAGCGACTAGCTCATTTTTTAAAGGAACACTAATATAATAAAGAAACATATTTGTCAAAGGTGTATAGTGGAGTGTATGACAGGGGGCAGTATCTGTATATAATGGGTAGATAAGGAAACACTCTATGGGGTGTTGCCCGTAGCAACTAGTTATATTCTATCTCTTATTTTCCAGTGTGCTAAATAAATAAGAAGTAGAATCTGATTGGTTGCTATGGGCTACAACAATCTTCAATAGAACTCCCATCTTAATAAATTTACCACTATGGGGTATATTCAATTAGTGTTGGATCCGATCGGACGCTACCTATTCAAATCAGCGGCCAGATTCGGCTGTCGGATTTGGTCGCTGATTGCTGTTCACCCGGCCGGTGCTGGGACCAGGTGAGCAGCGGGAGTCAGACGGGAGGCAGACAGTAGGCGGACAGCAGCCGGGGCGGCGAAGAGCTGGCGCTGTCCTCCCTGCCTCAATCTCGTTTTTTGTAGAGTCGGATTGAGCTTGTCGGAAATGGGGCCAAAACCTGTCGGATTTGGACGCGTTTCCAAAAAAAGCAGTTGAATTGGCAGCCATTCCGACAGGTTGGAGCATTCCGACCTGTCGGAAGAAAACAGCTCATTGAATAGGTCGGAACCATTTCTGACTAGATGGCAGTTCCGATTGCAATTGAATACCCCCTATGTCTGCAAAAAAATCAAGGAAAATAACCAAACAAAAAACAGAGTTTTTTCTTTTTTTGAAAAGGAAAAGGTTCAATGGAAATCCCCTGCAGCCACAAAAGAACCATGATGCCTAGGTTCTGCGCATATAAGTCAAATCTGACCGTATTTATAAATGGATATGGCCTTATTCTGAGGGGCTCATTATGTTGATGTTGGACGCAGCTGAGAATTTATTTTGCTGCTACTGCGCATGCGTCTGAGTGGCACCACGCATTGTTACATCCCAACTGTCTCTGTACAGCAATGCAGTACTGATGTTAGACACATGTACGCAGAAGTATCCTGGAAATATGGTGGCTGGAAGGCAGAGGATGGTCCGCCTTATGGGAGTGTCACTGAGCTGGCTGCGTACACAGGTGCTAATTTTTTTTTTTAGGGAGTCCGAGGTGTGCTCCCACCACCAGTGCTGTGCCTAAACACGTGCATAGGGGGTCGTGTGTTCGAGTGGACCCTCTCCCAAAGGAGAAGGGCGCCGTAACTCCCCTAACCCCTGTCAGCCATAAGGCCGAAGAGGGAAAAGAAGGGATCGGTGGGTCCTCTTCGCCGGAGCTCAGAGAGACCCTCTTTCCTCAACCGCCGGAAGGGTCAGGACGGTGAGTCCTCCGCACTCGAAGGTTTGGAGAGACCCGCATCAGGCTTCCCTCCGCCTTGTGGCTCGGGGTCGCCCTCGAGGGGAACCGAAGCTCTCCCCAAAAGGATGAGAGCTTCGGTCCATTGGGGAGTAAATGGTTCATAAGTGTCAAACACACAACCCAAAAAAACAGGTGACACACTACAGAAAACGTGGAAAAGTGCACGAACGTGGAGAGAGAAGAGAACAGTAGGGCTAGTGCAAGTTTCAATGGTGCGAGTGATGGTTGCATCCTAGACAAACCAATTGGTGTTAAGGTGTCTACAGATGCCATCTCGGTCCAGGCATAGCCACTTGCACATTTGCATGTTTGCTTTACCAAGTCACAAGTGCGACTACGGCATAAGACCCTACAGAAGGCAAGTCCAAACTGTGGCCCTCTGGCTGTTGTGAAACTACACATCCCAGCATGCCTTTCCATCGTTTTAGCATTCCTGAATAGCAAAACTGTGGCAAGGCATGATGGGAATTGTAGTTTCACAACAACTGGAGGGCCATAGTTTGGACATGCCTGCCCTACAGCGTTCGCAGCTGCCAGCGATTGAGAGTCAGCCCCATAATTTGCAGCTGAGATCTGTCCAACCAGGCACGTTACAGAGCAAGAGATTATGCTATTATTAGTTTACATGGACCTGTCATCTAATCATGCAGTAAAGGCATCCATACTTAAGGCAAAATTAGTATTCATGAGAATTCATAATGAATGATTTGAATATTCAGAACAATGCAGCTAATCATTTACCTAGGAGGCATTACTATTTGGGCCAGCTATCATTGGTTCCCAGCATTCTGCGCAGTGGATCTGACCCCCAACTAGCCACCTTCCCTGTGTGTAGCCATGTTTGTAGCCATGAGGTCCATGTTAAACACTTACATTGGTTTGTTTGTATGAAAACGATCTGATAAGGCCTCAGTGTGACCAAATTACTCCTTTGTGTGCTAAAATGTCATAACAGAAAGTGAAAGAAATTTTTGCAGCTACACAAATCTATTTCAAACTTGCTGGATATGGAGAGAGGAAGCTGTGAAGGCAGAGATTGAAGGTGGTAGCAGATAGAGACTGGGGGTGGAGTGGAGCGTACGTGGGCTAAAAACTGTCACAGCTCAAATTGCAGAAGCCATGATTTTGATGGGATTTTAACTAGTAACGATATAAGGTTCAATGGATTTACAATTGAAATTATTTTATACAAGAGTTCAATCAGAGCATATTATGGAATTGTAATAAAGTTATATAACATTTGATTCATCATTTTATTAAAATACAGGCTTACCATGCTATCCCTTTAAAACACAGGTTCTGTGGCTGATTAAAATCATCTGAAAATGCAGACTTAAATTCAGCCAGCCACAGAACCTGTTTAATTCATTAGTGTCCTGGTTTAAAGGGACAGAATGTTAAGCCTATTAATATATACCTCTGCAGCAGCAGCACAATGCTCCAGAGCACTGTATACAGTTGCACAGAGCAGGGTCTCTCTACTGGAGCAAGACATGATTCTGAAACATTGATGACAATCACTCACCGCCATGACAAGCTCAAAGGGGTACTTGTACACCCGCACTGGGGACTGGTATTTCTGCACCATGTTCCTTGCTGGTCCTGGGGTGTCTGTAGGAAAGATAGGGTTATCTGTCAGTCCACTGCTGGCTCCATTATATACTTCACAGATACTGTCCCTGCTACCGAATTCTGGGGGGAAGGGGGGGTGTACTTAGTTCCAAGGCACAAATATATTAGCAAGCAAAACCAGTTCAACTGGGACAATGTCTGGAAAATCATTTGACCTAATGCACAAAGAAGTGTGAGAACAATTTCCACCTGGAGACGTTTGAGTGACAAGCCAGCCGTCCCTGGATGACCAATACGGGGACTCTGGACGACCTGTCATTTACCCGCAGAAATCTTGCTACTTATTCACTATTAATTCACAAGAAGCTGAGACCGACAATGAGGCACAATTGTTGCCTCCACTGTAAGTAAATCAGATCCGGTGAAAAATTCCAAATGTATAATAAATACATTATACCCACATTCTGCAGAGCATTACACCTCCGCAAGTTCGCCGCGTGTGTGTAATATAAAATGCCTGTCAGCCTTCTTCAGGTTACCTGTGTGCTTTTGTAGAGTTGGTGCAATGTAGCTTGCAGCGAACTTATGATCTGTTGTGTAACGTTAGCTGCTATATCTCATATGCATGATCAGAACTAGGCAAATACAGAGCGGTTTGCCTTAGATCGCAATCTCATGTGCTATATTGATAATACAATAAATAGTGTTAAATGGCATTTTATCTACTTATTATAATGACGGTGAGCATCTACTTTCAACCTGCATATCATATAGATTCCATCCACCTAGGGAACAAAGCCTTTGCTCAATGCTTCATTCGAAGTTCATACAATAAATATGAATTGGTCGACACTGTTAAATAGTAATGAATAAGTGCATGGCATAAAAGCCTAATATTGTTATAGGGTTGGACAAAGACTAAGGAGGAAACTATTAGGATACGGTGACACAGGACGTTTTCCAGCTGGGAGGATAAAGGGTTCCTGAGCAGCAGAAACAATGCACAATAGGGAACAGCAGTTTTGGAATGTGACAGCGCGTTTCACCCATCTGCACAGTATCCCTGCTCCTGAGATCTAATTGAGCTTCGCCTTACACACTGTCTGATGGTCAATTCAATCTGCTGTGGTTGCTTCTTATTTCTACAGACTATCCAATGATCTTCAAACTTGGTGGTGCAAGGACTTCACAGGTCATGCTGGGACTTGCAGTTATACAGCATCTACTAGAGCAACACAACGCACTAATTCATGTTAAAAGCATCTGGAGGTCCCATTGCATAAAGAGAACCAGAACATAAAAGCCAGTGAGAAATTACATACAGAATACATAGCCCATACTTACATCGTAGTTGCCTACCCTCCTGCATTCTGCAGGAAATTCCCTGAAATAACAGCAATCTCCCTCTCTCCCTCATTAGTCTAGCAATCTTCCTCATTTCACCTAGCCCACATTACACTGTTATATCATAGTTACCTACCCTCCTGCATTCTGCAGGAGACTCCCTGACATAGCAGCAATCTCCCTCTCTCCCTCTCTCCCTCATTAGTCTAGCAATCTCCCTCATGTCACCTAGCCCACATAACACTGTTACATTTTTTTGAGGGAAAAGGCATGAGAGATAGATACATTTACATTGAATCATCAGCACCATTTCCCAGCACTGTATAGGAGTATAGTATCTCTTACTAACTACTTTGGGGATCATCTACATTTGGATATAAGTCATTTAAAAAGATTCCTCAGATGTAGCAGTACACAGCCACGCTTCTAGGTGCCACGTTCACAATCTCTTTTCACAATCTCTCCATATATGGAACTAGACACGCCCTTTAAGTGGAGCATAAACACACCCCCTCAAAGGGGTGCTTTGCAAAATTCTACTACCAACTATAATCTCCCTGAAACTAGTTTTCAAAAGTAGGCAAGTATGACTTACATCTGTCACTGGAGAAGATATAGGCTGAGCAGGAAAATAAAGATCATCTGGAGTGGAGACAAGTTATAAAAATAAGCAAGAGAACGCACCCCAAGGGTAGACGTGGGGATAACTGTTGAACCTGACAGTGCACTGGGAGAGGCCTCGATTTAATGTTCTATGCATTGAACTTGGCCTATCAGCTTTTTAACCAAAACCTTAGAAAGTAATCTGTCTTCAAAAGATAACTTGAGCATTTACTAGTATATAATAGATTGTACCCCAACTTTCATCTTCGCCATGTCTATGATACGGGGTGTGGATACTCCTGGTCCCTACTTCCAGCACGCAGCTCTCTATTACATTTCAGTATTGGGCTCTCTCGGATACCAGCTGTCATTAGGAAGCATAAACACACTCCGAAGACCAGGCCGCACCACTGGGAAAAACACCTTTCCTTACTTGCTGCTCTTACGTGAACATCTCACCCTGGGGGGTTCACATGTGCGACATTGGTTCTTGAAATAGATGGGAACCCAGGGAGCTGGCAGCTAGATTCCTCCTGGACAGACAGCTAACAGAAAAGCATGTAAACATTCCCAGATTTCCTTACAGTCATCCAAATTGCATGCTGTGTATTGCTAAGAGCCATGACACATCTGTGTTCATTTCACTATATTTCAATAAAAAGTATAGCACAATAACCTGTCAATCAGTCATATGAGCATGTGGGCTGTCTATTCACCGGGAACAAAAGGACATAACCGAGAATCCAGACAATCTATTGTATAGTGACTTTGGTGAGGAACTCGCTCTTTGTGATGTCACTGGTTAACTCCCTAGTCGTGCATGCGAGCACGCGGTACACTCACCAGAAACCAACATTAAGCACTCTAAGGGATCAATTCATTTAGCCGATAGACGGCTTGTTGGTGCGGCACTTATGAGTTTGAAAAAACTCAGGAGCCCAAGGTGTGCTCCCTACCACCAGTGCTGTGCTTAAACACGTGCCAAGGGGGCCGTGCGATCGAGTGGGCTTATCTCCCGAAGGAGATGGGCCCCGTTTTTCCCCTAACCCCTCTCAACCATAAGGCCGAAGAGGGGAAAATAGGGAACGGTGGGTCCTCTTTGCCGAAGCTTAGAGAGACCCTCATTCCTCAACCCTCGGAAGGGTTAGGACGGTGGGTCCTCCGCACCCGAAGGTTTGGAGAGACCCTCAGTGGACTTCCCTCCGCCTTGCGGCTCGGGGTCGTCCTCGGGGGGACCGAAGCTCTCCCCAAAAGGCGAGAGCTTTGGCACATTGGGGGAATGGAAGGCCCGTAAGGGTCGACCACACTACCCAAAAAAACGTGACAAACTACAGAAAACGTGAAAAGTGCACGAACGTAAGAAGAAGAGAAATAAATAATAAAGAGGACCCCAGCCAGAAGGCCGGGGTGGGGGTGTGAAAAATTGGGTACTTATGTAGTATCTGGGCGCCCGATTTAGAAATCGGGTCGGATCGGGCACATCGCATCGCATCGCATGCGACCAAATCGGATGCGATGCGATGCGATGGACCCGATTTTTCCATAGGATTCAATGTTAAAATGGTCTGAGTCCATTTTAACATAGAATTCAATGGGAAAAAGGGGTCCTTTTCATACCCCTACTATCCAAGTGGGCATGGAGTTGGATATAAACCTGTGGCGAGCGTAGCGAGCCACCGAGCCCGAAGCGTGGCGAGCGTAGTGAGCCCCGCGAGGGGACGGTATTCTGTGTCCGCTCGCCACGCTTCGGGCTTGGTGGCTCGCTACGCTCGCCACGCTCGCCACAGGTTTATATCCAACTCCATGCCCACTTGGATAGTAGGGGTATGAAAAGGACCCCTTTTTCCCATTGAATTCTATGTTAAAATGGACTCAGTCCATTTTAACATTGAATCCTATGGAAAAATCGGGTCATCGCATCGCATGGTCGTATGCGATGCGATATCGCATCGCATCGCATCTGATTGTATGCCTTACGTTAAGGCATACAATCAAAAAATCGGGCGCCCAGATACTACATAAGTACCAAAAATTGTCCTACCCCATCCAAAAGTATGAGGTAAGGACGTGAAGCGCTAACCTAGAGGGAAGTGCACAGTGCTAGTGCTTACTAGTGCATGGTGATTTTGGGATCACCCGTGCATGTTCGGCACCCCCGAGTTTCCCCGGGGGCACAGTGCAGCCTCGGACTCCACTTGCAGATTTTTATTTGCAGCCTCAAAGGGCTACGATTATATGCTGCTGCTCACCCCAAATTAAATCGTCCATTAAATATCATAATTAAACTTAAACAATTCCATCCTCATTTTAGCAATTCCCTCGTTTCTTGTACTGTAGCTAATTTTTTTTCAATAGCTACAAATGATTTCCAACATAACATCTATGCTAAAAAGTATCTGAACAAGTTTGTGTTTCTTTTCGCAGCTTGCTTCCCTAACATGGTCCATGTAATGGAGTATGCAAATGAAGTGCAGCAACTGAGCTCTGATTGGCTGCAGCGGACAAAGGAAGAACTTCTTTGCCGAATGCATCACCAGCACCCTCAGTAATGTCCCATCCGCACAGCATTCCTATGTCCTCCAAGTAACCAGGAGCAGAGGCAGATTTAGACCACATAGCAGCTTGCACTAGTGGCAAGATATCCCAGATACGTGAGTGCTTTAAAACTGTCCCCCCATTTCAATCACCATGCCAACTGGAGTCCAATAGGAACAGGATCCATCTAAATAAGGACTAGTGGGGTGAATATCATCAAAAGTCATAATTTCAAAGATTTTTCACATATCCATCGAAAGTGGAACTTTTTCCTTTTATATTGGCTATATGATGGCTAGCACCAATAAATAGCATAGTAAATGGTTTAAATCGAATGTGTTAACACTTTCCTCAAAAAAAGCGCAGTTCAATCATTCCATTCCTGTGATGTGCTGATTTGGGCGTCGGTGGGTCTGCGCATGCGCGGTTAGCACTGACCCCCCACGACCCTGCTGACCGCACTGCCCATAGGCTAGAATGGGCTACCTTCATATCAGAATGTCGGTAGCCCAGGAATGTGAAGCGCTGCTGCCTGATGTTGATACATCGGGCAGCTTTGCATCCCCATAGAAACCTATGGGGGATGCGTCCGGCGGTGCAGGAGGGATCGCAGCATGGATCGGAGATTCCTGCTGTGATCCCTCCTACATACATTTGGGTGATTCATACCATTTGCGGCTAACAGGTGTTTTCAAGGATTTAGCCGCAAATATTGAGTGATAAATGGGCCCCTAAAGCAGACTTTTCTTGCCAGCCGGACGTTTTAGACTTCAATAAATGTTCTCTCGATTTCTACGTAGCTAGAAAAGATCAACCGCACTGACAGGTGTCCTGTAGGTGACATATCATAGTGGGATTACATAGACAAGGCACCCTGATATGTGATTCCCCTGTGTAAAGCATCTCTCGCAGAATTACACTGTTAACCCCATTAAAACTAACAAGTGTTGCCGTACCAGTCCCTCGGCGGTTCCTGGTTATTCGGGAGCGTGCCGTGGGAAGTCTGATATCCATCGGCACACAGTACTGGGACAATGCTCTGCTTCAGGACCAAACAACTGCTCCTTATGCTGTTGTCTCCCAAAGTCTCCGGAGCCAGTGGGAGGCTGGCAGGGGCCTGCCCTGACACATTCACCGCCGAGCTGCTTGCAGCCATGTCTGCTTTGTGAACTTCTCCGTGCATAGTTCTCCAAAAGAAACGTGTAGGAGGACGAAATAAAGGAACCGTTTTCTTTCCCTTCCAGCAAACAAATCGGCAGCATGTGCTGGCACTTATGAGATATTTCATTTAATCCCCTTCATAGTGACAGAGCTGCTGCAGTTATATTGTGTGTTTGGTATTATTACAGCTCTGCATTACGGTGCTGTATTCCAGATCAATGTCTAGGTCAACAATCAATAAGTCAACACCAACAGGCACAAGGTCGATATGCACAATAACGACATTGACAAAAGGTCGACACCAACAATCATGCGGGAGTACGTGCTACACTAATTGGACGTCTACGTGCTCAGGTGTTGCCCCCCAAAAAAAAATTGCATGTCAAGTGTCTCAAGTATCGACCTTTTCCACATTGTCTTTTTGTTTGTGTTGACTTTTTTCAATGTCACCTTTGTGCATGTTGACCTATTGGATTTGACCCCCGCCAACCCCACTGACTGCACTGCCCTGCCAGCAGTGCAGTCTGTAGCCCATAGGCAACAATAGGTTACTGCCATCTCAGAATGCGAGGCGGCCCGATGTTTGGGGGATACATAATATTTGTGGCTAACCCCTGAAAACGGTTGTTTTCGGGGAATTAGCCGCAAATATTATATGATGAATGGGCCGCATAATAGCAGAGCAGGCGGAGGGGTTCCATAAATGTAACCTGATAACAATAGATGGAACAATGTACATTTACGGCCTTATTTTGATTCATTCTGTCCGACGTTTGGTGTCTGAGCAGGTGCGTTTCTCTGCATGTGCAGGCAGAGGTGCACGCATGCCGAGGGGGGGGGGGGGGGGGGGCAGAGAAGGGCAGGGGCGTCAGGCAGCCCCATTAGCATATGGGAACGCCCAGCGTTCCATTGGCGTTCCCATGAGAACGCTGGGTGTTCCCAGGCTAATGTCCGTGACGGACATGCAGGGGACGGGCAGCTGACATCACCGGATGTCCTCGCACAGGGCGCCCGCAGTTTACAGTGACTATATAGGTCACTCTGAACTGCGTGCACGGGAGAAATCATTCGATAGTCGGCGACCATCCAATGACTTCTCCCTGCCTGCCTGCCTGTGAATGGATGATTCATCTATTAGCAGCTGTACGAGGGGGGGCACAGCGTGCGAGGGGTGGGGGGGGGGGGGGCGGCCGGCACTGCGGACGGAGGGCGGTGTCTGATGGACTTGCAAGGCTGCGAATTTTGCAGCCTTGCGAATCAAACAGAATAAGGCCCATAATACAAATACCTAAAAAAAAGGACAAATACTTAAAATCTGGAACAATCCCTGGAAATTAGAGGCAGTCATGACCTGTGCCATTAGCAATAGGGGACTCTACATCAACTATAAAATAAAGAATAGAAGACGTCTAAGCCATCGCCAAAGTATCACAAGAGAAACACAGGGACAGCCGGTACCTTGCGGGAGAGTAGATCTGGTCCTCAGGTGATCAGCACAGAATCACATGGAGCTGGATCTGAGCCCTGGTCACGCTTGCAGTTCCTTCTGTACACTCTAAAATCAGATAACACAGACTGTTTAGCAACAAAAAAGATCAGTGTCGTCCTAATATACCAAGATTTGTGGCTCTCCAGGCTATGTGTAAGGGAATGCTGGGCCTTGCAGTTCCATAATGGCCTGAGAAACACAGACTGCCTTCCACTACCAGAGCAATGCCTAGATTCTATCTACAACATATACTTAAAGTACACCTTGGAGAATAAAGTTATTAAACATATTTACAAGCAGGTGACTTTCTATTAGTCTGAATTTATATACGCATATAAGGTATTGCCCCAGACGCCAATACATATAGATAAACCTGTGATGGTCTCAGACGGGGTAATGTGGTAATTGGAGCAAACGCAGAGTAACCCGGAACAGGCAGATGATACAGTTTTGGTCCATAATGTTATACAAAGAAAGGCAGTGCCTGGCTGTTTGCTACAAGTTACCCTTAGCACGCTCACCTATGGTAGTACATTACATTTGTATTCAGCCACTATCAAATATTACACATGGAGGGATTACTCATTAAGTGGAATAATCTATAGTATCCTGTATTTTACCGTATTCAATATAAAACACTTCTACTCGCATATAAAGCTATTACCCATACTGCACCAGCTTATATCTCCTTACTTATCACAAAATATCTCCCATCTCGACCACTCCGCTCTGCACAAGATCTGCGTCTCTCTTCTGCACGGATCACTACAGTAGCTCCCATTCACTATTACAGGACTTTCCTCGGGCTGCTCCCATCCAATGGAATGCCCTTCCACGCACAATAAGACTCTCCGCTAGCCTCCAAACTTTCAAGCGTTCCCTGAAAACTCACCTCTTCAGGCAAGCCTATCATATTTAAGTACCACACGCATAACCCTCTGAGGCACTTACTGTATGCACTATATAGCTTCCCTTCAGGACTAGTAACTTGGTGGGACTGCTATGCTATTACTGGTGCCTGTCCTTGTGTTTCCCTCCTATATCCCTATAGATTGTAAGCTTGCAGCAGGGCCCTCTAACCTCCAAGTCTGTCTGTTGTTAGCCAGTTTGTTCTATCACTGTTTACAATCGTAAAGCGCAAAGGAATCTGCTGCGCTAAATAAGAAACTGTAAATAATTAAATAGTATTAATAAAACTACCTATGGAGGTATAAAACTGTTAGCTGACATTATTAGAAATGATAAAGGGGACACTAAATTGTGGTGTGAAACTGTGATATGATGATATACTGTAGGATATGGAATACACAGAAAGGCAATTCCAGCATTTAAAACTTGAATTTCTGATAATAAAAGTTTATAATAGGGTGCAAAAGGCCTGGATGTCGTCCGGTACACAGCCGTAAATATACCTACATTAACCCTTGTAGTGCCAACATCTCAGTTGGCACTCCAAGGGTTAATGGCCCAGATTCTCTAAGCTTCAAAAGTGATAAAATAGAGAGTGATAAACAGCCAGCCAATCAGCTCCTGTCTGACATTTTTCAAACACAGTCTGTGACATGGCAGGTAGGAGCTAATTGGCTGGCTGTTTATCACTCTCCATTTTATCACTTTTGAAGCTTAGAGAATCTGGCCCAATATCCGCTAAATATCCGCTAAAAACTCCAGCGTCGCTCACATTTGTGATATAAATTCAAATAAAAAATGTTGTATAAAAAAAGATGGGTACTTGTGTAGTTTCACGGCGCCAGCATGGCACCGTGTGTCTGAGTCCCATTGCGGGGCTCGCTTCGCTCGCCCACGCTGCGGGCTCCGTGGGTCGCTACGCTCGCCACGCTATCTAAAATCAACTCCATGCCAACATGGATAATGGGGGTATGAACTATCCATGTTGGCATGGAGTTAAGTTACTTTATTTTACATAGTTTGTGGCGAGCGTACAACCCGTATGCCATGCTGGCGCCGTGAAACTACACAAGTACCAAAAGATGATATTTCCTATATGAGGTCAACATTACAGGTCATTATGATGAATAAGTTTGTTTGGCAAATTTCACACCTATTTTGACAAATTCACTTGGCACTCAAAGGGTTAAAACCATGTAAACTGTAAACATACACACGCAGGCTGATCACAGTGAGCGAGACATTGGCAGCAGAACACGGAAGACCATTCCTATGACAATCCCAGTTTAAATACATCTTTGTGTTTCCGAGCAGCGATAACGGTGTAATACACACAGAATAGGAAGCTGTACAGTGTGACTCAGAATACTATACCGAGAATTCCATCTAATATGCAGCAATAGATACATTGCACTGTAAGGTGTTGGTAGACTGGGATTATGTGTAACACTATGCCGTTATTCTTATATTACCTCAGGGCTGCCATGAGTTATTGTGGGGGGGCCCAGGACTGACAAAATAGGCAGGGCCCCCCCTTTCCTTTCTCGAACACCTGAAATGCCTGGTGAGACCTGTGTCTCTCGAACTGGCCACACTACTCTACATTGCGTCAAGGGAAATGTGAACTAGTTTATGACAAATTAAACTTTTATATAAACTTTTATAAACTCCAGTTCCGGGCCCCCTTTCTGGAGTCCCCGCTGTCCCCTCCTGATGCCTGCCCTGTATTATTGGAGCTCAGCTGACATAGATTTTTGTGATAGAGGAGATTATATGGAGAAGCTAAACCCGCAGTCCCTAGAGCACACTGTAACATTCACACCCTGTCTCACCCCACATAACTGGGTGTATGCTTTGTGCATGCACAGCTCTGCTTACATGTAAAGAATTTCATATTCTTCTGAGGAAGTTCCACTTGTCCACCAAGGAGATTTTTCCAGATCAGACAGCCGCAGATAAGGATTCAAGATGATCACAGGGGGCAAAATGCACATGTAGAATGTTACTAGAGTGAATGAAATAGATACGGAGGCTGCGGCTTGTGCCAGGACTGCAACAAGAGCTGGGAACAGGGCAGTGTAAGAGGAGGCGGTAATGTGACTCGCCTTCCCAGATACCTATACGCTAAGAGGGCAGCGAGGCACAGCTAACTCCAGCCTGACACCGGATGGCTATTTCGGGGACAGAATTGTATGTGCTGCTAAAGGACCCTTCTCGCTGCTGCAGTCAGCCCCTAATGCTGGAAGTTGGATCCTGCCAGAGATGTGGCTAAAGGTTCATTCTCAGATATGTCCCACATTCAGCAAGGGGGTCTCTTTTATTATAGGAAAGGTATCGTAGGCTGGGGTTGGTCCATTGCATCCAAAACTATGGGAACAACCATATGTATCCAAGGGGCCCATGTATTAAGGATCGCATTTACAATGCATGCTGGGAGGAATATTACGGCCTAGGGTCGTATTGTAATATGCGATCCTATCACGGGGATGTATCACCCTGCACACTCAGGGACCGGGCCCAGAAAGGAGTCCATCCTTGCATTTCACTCAGCTGGGTGCCTCCAGAGGTGGGGCTGCAAGCACAGTTCAAAATTCAAATAGGGGAGCCTCTGGAGGTTCTATTGGTCCCATCAAAGTCCCGGAAGACTCTCCTCTAGGACAAGGAAAGGAGTAGTTAAGCAGCAAAGCAAAGAGGTGTTAGCTAAATGTCATCAATGCTCCAGGATGGGATAGACTGGTAACACTGAGTGGTAAAGGGACCAGGAAAGGAAAATTTAAGTTGCGCAAATGGTTTAGCCAGCCGCCGCTGCAGCATGTGCCGGCTCCTGAAGCTGACCGCCCATCCACCCGCACCCGGCAACCCATCTGTCCACACACCCGGCAACCCAGCTGCACCTGCATGTAAGTTAATGCGGGGCAGCCAGGGTGTTTTTCTATCCTGAATCCCGGGATTGAAAAAATGCCCCGGGATTGACTTCCCTAATGGGGATATACTTAGCAACACAACTGGGATGGGACTAAGAAATTGCCAAGTCATATTTTAAAAGTGTTTATTGAACAGAAACTACAGACTGACTAAGTTAGGGACCAAAGGAACCAGATTCCTAAAATTTACAATCCATAATAAATGGTTCATAGAGGAGAATATGGGCCAAATGTAAGAGTCTGAGTTCTGCGGCCGCGTGGGATGCCTGACGAACTCTGACATTTTTTTAAAGGAGCAATCATTTTGCAAGGCACAACCATGCCTTATAAATGATTGCCCCTTTAAAAAAAAAAAACTACTTGGGCCAGCATCCCGCACGGCCGCACCTGAAAGCAGGATCTGGAGCAGCAAAAAGGTTAAATGAAGCTCATGCAGAAGAGGGTTGTGAGGATTTGGGATTAGGTGGAGCCCCCAGAAATATCATTGTACAGGGCCCCAAGATTTCTGTTGCCGGCCCTGGCTGGTCACGAGCCAACCAGAATCAGGCCCACTGTGTGTATACCAAACGTCTGACTCTGAGGTATACGCTAATACCCAAATGTGTCCGCAGCGGCAGTGGTCAAATATGCAAAAGTCGCAGCAGATTTGCAAATCAAAGCAGGGGCCGGTCACAGATAAGTTGTTTATCAAAGTTCTAAATAATAGCCCTAAGGTCTAGTATTAGTATGGGTGCAGGAACTGAGACCCCATCAACATTGCTTAACACTGTAGCACATGTAACAGGAATAAAGGTTTATGCATTGACGATGCCGGGGAAACTGCATCAGAAACTTCCAGAAAATTGCCTATACCCGTCTGGTCATGAAGTTCTGCAGCCATGTCTGACATCATAATGACAAGAGACAGCACATTTTTGAAGAGATCACATCAGGTGCAATATGTGTGTGCTTATTACACTTATTTATTAACATCCCCTCAAATAATACATGATTAAAGTGCTAATGTATCCGATCACCTTGCTCTGCCATATTTCCGTACACTACTCCACCATGTTTAGATGGATCACATTTCATACACATGATCCTACTTTATCCTGGGCTTACAAAAAGCCTCTGCCTCAAACTCCAGCACGTTACGAGACTCCCATGCCACAGTATACAGTATACTTTCCCAGAACCTCTGAAATGTTGCAAGCACCCAGTAACATACAGTATATATTAGATTTCAGGGACTGTTTAACATGTATGTTTCTATTGGTATGTACACAAACAAGGGCATTGATTCCCTGCTGGTTACGGTTTCATAGAAGAGCTAGAAATATTCCCCCAGTGACAACAGAGATTGTAAAGCCCCGTACACACGGTGAGATATTGACTAATGACCAATTCTGACTAAGCTATTTTGACTAGATGCACTGGAGATTTTGACTGAGCAAGTTTGTCTAAGTAATGATAGTCTAGATCTCGTTAAAATTGCCTTGCCTGCACACTCAATCTATGCTAGACCATATTGACTAAGCTGGAGAAAAACTGGCTAACCTTCTAGGAGATTTTAACTATCTAGTAGCAGTACGTTTATTTATAAGGCGCCGCAAAGTGTCCGCAGCGCCGTACATAGCAAACAAAAAACAAATGACGAGGTAACGTACAGGGTGTGTTGAAAAATACAGTATAAATAGGGGTATAGCTGGTAGAACTAAAATCAGCATCAGTTCAGAAGTAGGTGTCAAAATTGTCGAGGAGACTGAGGATGAAGTAGAGGAAGGGAAGAACAGGACAGGAGGACAGGTGAGGTAATGAGGTAGGGTGAGTACGTGAGGAAGGAGGACCCTACTCATAAGAGTTAACATACTAAAAATAGGTGGGTGGACAAACGAAAAACAACAGGATAAGTAGGAACGGAGGGGAACGGAGGCAGGATAGGAGGATCCTGCCAAAATCTCATCGTCTGTACACCCCTTAAGACTCAGACCCTGACATCAGAGAGACAGAATCCAGGACTAAACCAATGTCAGAACACATTACCAAGATCACGCAAATTGCTAAGGGGTCAGGGCAGAGACCGCTCTCTCTCCTTATCAAATAGTGCCACAAAAGTCAGGGATGTTTTGTAATCCCATTGTACAGTATATGTAAGCAATGAGGTACCACGCATGGCAGAGACCCATAGTGAATACACACATCTGGCGAGATTTAATAGAGTCCAAGTTCGCTGGAGGTGCGAGATGACAGACGACCTCTTACATTTTCAGGGGCAGATTGGGGCAGCCTAGGACATTTTTAGAAGCGGCCCTCTTGAAGCAGGGTCTGTTGAGGCGGTGGAGTCTGTTGAAGGGGCAGGATGCCTCGCCAAAGGGCCTGATGCAGAGATTCCCAGCTGCAGTTGTACTTGTGTCTTTACCTGCAGTTGTGTCTGCGACTTTAGGGTAATTCCACTACAATGCCCTTCCCTGGTGTCACGGGCGGATTGGGAATTTATAGTGGCCCTAGAAAAATTTCCATAAATGTGTCACCCTTACATTGCCAGCCTGCCGTCTTCTACCCCTAACACATCCACACCAGCATGCCACCCTCTACCTTCTAACACACCTGCACCAACAGTCTGTCACCGTCTACTTTCTAGCGACCACAGAGGCATCAGCCCACCAAGAATCTTCCCTGTGACTTCTATTGCCAATCCGCCCCTGGCCATTCTTTGAAAGCAGCAATCATTTACAATACATGGTTAATACAAATTTTAAGTATGGCAGGTGTCCTACAACTCGGACTCTATACATTCCGCCAACTGTGGCAACCAATAATCTGTGCTGCTAACTGACAGCCAAAAGATGTACTAGAAAAATAAAAATGGAGAATGGAGTGTGCTCCCAGCCACCATCATCACTCCACAAATCCTTTTATCTAATGCAACCTGCTAGAATAAGTGACAGATCACTCTAAGGGTAGTATTCAATGCCGGGGGTGAGTGGCTGGTAAGGGGGTTAAACTGCGGGGATCAATGAAAATCACTGATCCTCGCTGTTTAACCCCCTCACCGGCCACTCACCCTATTCCACGTTCCAGGAAATTCCTCACCTCACAGGACAGCGAGGATTCCATCAAACAGCGAGACCCGCGGCTAATGCTGGGAGCCCGCTGCATTTAGCCGTGGGTCTCGCTGCTTCTGCAGCCACATACGACGATTCCCCCTCGCTCCAAAAACGGAGCGAGGGGGAGTCGGCGTATGTCCCTGCCATCATATATATGTGGGGGGGGTCAGTTGAATACTGACTGGGTGAGCAGTGACAGCGGGCAAGCAGCCCTGCTCGCTGTCACCGCTCGCCCCCGGCATTGAACACTACCCTAACCATGTGCCCCCACCGCTCTGGCTTTCCCAGGCCACTGCTTGAGCTGCAGTGCCATTGTTACGTCACTGGTCACATGTAAAAAAAAAAGACTGGAATGAGATTTTCCACTTTCTTTTTTACATAATGTACCTTTGTCATGGAACGCAAGATCTTTCCATAGATACTAGACAATACCAACGTACATTTCAACTCAAATATGGTAACAGCCACCAGGAATGCAAAAAGAAAAAAGTTACACTAAATAAAACAATGTAATACTGTAAGTTGTTTGCCAAGACTGCCGAGTTCTCTCAAGGTCAGTACCAATGTCATTCCTAGAATTCATCACAGCCGAATATCACAAGCCTCACAATTTGTGTAATACTAGGAAATTGCACTGTATAATAAACAAGATGTCATTTTCAGTATATTTATTTTGCATGCATATATGGTCAAAAGTATGGAAATATATTTGCAGCAAGGCATCACCCTGAAGTCATGCAAATACACACAGTGCAAATGAAGGTAATGCTGTGTTGAGGCTCCCCACTGGGTTTCACTGCTTTCTGTATTTTTCTTGTCAAGTTAAGTGTTCATTTGTGTATTTAGGTCAGGATTTGGGACATCTCCCACTGAGTTTTTCATGTACTTTAAATTGCTGAATGCAGAAAAACTGTAATAAAATGTTTACTGGTTTTCACGTGTAACGGCAGAACAATGACTCATGCTATATGACCAGCATAAGTCCAGTAGAACACAGGTTCTCAAAGTCAGTCCTCAGGACCCCACACAGTGCATGTTTTCCAGGTCTCTTCACAGAACCAAGTGAAATAATTAGCTCCACCTGTGGATCTTTTCAAATGTGTGAGTAAGGGTCCTGAGGACCTAGTTTGAGACCCACTGCATATTTTATAGAACTGACATATATATATATATACATATCATGGCAGGGACAGCATAGTTCCACAGGAAGTTAATGTGGAACAACAGGATCAGGATTGATCCTAGAGCAGCAGCCCTGATTAGATCCAGTCCAGGTTTTCCTTAGATCTTATGTGAATCATGGATTGTCTAATTAACATCACCTGTGGTTTCTGTTAAATGTTTGTTCAGAGCAGAGGGTCAGGGTTTCCAATGCCAGTTATGGCTGGGCAATAGGCTTGGAGTGTGAGGACTCTGCTAGGCACTTCAGGAGTGTTGTACCCACATTTGTGAAGCCTGTTTATTGCCTGCTGGAAAACCTGCGACTGTGAATTGCCAAGCTGTCAAGCCTGGGGTATGCTGTCTACCTGCTATAAATAATAGAAAGAACTTCTGTTCATCCATATATATATCACATTATATACAGTATATCTATGAGTGAATACATATACTAGTTACCAGCCCAACTAAATGAAGGAACAATATTACAGCGACTTATGGAAAACAGGTCACACTCCTAGATCCCACCCAATGCCTAGTGATGGGCAGAATGAGTAACACAATAAGCTTATTATGTCATCTTAGCCACAATATGTGTGCTGCAGTCAGAGCCGGCCCTAGGGATAGGCAACCTAGGCAAATTCCTAGGGCATCTGGAATGCCTACGGGCATACCAAGCCTAGCCAAGGGCCGGTGGAAGTTTGAGGGAACAGGAGAGGTGGCTGGCTGACTGTCCTCCCAATACCACCATCATGGCCTCTCCATCCTACCTAAGTCCATCCCTGGCCTTACTTACCCCTGTCATGCCTCCATTCTGCCCCCTCTATATATCTATCTATCTATCTATATATATACATACACACACACACACACACACACACACTGTACATTCACACATGTAACTTGTATGTATATGTGTGTGTGTGTGTGTGTGTGTGTGTGTGTGTGTGTGTGTGTGTGTGTATATATATATATATATATATATATTTGTAGTAGCAGTATAGTTGCGCTCGTTCAAAAATGATGTGCAGAGTTTTGTGAGATGTATGGTGCAGCGTTCCCCAAAAGCCGATCCCACGGCTTTAGCAAGGTACATGTGGGGAAAATCAGTAGAAAGCGCACATGAGCGTAAGCAAAATATGGTCTCCAGGATTCCCTACCGACGTCGCCTAGAGGCTGCACGGCTTTGAGTGTCAGAAAACAGTGAAAAACCCCATGTCGTAGGTTGATAAGGATGGCCAAGAATTGATTCCCTGAGCTCCTGCCTCGAGGCTCTAAAATCCACGCTAAATCAGAGCCCACAGCGCCCATCCATCCCCCTAGAGTCCTCCATCAGCTCGGGGACTACCAGAGAGAGGTGAGGGAACGGCTGCGGAGTCGGGGGACCTCGTTTCGAGGTCCCTGCGGATTGTGGCCTAGTACCCCCTAGGAGCCGGGGCCTCGATTTATTCAGCCGCTCGTCGGGAGGACGAACGCGACGTAGGAACCCCCCACAACGCCAGACCTACCAGCGGCAGCCCACGGAGGGACCCCCTCAGCCCAGCACAGGCAGCCCACGAAGCGGCACCTCCGCCGCCGAGGTAAGGGGAACCGCCGAAAGTAACGAAGCCGTCGCCGCGGCCGCCATATTGGAGGTGGCGCGGGCGGCGAGACCTATCTAACGGCCGTCGCAAAGTACGGTGGACCCGCTGACCCCCTCCAACGAGGCTCCCCCAGCTCCCCCTGCATAGCTGCACTCATACGCAGGGCAGCAGCCCCGCTGAAAGGGCAGGGAAGATCACAGAACCCGACTCGCGGCCGCCATATTGGAGGTGGCGTGGGCGGTAAAGCATAGCCAACAGCCTTAGCAGTGTACGGCAGACCTGCTGACCCCCACTAGCAAGGCTCCCCATGCTCCCCTTGTATAGCTGCACTCACTCACAGGGCAGCATTCCAGCTGGGAGGACCACAAACAACTCACAAAGGACAGCGACGGTGGGGAGCAGTAGCTCTGCTGTCCCCCACCCCTCCTCCCCCCCCCACACACACACACAGAGTGTGTAACTACAAGGTCTATTACTGCCCCTTCATTCCAAGCCTTTAAGCCCAAGTCACAGACACCATACGGGTTGGGGTGTGCGGGACTGAGTGGAGCTCCACAGCACAGGACAGCACCAACCACGAGCAGTAGCCCCTCTGCCCCCTACCTATCGGGCACGTATAGAGAGCATTGACCCCCCTCACCAACCCTTCAGAAAGGGCCCCAGACCCCTCCCAGCACCAGACCCGACTGGGAGCAATTAAAAATCTCATCCTGTGTTTATACACAAAAGCAAAGTGAATCTTCCCCGCACCAGTACATCTGGGGCTATATAACCAAAACTGCCTGGCGCCACAAGGGTATCAATACAAAGATAAAAAGTGGCTACACGAGAACTGTTGTGGGGAAACAATCAAGTGAAAAGCCGAAAAGTTCTTTCCTCCTCCTGACGATCAATTTCGCTACTACACTCAGACTGCAAGGATCTATTATGATATCCTGAGTGTGCTCAAGGTCCCGCCTGGGCCAAACCTGTCCCCCAGCATCGACTCTTTCAACGTCCCGATTCTGCTCCCCAAACCGGGCGACCCCAATATAGCATTTAGGTCACTGCCTTCCTACTCTCCTAATTCTGACTCAAAATGTCGCACAAAAACAAAAAAGCTCCACAAGCAGCCGGTAACTTCTTTGGCGCCAAATCTAAGAATACACCTAGCCCCTCACAGCTAGCAGATTCCCCTACGCGTCAAGAGCTAACGGACTCTGCTATTGACCCCCACATCCAAGCGGTAATGACAGGGCTCCTCGAGGGTGTGCAAAATGCGTTCAAGCACGAACTGGCCAATGCAGTTGCAGAATTCCGCACTGACTTAACAGCCCTTGGCAGCAGAACAGACGCATTAGAGTCCAAAACAGACGACATCTGCCGATCCCAACTACGCATGGATAAAGAACTTCTTAGACTCCATGAAGAATTGGAAACCCTCAAGGAGCGCCAGGAAGACCAAGAAAACCGGTCCCGCCGCAACAACTTGCGCATCCGCAACATAGCGGAATCCGTTCAAGGATCAACTATGCCGGCCTTCCTCAAAGCCCTGTTCCAGCATATCATCCCAGAGCTTTCAGACGAAGACTGCCTATTGGACAGAGCTCATAGGGCTCTCCGCTCAAAACCCATCCCTCCCCAACCTCCAAGGGACGTCATTATCCGTTTTCATTACTACCAGACGAAGGAGAAAATTCTAACGGCTACCAGGGATACCGAACACATACAATTTCAAGAGATGCAGCTGCAAATCTATCAGGACCTGGCTCCCTCAACTATCCAGAAAAGGCGTGATCTCCAGCCAATAACCAGAATTCTTCGCCAACACAACATCCGCTATAGATGGGGCTTCCCTTTCATGCTCCACGTCTCAGCTAACAACACATTACACAACATCAAGACCTTGGCCCATGGACAAGAACTGCTAGCCAAGTTGGATCTCCTTCCGTCACCCCTGGTGGAAGCAGACTCACCTCCAAGATCTCGCCGTCAGACCCCCCCTCGACCCGAATGGACGAGGGTATCCCGCCTTCGAGTTGAAAACAAAGAACCTAACTGAACCGATCTGTCTTACTTGTTGGCGTCATTTAGGCTCTCACTGAACGGACTCGTTATGGGTGAGATCTTTCCATGTTGTAGAGTGCATTTTGTTTGTTACCTTAAGCCCCCCTCCAGGGCAGAGTTTGTTATAGTTATAGTGTTATTTGCGGATTGTTTGAAGGTCATTATAGCGACCACGAACTACCCCTAAGGGGACGATGCTGGCCTAGGCGGACCTGAACTCAGATCCACCTCGCCGTCTCACCACCCCCCCAAAACTCCCTCTATGCATAAGTTCATAATGTATGTTGATTTAGTGTGTTTCGTAGCGGTCCCACTTGGGGACCCTCTTTACCAGGGATTCCGCCCTCACGGGCCTTTCTTTACTCTTTCTACTTTAATTAGTCCCCAATCTGTGGGGCTTCTTTTACCTTCCCCCCCCCTCCCCCACCCCCCTGTCCCCCTTCCCTCCTTCTCCCCACCCTTGGGATGGCCTCCATTCCTCTCCCGGAGCTTCTCTATAGCGCCGAACATATACACCCAACCATGGCCCTAAAAATCATTTCAATAAACGTTAACGGTCTAAACTCCCCTAAGAAACGTACCATTCTGCTAGAAGCTTGTAGAAGGAAAGGGGCATCCATTGTGTTCTTGCAGGAAACACACTTTACAGGCAACCACCCTCAACTGAAGGGTCGTTCGTTTCCTATTAACTTTTTCGCATCAGCAGACTGTAAAAAGCGTGGTGTGGCCATCTTAGTCCGCAGCGATGTCCCTTTCACTCCTACCAAGACAATTGCAGACCCCGATGGCAGATTTCTCATAGTGACAGGAAAGATTAGAACCATGACCGTGACCCTAGTCTCCCTGTACGCACCCAACCAGGATCAATCGCAATTTTTTGACACCTTTTTTAAGAGACTTGACAAAGTTGCACAGGGTCACACAATCATAGGCGGTGATTTCAATACTGTTATAGACCCTATGTTAGACAAATCTCCCTCTGCTCCCCACCCGCGCACAACAGATACCCCCAGAGCCACACGCACCCTCGTAGCCGCCATGAGACACTACGGTCTATGTGATTCTTGGCGCCTGAAACACCCACACTCGAGAGATTATACTCATTTTTCGGCCCCCCACCAGCAATACTCAAGGATCGACATGTTACTTATATCTTCCTCCCTTATTCCACATGTTAGGGGAACGGACATGGTACCATTCTCCTGGACGGACCATGCCGGTACCGTCATAGATCTCGACCTTTACGACCGGCCACCGGGAGCCAGAAGATGGAGGTTAGACAATTCCATCTTGGAACACCCCTCATCACTGAAGGAGGTCAAAACTGCCATCAATAACTATTTTAAAGAAAACCCCACGTCAGACACACCCCCCGGCATTGTTTGGGAGGCTCATAAAGCCACAATCAGAGGTGTGTTAATATCTAAGGTTGCCTCTGTACGGAAAAAATGGGCCTCCCAGATAAATGCTTTAGAATCACAGCTGGCCACCCTACTGGAGCAGCACAAAAGTTCACCTACCTCCAGCCTGCTATCCCAAATAGAAACGATTAGAGGCCAGCTGAACACACTTTTATCTCACCGGGCGGCAAAAATTCTTCTTAAACTAGGGCAACGCTTCTATGACAAAGCAGACAAAGCTGATACTCTACTAGCCAATAAACTGAGACGGCAACAAGCTTCTAGGCTAGTTGAAAAAGTACAATCCCCAACATTAGGATCCTGCACTTACGAACCGACAGAAATAGCTAGAGAATTCCAACTTTTCTTCAACGCCCTATATAACTTAAAAAGCCCCCCCCTCACACCCACCCTAGTTAACGAAGAGACAATCTCCTACCTTGCAGACACCCCCCTTCCGCTCCTTCCCGAAGCTCATCTAGACACTTTAAGTGGGAAGATTACAGAGGAAGAAGTGGTAGCGGCAATCAGATCTATGCGCTCATCAGCAGCGCCCGGCCCAGACGGGTTTTCGGCCGTTTACTATAAACGGTTTGCAAAAGAACTATCCCCCCATTTAGTGGCCCTGTTCAACAATATACTGGAGGGTGACTCATTTCCCCCGGAGACAGCCCTGGCGGATATAGTGGTGATTCCTAAAGCGGGCAGAGACCCAACAATCTGTGCAAACTACAGGCCGATTTCACTATTGAATATCGACCTGAAGATTTATGCAAAAATTCTAGCCAGACGTCTGGCTCCCCTACTCCAATTCCTTGTCCACCCGGACCAGGTGGGTTTTATCCCGGGGCGCCAAGCGTCGGACAACACAAGGCGAGCGATTGACCTTATTCATATAATCCAAAAGCAGAAAAACCCGGCCCTGCTCCTAGCATTAGACGCGGAGAAGGCATTCGATCGTATATCGTGGTCCTTCGCTTTTGCCGTGTTGGAAAAGATGGGCATCTCAGGGCCCTTCTTGGAGGGGGTCAAAGCTCTATATCGTACACCTTCCGCCAGGGTAGTTGTAAACGGGGCAAGGTCAGACCCCTTCAGTATAACCAACGGCACCCGTCAAGGCTGCCCCCTTTCCCCTTTAATTTTTGCCCTGGTCATGGAGCCCCTAGCGGCGAGGATACGCAATAACACGTCTATCCATGGCGTCAAAGTAGGCTCCTCGGAGCACAAAATAGCATTATACGCAGACGACGTGCTCCTGACCCTCACCGATCCAATGAGCTCTATCCCCCATTTATTATCAGAGATTCAACAATACTCCCGCCTTTCTGACTATAAAATAAATGTTGATAAAACCGAAGTTCTTGACTTTCATGTGCCTGGACCCCTTAAAACAGAATTGTTAAAAATGCTACCCTGTAACTGGAATAGAAAAAAAGTGAAATATCTAGGTATCTATCTAACACATCATTACCACCAGCTTTTTCAAGCTAACTTCCCGAGACTACTAGACATGATCAAGTCGGACCTTTCCACCTGGTCCTCCCACTTAATCTCCTGGATAGGCAGAATACATTCTATAAAAATGAATATCCTCCCACGCCTGTTGTATCTCTTTCAGACCCTACCCATATATGTCCCGACTTATGTTTTTAAATTCTTGCAACACCAATCATCACAATTCATATGGGACAAAAAACGCCCCCGTATTAGATTAAAACTACTACAGAGGCCCTCCTGCCAAGGTGGCCTGGGGATCCCAGATTTCAAGAGATATTACTACGCCTCACAGCTGTCCCAGACCGTACAGTGGTGTAACCCCTGGGGTGCGAACAAAGTATGGGTGAAAATAGAAGCAGGGGACTTGGGTCTGAACACTTTGTCCTCCCTGCCGTGGTTACCCAGAACTAAACGTCCACATTCAACAGTGTCGCACCCGGTGGTGTCACGTGCTCTAGCGATCTGGGATAGATTGAATAAAACTTATAACTTGGCCCCACCACCCTCCCCACTGATACCTTTATTCCATAACCCCGCTTTCCCTCCCGGCTTGGGATGCTCCTCCCTGTCCAGCTGGCTTAAGGAGGGTATTTATTATCTAAACGACATATCGGACAAAGCATCCTTCCCCCAGTTTTCCGAAGTCAGAGAAGGCACCTCAATTCCAAACATAGATTTTTTCCGTTTTCTCCAGATTCGCCACTTTCACGCCAAAGTAGTTTCTACATTAATTGCTAGGCCTCTATCCTCCGTTGAATACATTTGTTGGAAGCGCGATTCATCTAAAGGGTTAATCTCGGCACTGTACTCCTTGCTAGATCCCTTTACAACCTCGTCCCGGGATCCTCATGAAAAGGCTTGGGAAAGAGACCTGGGTCTCACCCTAGACGAGGAAGACTGGGAGGAAATACGCGATAATGCAGCGTCCAGTTCCATCTGCGTAAAAATCAAAGAAAATACATATAAACTGCTATATCGCTGGTACTACGTCCCCTCTAGGCTGCATAAGATATATCCTGAGGTCTCGGACAGATGTTGGAGAGGTTGCCCTGCTGAAGGTGACTTCCTCCACATTTGGTGGACTTGCCCCCAAATCACGGGCATTTGGAGAGAAGTAATCGACTTAATCTCAACTCTTCTGGGAGTTACAGTGCCGAGGGACCCCAGATACTTCCTCCTCCCACTGAAGCCCCCCGAGCTTTCCCAACATCAGCACAAACTACTAAGACATATATCATCGGCAATGACATGTCAAATTGCGGCTGATTGGAAAAAAACCACTCCAGCCCCAATACAGGCAATCCTCACACGGGTGTGGTATGTATATAAGATGGAATACATCACTGCAACCTTACGCCACTCATTGAAATCCTTTCAAAAGGTTTGGGACCCGTGGCTTTCACATCTAGACGTGCCACCCCCGTTTGAACCAGGTTAATGGAGGCCATTCCCCCCCCCCCCCCCCCCCTCGCCACCCAGCCCCCCCCCCCCTCACTTGTTCTTCTCTTGTTCTTCCCTCCCCAATTCTTTCCCCTCTTTCTATTTCTCAACTTTCTTCTTATACTATGCTAAAAACAGAAAATTTGGCAAATTGTGATACCCGCTGTATTGATATTATGTGAAAACAGCTGGTCTGTAAAGCTTGTTTATCCGTGTATTTGCACAATAAAATTGTTTCAAAAAAAAAAAAAAAAAACCCATGTCGACCTTTTAACTGTCGACCTTGCCCATGTCGACCTAATGCTTGTATCAATCTAATGACCTGTCGACCTAAACCCATGTCAACCTACACCCATGTTGACCTAGACCCAGTTGAACTTGCTGCATGTTGACCTAATGGTGTCAACACAATGCTTGTTGACCATCATCTTGCAGAACTAATGATCTATCTATACCCTTATTTTCTTATATCATGGGACCGGAATTATATATATATCATTTTATCCATGGATCAACACAAAATAGGCAGTAATGTCAAAAAAAAATAACATTATATAAAAAGCACAGATTCTCAATTTTGGAAGATGGCATTTCTAGATAAATTCTCGACTTTGAAATCTTATTATACGGCTTCCCCTGATCGGTGAATTTTTTTTGATGGCTGCAAAAGTGCGAAACGCATTTGCGTTTCCACATTGGGGTTAGCCATCGATATTATTCCATTGGTGGCTGACCATCGATGGAGAAAATATTCAGCATCAGCCTCTGACCATTGATGGTTGACAGTTATTTAGAGATGAGGTCGACAAAAAAAAAAAAAAAAGGTCAATAGGTCGACTACTATTGGTCGACAGGCCATAGGTCGACACATACACTATGTCGACATGAAAAAATGTAGACTTTTTTTCCATACTGTTTTTTAATACTTTACTATCCAAGTGGTTATAGTAAAGTAAACGTTTGCCGACACAGACACCAACAAAAATGGGAAAAACTCATTATACACTTTTTCATGCCAACATATTGCTAATGTCTACCTTTCAATCCTGTCTATCTAAGCAATGTTGACCTTTTTAATGTTTCGACCTATGGCCTGTCGACTGATACTGGTCAACCTAATGAATGTCTACCAAATACCTTCTTATAGTCCACCTGTGACCCATACTCATTATTTATATGGCACACATATTCAGAATGTGAGAGATTTGGGAAGAGATCTCCAGTTTTTTTAAAAGCAGCAATCAGTTACACACACTGCGAAACCAGTTTGATTTTGAAGTGTAAATGATTGCCGCTTTAAAAAAAAAAATCTGGGTTACTACTCGGTGGGAACCAATATGATTTTGGTGGCACTCCGTTAGAACCATTGTGGAAATAGATCCCAAGACCTCAGTGCTGTGAAGTAGTAATGCGTAACCGTGCCATTTATCAACAGAGCATGGCTTTCCAGAGCTCTCCCCAGTAGGTATAACCATCTTCTGGTGGCATAAGTTCGGTCGCGTATAGGCTACAGCAGTGGTTCCCAACATTTTTTGAATTAAGGCACCCTATGGTATCAAAAAAAAATACATTACGGCATGCATGGACCAAAAGTAGTTTTTTTTACAATTTTAAATGAAGTAATTTGGGGGGAATGGGAGTTCTAGTTCAGATTTGATATTGCTATGGGCAACCAATCAGATGCTATCTATTATTTTCTAGAAGGTGCGAAATAAATAAGAAGTAGATTCTGATTGGCTGGCCATAGCAACATCTGATCTGAACTAGAACTCCCATATTTGTAAATGTACCCCATTTGTGCTGAGAAGTCATCCTTATGTTCAGTGTGGTGAGGGACTGGATCTGCTTCTATTTGTTCACATATTTTATGACAGGCCGCCACCTGCACTGGTTTTGTGTGATACATTGACCATCAATAATTTGCGTGCGAATAGCCCCACCGCTTTGCGAATGGATGTTTTGCATAAACATCCATTAGCAGCGTAGCTGGTGGGGCCGAAATCATCGATGGTCGCCGACCATCGAATGATTTCTACCCTGCTTGCAAATCAGTCTGGGCTGCAGTGTCCGGTCTGAGAACTGGCGGATGGCTGACGTACTGCCTGACGCATCAGCCTAGGCGGCTGCCTGCGTTCACATGGGTATGCCCAACGGTCCGTCCGTCCCCCCCCCCCCCCCCCCCCCGTGCAAGTGCCACAGTGACTATGCAAGTCGCCGAAGGCACCCGCACAGCAGCTCTGCACATGCGCATATGTGAATATGCCCATGTGCAGTCAGAACACATTGATCCCCGGTGCAAACATGCTGGGGACCGAGTCAATTAGAATGATACAATATCACCGATTCCTCACCAGCAGGGGTGGCCATACCTGTCCTCAAGATCTACCAACGGTGCATGTTTTCCAGGCAACCTGTGGATCTATAGTAGGAATGAATGCAGCAGGTTTGAAAATGTGACCGTTGGTATTGACTACAGCTGTGCACCAGCTAGGTGATCTGGAAAACATGGACCGTTGGTAGATCTCGAGGACCGGTTGGGCCACCCCTGCTCTCCAGTATACCATACTGCGCGGACACATAGCAATGCATGGCGGTGTAGATAGCTCCTTTGCTAATGCAATAAGTAAATGGTGAAGTTGCAGTCAATTAGGTAATATGAACACTAGGAAAGTCTCACACCGGGTACACACCAGCAATAATAATAATCATTGTTGAGGTGCCTACAGGATAGATTGTAAGCTTGCGAGCAGGGCCCTCCTACCATTTGGACTGCCTGTAACTACCTTGTTTGTTTTATCCCTATTTCTAGACGTAAAGCGCCACAGAACCTGCTGCGCTGTATAAGAAGCTGTTACTGAATAAAATAATACACCACGAAAGTCATATAGAAGATATCTTTCTGGGTCTGACGCCACTATCTCCCCAGGGCCTCTTATGTGGATTTGTAAAACACATAAAAGAAAAATAACACTGACAGATAAGTACATACATATGTATTTACATGGATATTAGTAATTGCAGCATCTACTTCTTATGCTCCCTGTCTGGCTGTTGCAGAGCCTCATCTCCTGCCCGGACCCAGCACTGCGAATCCTGTTCACCTCATCTCGTAGGTCTGATGCCAGCAATCCTCTGCAGTGTCCTGGGTAATCCGCTGGTGGGATGCCTTCTGCTAAATACTTCCTAGTTGTGTGAGTGGTGACAAGGTCCGGTATGTTCTCCACCTGCAAACTCTCACTGACACTTGTGCAAAGTGCCTGCACAGTTCTACACCTGTCACCTCCTAGGTGTGACCTGCACCTCTCACGCACAGTATGACCGCTTCCCTGATGTATTCACTGTAACTGTGATCAGCATCTGTTCACCACTTGTCATTGCACCAATCACTAATTACCCTCATCTGTCAATCACCAGAAACCCACGTACACAACAAGTCAATTCAGATAATGTATTGTCATTACGACATTACACAAATGCATTGCATAATGTACGTTACAGTGTAATATACTAACAACTCATACAACCATGTTAAAAATTGAAGCTAAAAATGACGGAGGGAAAGCATTAGGTCGACGCAAGCATTCAGACAATGGGAAGGTTGACAGTCTTAAAAGGTCAGCATGAGCTTTTCACATTTTTGGGAGCCGACAAGTGCCGACAGGCGGTATTTCATGCCCTATCATCCACTATGGCGTGGTGGGAGAATAAAATAAGGCGCAGTGCCCGAAGCATGACAAGTGTATCGAGCCATGCGAGGGGATGCGGTACAATTTGATATTGTCCATGTTGACTGTGTTGACATTCATGTAAAAAAAGTAAAATATTCATGTCAACCTTTTGACTGTCAACATTAGCCATGTCGACCTATTCCAGGTGTCAACCTAAGCCCTGTCAAACTTCAGTGGTCGACCCAATGCATGTCGACCTAAATTTGGTCGACACAATGACCCATACCCAAGGAAAGAAGCTTTATTGCGAGATAGCGGCCCCACTTTCCGGAGCTCTGCATCTTGACCACCTGCCGGTCTATATACTTACGGCTGGAAGACTCCCTGCTGGTCTTCGTCCTTGGGTGCATCGTGCACAGTGTAAGCGCCCTCCGTTTCGCTGTGTCATTTGGCTCCGCACTGGTCCTAGTAGCGTAATGGTGCTGCGCAGTTTGCGCTTCCTGCCACCGATGCCATCTTGGATTTTGCTGTTGAGCACTTACAATGCCAGTTCTTGATGCTCCCTCTCTCCTCTGTGTGCCTAGGTCCTGTGTGCCAAACAGTCCTGCTTTCTGGTGGACAGTGGCACAGTGCTGCTGTACCATCGCTGACTGGAAGCACAGAGCTGCTGGCTGCACAATCCACAGGGCTGCAGGTGGGTTGAGCAGCTGCTCATTCACTTAAAGTGACAGGCACCTCCCTACATTCTGTTGTGCCTTTCTATTGTTGGATCTCCCTGCCCTGTCTGCAGATTATTGTTTATAGCTGTTGCTCCTTGATACCCCTTTGCTGGAGCAAACTGCTCTCCTTGGGCTGATGCTCTTCTTGGGCTGTCACGTCACCTTGGACTCGGGCTCTACAAACAAGATTTTGCCACTACTAGAAGTTGTATAGCCGGCTGCTAGTATTCACTGTAGTGCAGTATTCAAGGCTGGAGTCTGCTGCCCCCGTCTGGCTGATTTTGATATCACACTGATATTTGATGCTTTGCTCTTGCACTTTCGCATTGGACACTTTGGGGTAAATCAGCATCAGAATCAGCTTTATTTGCCAGGTAACCTTGCGTATACTTGGAATTTTTGCGGTAACAGTGCAGCATCAAGCAGGGAACACATCTATTTTGACAGAGTTATTAGGTTTTTCATATTTTTGTCATAATACAGCAGTCAAACAGGGATCCAGTCCAGGTTTCGGTTGCCGCTCAGGAGTCAGCGCTGCCAAGCTGATGAGGTTGCACCTGTGACGTGCCTTTAAAAATGGGCCCTGTAGACCAGTCCAATGCTCCTGATGGTGAACTGGCTGCCCAGGAGAGATGCTTGGGGTGTGGGCTACAGTAGGGGCCATTAGAATTCTGTGTCAAATTGTAAGTTTGTGAACTGCGCTTCTGACTACCTGTATGCGGCTTTGCTGTATCCATGTGAATAAATTACTGCTGCGGAGAAATAAAGATGCGGTTGTACTTTGAGCGAATTGGGATGGGTTTGATAGGTCTACTAGATAAATCTAATAGGTGCTGGCTAGTATGTGATTTGTGAGCCAAAAACAATCTGAACTGACACGTTTCCCCTCCTATATGCATCAGTGGCTTTCTCAAATTATTCTTATTAAAATTAGATTTACCTGTGTCTAGTGCCATCTATTTTTGTACTTTTCATCCCATGGAGATTACTTTGAGTCCAAGCCAGAAAGTCATAGACTTAAGTGGCCCAATACTAGGATGTGTTCATTCCCTTACTCGGGAAAACTCAAATCATACAACATGATATTATTACTCCACCTGAGTTGGTGATAATACAGAGGCCATACCGTATTAGGGCAGCAGTAAAATGGGAGGTTGAGAAGGTACTGCATCTAGGAATCATAGAGGAGTCAAACAATGAATCCTATTCAGTGGCGTAAAAATGGGCCCGCAGACCCCCCAGTGGCTTGGGGGAGCCAGCGCAGATGGAGTCTGCGGGGAGCGCCAGGTCTGTGATGCTGCAGGCAGCTGAGCCTGTGGTGAGAGGGAGCAACGAAGGTGAAACGGTGCCTGCACTCCAGAAGTGATCTTGCTGAAGCGTTCTGAGTGATCTCGAATCGCTCATAAAGCTTCATCTCCCTGTGTATATGCCCCATTAGGTAGGTAGAAAATCTCAGAATTTAGATATTTTCCATATTTATACACTTCTACTGTGCTGTGTGCATTTTGTGCATAATAGATAATACGACTATGGTTATTATGTTTGAAAAGGGCACTACTACTGTATACATTACGGGGAAATTTACTAAGTGAAATGCACCTAAAATAGGTGTATTAGTATAAGCTAAAAATGCCTATTTTAGGTGTATTCGTATTCAGTTTTCTCTAGGCATAAATCCACATCTTCCAAAGCTCTATTTAGCAATGCAGGTTTATAGCTTTTATTTAAAAAAAATTATTTCACAGAAACGGCACATTCGTTAAAGGAGTCACCCTTAGAACAATTTCGTTTTCAATGTATAAAATGGCCTTTTGGAATGTTAGAAATCCAACGGTTAAGATGGTTACTGCTTGGATCGATGTAGGTGTTTCAAAAACCATCAATCAGATGGTTTAGTATAGACTGATGTTTCCAAAGTACCATCTTCGATCATTATTTTTAAATCTAAAAAATGGACCTCCGTTTTACTGGCCATAAAGGTGAGTTTGATATTTAATCTATTTTAATTTAAATAATCCATAAATTCCATACAAACATCACATCATCTATATAGCGCACCAGTGTACCAGGTTAGCACCCCAGCCATGCCCACGCCAGACCATGTCATTCTCCTATCTAGCCATGAAGATGTTTGCATAGCGGGGTGAAAACCTGGTACCCATTGACGTACCAATTTCCAGATTGTAGAAGCCCCCATCGAAATTAAAATAATTATTCAATAATATAAATTCGATACCTTCCAAAATGAAACTCTGTAGATCACTTTCATATCAGCACCTTCAAGTGACTTTCTAATTGCTTCCATCGCTATGTTTAATGATCTTATAAAAAGACATCAGCTATTACAAGTTGATAAGAATTTTCCCAGGTGATGCCTGGGACATGCCAGGGATGTCCTTTAAATTAGACTTATTCTGAAGGACAAAGGGTTGAAGGTGATCCCGGGGACTTGGCAAAATAAAAAACCGCCAGGTCGCGTTCCTTCATGAACTGTGAACTGAGTAGAGCCGCAGAAAACTTTGTTTACTTTCTGCAGCTCCGCCCCCCCCCCCCAAATAGCCAATCAGCAACCAGGGATAGCCTGGCAGGTAAATTATGGAGGGGGGACTTCATTGGCATTACCCTGCTGGCTGGTTGGGCCTGGTGCTGGTTTACAAAATATGGGGGGACCCCTACTCGTTTTTTCCCCCATATTGCCTGGTACTGGTTTTAAAAATCCAGGGGACCCCTATTTTGTTTGTTCCCTGATTTTTTTAAACCAGGACCAGCTCTTTGAGCCTGGGGCTGTTTTTGGTGGCCGTGGGGGGGACCCCATGCCAATTTTTTTAATATATATAATTTTTTATACACTGCAGCCTGCATGGATCTGACTGATCCGTGCAGGCGGCCACTAAATACAAATGCGAATCTGTCAGAATATGCCTATGCCAGTGATAGCTAACCTTGACACTCCAGCTGTTGTTGATCTACACATCCCAGCAAGCCCTTCATCAGTTTTAACATGGCCAAATAGTAAAACTGTAGTAGGGCATGCTGGGATGTGTAGTTCAACAACAGCTGGAGTGTCAAGGTTAGCCATCACTGGCCTACACCATCGGTCAAATATGAATCCGTAAATATGGCAGATTGGTAAATCTGCCCTATTTATGAATCATATTTTGCCAATAATACGGCCATTGGACTTCGTATTCATTCGTATTAAGAATACAAGGTACTTGTGTAATATCTGGGCGCCAGATTTTTTCATTGTATTGCATCGCATCACACTACTTAAGGCATGCAATGCAATGTGATGCAATACAATGCAATGTGATTTTTCATTGTAAAGACCAGATTTTTAATTGTATAGTCACCCATGGGTGATTTCATACCCCCACTATCCAACTACGCACGGAGTTTATTTTATATAGTGTGGCGAGCGCAGCGAGCCACCGAGCCCGAAGCGTGGCGAGCGCAGTGAGCCCCGCGAGGGGACGCAGAATACATGTAAAGTAATCCGCGTCCCCTCGCGGGGTTCGCTGCGCTCGCCACGCTTCGGGCTCGGTGGCTCGCTGTGCTCGCCACACTATATAAAGTCAACTCCATGCGAAGTTGGATAGTGGGGGTATGAAATCACCCATGGGTGACTATACAATTAAAAATCTGGTCTTTACAATAAAAAATCACATTGCATTGCATCGCATTGCATGCCTTAAGTAGTGGCATGCAATGAAAAAATCGGGAGCCCAGATAATACACAAGTACCGAATACAAATACAAATCCAGTCCTGTCCTGAGTCCAGCTATATAAATTCAGTCCTGAGCCGCTGGTGTGCTGGTCAGGACTGGATTTGGAAAAAGGTGTGGAAAACTGACCAAGTGTTTCTTTTCGCAAACCAAAGTCCAGTGCAAAAGTAAAGAATAAATATAAATACATATGAATAGAATTTAAAGTACTCCCCAAAAAAGTATTACTCTTGGCACAGCGAACCGCACACTATGGACTATGGACGTAGCCATAAGGTCATGAGGGCTACGGAAGCCTAATGTATGTATGCACCGGGTACAGATGCCGATGGCACTCTGGGTTTGTTCCAATACAAGCAATATTCTTGTATTAAAATCTGTATCCAGTGTAAATGCTCTTAAGTCTAGTAGTCTCGGCCATGAGGGAGCCCACCCCTATGGAGCTACTGTACAGTAATCTCAGCATGCTGTACATAGGTAAATTGGAAGCAAGGGTAGCCTGTGAATGGCGATGGTGCTTCACATATCTATCGCCACCCAGATGCGAAGCGGTGCAATTACATGCTTTCGCCATAGTGGCGGGACAAATAAGCCAGGCTAGAGGGCGAGAATATATCTGTACTGTTCTCTTTGCCATCTAGGCTTTGTTCTGTTGATGTTGTAGGGGAGAAACCAAAATTCCTGGACTACAGTATTACGCTCTTCTTCAAAATAGCAATCTAACCCATGTCTGGGCGTTTCTTTGCAGAATTTGCCTAATTTTATTTTTTTGTTATATAGTGGTTTATTCCATTATTTCCATCCTTTTATTTAGGTGGCAATTCTGCAACTGGCCATCGATAGTGCTAAGCTATGCAATGGTGGGCCAATCAAAACACAGGGGTGGGGCTTCGTGGGTGTCGGAGCTATGCTCCTCGTCCCGGCTCTCTGTTCCATCGATGAAGGGAAACCATCTGGTTCTCCCCCATCGATGGCAAAAGTATTCGACATTGGTCATGAACCATCAATGATTTTGAATCATTGATGGTCGATGGCCATCCCTAGAGAGGAGACTACAAAAGTCAGCAACGCTGCTGTACATACATGTTCCAGCCTCCTCAGCAGATTCCCAGACACTCTATCACAGAGGGAGTCCAGTGTAACAGGAATATTCTAGGCTGCTTCCTACAATCACTGTAGTTACAGTGCCATCGCTAACAGCATGAGAGGGGGACAGGAGGGAGAATACAGTCTCCTCCCTCTCCTACTCCTATTCCTCTCAGCATGAGAGCTCCCTCTGACTGGAGCCTTGTGTGACACAGTAGTAAAGCCTGCACAGACATATAGCTTAATGCTCACAGCAGTCCTTTTAAATAATATAGTAAAGAAGCAATAACCCTTTTGAATGCCAAGTGGTTTTAACAAAATTGGTTTGAAAAGTGGCAAGCAAACGTTATTCATCACAATGACCTGTAATTTTACCTTATATAGAAAAACGAAAGCTGTTTAAGCAAGGAGGTGACATAAACCTCCGAAGGGGTCTGAGATGCTGGCACTTTAAGTAGCAAGGTCGTTAAGGTGATCTGATAAGGGCAGGAATAGCCAATCAGGGATCAGGGGAGGAGTTGTAGGTGCTATGAGTAGGCAGGAAGTCAGGTGAGCTTCCTCTTTGGAACAATTTTCCCCACCCACCCACCCCCTTCCCTGTTTTCTATTTCTCGGATGCGCTCTCCTGACATCGATATGTCGTTAGCACATGCCCCTGGACAGGGGATGGGCTGCACCATCTGCACGGGTGGGATGCGATGGGAGAGTTGATCACCAGCGGTGTCTGAATGATGTGTGGTGATCCTACCCCCTCATTTCTATAACCGTTCTTTAGTGCCGCCACCATTTATAGTCAGATATAGCTGTCAAGCAATAAATTTGACATTCAGTTTTGAAACGCCAGCACTTGTGTCTGTTAATAAGGTTTAAAATAAGTTTGTTTAAAGTGTATGCATAAAGATACCCGATGGTGAGTTTAAGAAAATAAAATCTTTTTTTTTTACACAATATTTTTTATTTGAATTGATATAACAAATGTGAGCGACGCTGGAATTTTTTGCAGATATTTTGAACATCTCTCACAGAGATATTGGCACTCAAAGGATTAAAAGCTACTGCCTCACAAGAGGTTGATGCAGGGTTGCCTACTTTCTGGCTGACCTCTCCGGGGGAGGACAGCCAGTACCTTGAGGTAGAGGGGCGGGGCTGCTGAAGGGATAAGAAAAGGGTTGGATGGGGTGGAGCTAAAGAGGATTGTCATGTCTTGGGGGCGTGGCCAACGAGATTGTATTGCACAGCATAGGGCGGCGCTACAAAATACGGTTCACAAAATCATTCCTACAGTCCCCCCGTCAAGGGGGTGTGTGTGTGTGTGTGTGTGTGTGTGTGTGTGCCACAGGAGATGGCCAGGATTCCGGGAGGTTTCCCCAATTTCCAGGGCCTGGGAGGGGGAACCACTTTCTGGTACTTTCCCAGCCATTCCGGGAGGGTAGGCAACCCTGAGTTGACGTGATTGTTCCAATACAATCTTGGTGCTGTACAAGTGGGGTTTATTTGTCCTTTCCATATTTGTGTGGGTTTTCCTTCTGCAAGCTAAACACATACTGGTAGGTTAATAGCGCCTCCCCATGGTTGTCGCAAGCCACCCAATGCTGTGTCCTAGGACGCAGGTCAGATTCCTAATGCAGCATTACTATATAGCGCTATCCCAGTGTCGGACTGGGACATGAAGGACTTATGGGGAATGCAGTGATAGGAAGACCTGTTTATGTTTAGGGGTGTGGCTAATCTCCAGATGGGATGTGGCCAGATGCCACAGATGTTTGACTAACCCTTAGAGAGGACAATATCAATGTATGTTCAGTAAATACTGCTAGTGCATGCATAATAATGCACCAGATTAATAATGGCAATGCACTGTAGAAAATACACCAGGAGGTAGGGCCCCCTAGGGCAGTGGTGCCCCACTGGGGGTTTCCTGTGCAAGTCCAACCCTGGCTCCAACCACATCTGAATAATCCCCATAGACTGTAAAATCCAGTTGCGTAGGGATTGATGCGACGGTTTAAATATTCTCTGTAAAGTGGAATATATTAGAGTGGTGTAAAAAAAAAAAGTGCTATGAATAAAACTGTTAAAAGATAATAAATGCCAGCCCCTATTGAAAGCATTGCCACATGGTGAGATCTTTACCTCCTAATAGTAATGTGTATACCTACCACCTCAGTTATACCTCTCTGGTCATAAAGTGTGAAATGTGCAAAATTCTGTATGCATCTCAATAGGGGCATGTGCATGCAGGGGCACATTTAGAGCCAGATGTATCAAGCTTTAAAAAAGTGATAAAATGGAGAGTGATAAACAACCAGCCAATCAGCTCCTATCTGTCCTGTTACAGACTGTGTTTGAAAAATGACATATAGGAGCTGGTTGTTTATCATTCTCCATTTTATCACTTTTGAAGCTTGATACATCTGGCCCTAACAGAGGAGGGGAGTGGGGACCCAGGTCATAGGTGCAGATTATGTGGGTGCTCAAGGGCCCGAGCACCCACAGGAATTAATGAGCACCCACATTCCCGTAACTCCAGAGTCTCAATGCCGGGCCACTGTATTTGCTTGTTGAGCCTTTCAACATGCTTAAGCACCCACCAGCAAAAACATAAATCAGCACCTCTGACCCAGGTGCAGATTCAGGGTGGGCCCCCTCCTCTCCGTTGTTCTGTAGACTCTGGCTAGAGTCTACAGCGCATGCGCAAGTCTACTGAAACATGGTGCCCACCATGTTCCGGAGACAACATTCAGTACTGCGCATGCACGGTGGCCATTTTGGCTGTGATTTTTGGCCGCTATTGCAGTGGCAGGTGCGGAACTACTGAGGAAGAGGTGAGTATGAAAATATAAGTGTGGTGTGTGTGATGTGGGCCCCTCTGGGCTGAAGGGCCGTGTGCGCTGCGCAAATTGCACCCATTGTGCATGCTTACAATTTAAGAGCAAACGTACAGCAAAATGATGCAAGAAATGCTCCGCACGCTGGCGCAGTAGCCTGCTCCCTCCGCACCAGCCCCATATTTTTCTCTTGCCCTCAGCATAGCACCTACAAATACCACAGTCTCAGCTGAAATAAAGTAATATTAATAATATGATAAAGAGAAGTACAGTTAGAACATGTATTTACCAGCAGGGCAGGTGAGAGGGTCCAGCCATGATGTCCCAGCTCCCTGTTACCTGGTGGAGAGTGCAGAGGATGGGATGTCCAAGTCACGGGACGCTGCTGAACAATGTGAGCATCAGTCAGGGACAGTGAAAGTGCACAGATGAGAGATCCTGTCACCGACTGCTGCTGCCAGCCCAGCTCTTTGTTAAGCGACTGCAAACTGTGGGCATGCCGAGCCAGCAGATTCACCACTGAATAAGTGCACAGAGGGCTGTGGCGCTCGTGACATCATACAGCTGGGAGATAAAACATCTTTTTTTTCCCAGGATGTTAACACCTTCTCTATTGATTTTTACACTCTCTCACCAAGGAACGTCTCTTCCCTGAGGGAAAGCAGCAAATTAAATATTTTAGGCGCTCCTTTTAATCCTTATTAAGAGGTGCTTGTAGCCATGTTGGTCCATAAATGCTTTAAATTGAGGAACTAACCCATCAATCTCTAAATGGTTTGTTGGCAGAGCTTGGAGATAAGTCGCTATTTATTATCATTAACGGTGGATGATAAAGTTTCCCTCTTCGGTGCTTGCAGGGCTGGCATTAAGGGAGGGGGGGGGGGAGGGGATCTGCGAGGACTCCAGTGCCAGGCCCAGACAGAAAGGGAGCCCAAGACTGGACATCAAGTATAATTTGTCATAATTGGTCTTACCAGGCATACCGGGGGTTCAAGAAGGGGACCATTGGGCATCTGCCTCCTGGGCTTCTTAGGAGGAAGGTACAAAACGAGGCCTCTAATTGTGAATTACACCCAATCACAGCAGCCAATTAGCATTTTCTACCTGTCTCCCAGGCTTCAGCAAAACACCAAAAGACTGTCAGCCTGATGATTGGTGGAAGACTGGGCCTCAATTCTGCAGCCAGACAGTGAATGGCTGTCGGCTTGCTGATTGGTGGATGGCTAGAGCAATCCCGCAATGAGATGGCTAACAGTTATTTACTGTATGAAGATAGGGGTAAGTATGTGTTTTTATTTATTCCCCCGAATGAGTGGGTAGGGGCGGCGGGCCCTAATATCTTGCTTTGCCCAGAGCCCTCAGTGTTATTAAGATGGCTCTGCCTCTGATCATGTTGTGTCAATTCATTTCATTACTGGTAATGCTGCTTTCCCACTGCAGACCAGTTTAAAGTACTGGTAATCTTAAATGGTATTTAAAACGGTATTAGCATTCCCACTGCAGCAGATTACCATTTTAAATACCATTTAAGTACCATTTCCATTGCAGTGAACCGTGTAAAATGTACAGTGCCTAACCCCCCCAGTGTAAAGAGTGCCTAATCCCTCCCCCCCCCCAAGTGTAAAGAGTGCCTAACCCCCGTACCTGCCCTGTGCCCCCACCTCCCCTCCCCTTGTACTTACCTGCACGGGGATGCAGGGCAGTGGGGAGGCAGCGGGGGTTCATGCGGGGTACAGGCAGTCCCAGTGCCTGATGAGAACTAGTAGTTCTCACTTTGCGCATATGTAATGAGTGCATGTGCATACTAATGAGCCGCTCATTACATATGCACATATGTAATGAGCGGCTCTTTATTATGCACGTGCACTCATTACACATGCACAAAGTGAGAACTACTAGGTCTCATCAGGCACTGGGACTGCCTGGAGGCTAAATAACATTTAAAAGGCATTCCCACTGCCTCTTAAACGTTATTTAGCCGTGTAGTACTCTGCTTTAAAAACGGGTTGAAATACCATTTAGCTTTAAACAGTATTTCAACTCTGGCACTTTCCCACTGCAGCCTTAAAACGGTAAATTGTGCTGAAAATCGGCAATTTACCGTTTTTTAGCTGCAGGGAAAGGGGCATAACTGTACACTGCTGCACCTGCTTCACTGATACTAATGGTGAATGTGCATAGTACCCTACTTCATAACATTTGACCCATGGGAAACACAATAACACAACAACAATAACAACAACATTGTGTGAATCATGCTGCTTTCCCACTGCAGACCAGTTTAAAGTACTGGTAATCTTAAATGGTATTTAAAACGGTATTAGCATTCCCACTGCAGCAGATTACCGTTTTAAATACCATTTAAGTACCATTTCCATTGCAGTGAACCGTGTAAAATGTAGAGTGCCTAACCCCCCCCCCCCGAGTGTAAAGAGTGCCTAATCCCTCCCCCCCCAAGTGTAAAGAGTGCCTAACCCCCCCGTACCTGCCCTGTGCCCCCACCTCCCCTTCCCTTGTACTTACCTGCACGGGGATGCGAGGCAGCGGGGGTCCATGCAGGGTCCATGCGGGGTACAGGCAGTCCCAGTGCCTCATGAGAACTAGTAGTTCTCACTTTGCGCATATGTAATGAGTGCACGTGCATAATAATGAGCCACTCATTACATATGCACATATGTAATGAGCGGCTCATTATTATGCACGTGCACTCATTACACATGCACAAAGTGAGAACTACTAGTTCTTATCAGGCACTGGGACTGCCTGGAGGCTAAATAACGTTTAAGAGGCATTCCCACTGCCTCAAAAACGTTATTTTAGCGTGTAGGACTCTGCTTTAAAAACGGGTTGAAATACCATTTAACTTTAAACGGTATTTCAACTCTGGCACTTTCCCACTGCAGCTAAAAAACGGTAAATTGCAGATTTTCAGCGCAATTTACCGTTTTTTAGCTGCAGTGGGAAAGGGGCATCATTATGCGGTCTCCTCTGTTTCCATGACGAGAATGTTTTTTTTGTAGAAATAAACTTCCATTCATCTTTATCACAGATACAGTATTTACAAATCCAGCATTATTTCTAGAAATATCTATCTGTAGAATTGTATATTATTGTAACCCATTAGTCCAGGCATGTCCAAACTATGGCCCTCGAGCGGTTGTGAAACTACAAGTCCCATCATGCTTTGGCACAGTTTTGCTACTAGGTAATGCTAAAACGATGGTAAGGCATGCTGGGATGTGTAGTTTCACAACAGCTGGAGGGCCACAGTTTGAACATGCCTGCATTAGTCAGATTAAAAATATGCAATTCTAGCACCAAGAGTGGCAATCTGATACAAAACCTGCATAGCAGATAAGATGTGGGCAGTACGGATGGTGTAATGGTTAGCATTACTGCCTCACACCACTGAGGTCACGGGTTCGATTCCCACCATGGCATAACTGTGCGGATTTTGTATATTCTCCCCATGCTTGCGTGGGTTTCCTCCGGGTACTCCGGTTTCCTCCCACAATCCAAAAATATACTGGTAGGCTAATTGGCTCCCAATAAAAATTAACCCTAGACTGTCTGTGTGCGTGTATATGTGTGGAAGGGAATATAGATTGTAAGCTCCACTGGGACAGGGACTGATGTGAATGTTCAACTATTCTCTGTAAAGTGCTGCGGAATCTGTGTGCGCTATATAAGAAACTGTTAATAAATAAATAAATAAATAATGGGCGGTATTCAATGAGCCTGATTCGCCATGTTTTTATGGCGAATTTGAGCTGTTTGGCGAATTTTTGACTAAAACGGTGAATCACCCTATTCAATGACCACATGGCGAATACATTTGAAGGTTTTTTTCGCCATGATTCACCGAGTAGCAATCGCTATCTTTTTATGGTGAAGTGGAATGTGAACTTTTAAAATAAAGTGTTTTGTTTTTTACATTTGGTGTCAAAAAATCAGGAATTTTATTCTGAGGAGGGGTATGCTATTTTTATTCATGTGCTGTAAGCACATGAATATATATTTAATTTTAAAATATATATATATATTTTTTACACAGCAGTCAGCAGGGGGCGCCGGAGCCAAGCCGCTCATTAGATATTCATATATTCACTGCACCCGATCGTTACGATCGGGTGTAGTGAATATACGCAGTCCCCTGCTGGCACCCCGGGGGGCAGCCTGTGCTGCCTGGCACCCGGGGAGCCCACCTCCCCCCCACAAACGTTCTGGGGCAGGCAGAGAGACTTCCATCTCCCTGCCTGCCGCCGTCCTCAGGCTCCCTGCGGCGTTCGCCGCAGGAGCTCATATTCGCCGGTCAGGGGCAGCGAGCCCCTGACTCGTTGAATACCGGAGCCAGCGAGGCTCCGGAACGTGGCGAATGTGCAGCGAATCCTAAAAAGGATTCGCTGCACCTCGCAGGTATTCTCATTCAATACCGCCCTATGTGTCAATCTTCAAAATGTGATCAATTGGAGAGTAATAAACAACCAGCCAATCAAATAATTACTGTTATTTTTCAAACCCAGCCTGTAACACAGCAGTAAGGAGCTGATTGGCTGGTTGTTTATCACTCTCCAATGCATCACACTAGTGAGAAGCAGCAGGTTGGGTTGTGTTGGCCGGGAGGGTCCCATACTCAGACTTATATAAATTGATGGTGGGACAACCATTACTGATGGTGTAACCAAGAGCTTGGGGCAAATCTCATACTCTGTGAAAGTATATAGATCAGTGGTTCCCAAACTGTGCGCCTAGGCTCCCTGGGGTGCCTCGGGACACTTGCAGGGGTGCCTCAGGTTGGTCGTCCAGGACCAATTCAAATTATTTATGATCAATTATTTTTGGTCAAAACCAGTGCTAGAGGCTGCCAATCATAAAATGTGTACAATCAGAACCAAATCACATAACCACATAACTGAACCATATAAACACAATCTACTTAATTTGATATATATATTTTGGGGCCTAGGGGTGCAGTGAAAAAATTCTGATACTCTAGGGTGCCGTGATTAGAAAAAGATTGGGAACCCCTGATATAGATGATGATGCTCTCATTTGGCGTGGAGAGTAGATATTAATGACAATTACCTCATAGTACAGCAAGATCAATGTCGAGTTCCTTGACCTCAATATGTTCATAGAAGATAATATAAATACAATCTAAAACTTTCAACAAAACAGTGTAATGCTGCTTTCCCACTGCTGAAACGGGTCATTACCCGTTTTTTTTAAACGGGTTTTTAAACGGCAAGAGCCATAAATACCCTTTCCCACTGCAGCTTTTAAACGATAAATTACCGTTTAAAAGCCGTTTCATTCTCTACTCAGAATGAATTCTATTGGCCGCCTAGCGGCCAATCAGGAGCCGAGAAAGTCGGCTCCTGATTGGCCAGAAATCATTCTGAATAGAGACGCAGAGGAAGAAGGATCTCTGCGTCTCTAGTGAACAGTGGAGCGGGTACCAGCAGCCGGGAGCAGCGCGTCTTGAAGTGAAGATGCCGGGGTGGACGCCAGAGGACAGGTGAGTAGGATTTCCTTCCCCAGGTACCCCTTTGGATTACTACGGATCCAGGACCCCGGACTCTTCAGCCCTGGAGCCCCGGACCCGACCCGGAACCAAGGCCTCAGAACCAAGCCACTGTACCGGACCCTGGGACCTACCGACGGGCTCAAGATAGGTAAGTATCACCTTTCAGGAGGTGTTGGGGACTTGGGGAACAGAGATCAGGAGACAGAGCAATCCATTGACAAAAATATAAATCTGTACACCAGACGTTTGGAGCTGGAGCTGGGACTGGTTGCTGGAAGGCTGATATCTGGTTCTGAGAAAGATAGAGACAAGCCGCTAGTGTCCTCAGAAAGGGGAGAGTCCCAGCTTTTGAAATATACTCTCAGAAAAACTAAGGGCGCATTTATCAATATAGTGCGATGCCGGCGCAGTGGCATCGCCGATCATCGCATTGCAGTGTTGAAGTACACCGCCGAAATGTATCATTAGAAGGGACAGGGCTCCGATAGGAGCCTGTCCCTGCGAAGCCCTAACCCGGAAGCCGGGGGGGTCTGCGCATGCGCGGTTATGCGCTGACCCCCGCCGACCCCTGTGACCGCACTGCCCCGCTCGGCAGTGCGATCACGTAGCCATAGGCTACAATTGGCTATCGCCATCCCAGAATGGCGATAGCCCAGGGATGCGAAGCCGGGCTTCCCAATGTTAATACATCGGGCAGCTTCGCATCCCCCATAGAAACCTATGGGGAATGCGGCCGGCGGCGGTGCAGGGGGGATCGCAGCAGGGATCGGAGATCCCTGCTGCGCTCCTCCTTTGATACATTTAGGAGATTCTTAATATTTACGGCTAAATCCCGAAAACGGGTGTTTTCGGGGATTTAGCCGCAAATATGGTTTGATAAATGGGCCCCTAAGTCAGAGAGAACTGAGAAATATGACTGGGAATTGCAATTAACAGGTTGGATGTGGACTGCTGCTTTGAAGTTGGATATCTCCAGTTCCCCAGGGCAGATTTAAAAAATTCGGGTATCCCTGGAAAAAAGGGATCATCAGCTATCAGCCCTTGTACCCCTGGACAATTGCCCATTAAGCCCATACAAAAAGATGTCCCTGCTCAGAACCATACCAGTGGCGTAACTATGGAAAAATCTCCCCCCCCCCCGCCACAACCCTTTTGCACACACCCCGCCACAACCCTTTTGCATGCCCCCCCCCCCCCCGTTCGACCCCCAACCCCCTTACCCCTGCACATAGTGCCGCTACGTCTGCCCAGGGACCTTCAGCCGGCGAATCAGTCTGCGCTGCGGCTCTCCGTCTCCCTGCTCTCCCGGCTCCTGCTGTGATAAAAAACATGTCACTCAGAAAATGGCTGCCCCCGTGCATCCTAGCATCCTTAAAAACGGTCTGCATTAAGGGGGCAGCCATTTTCTGTGTTTCACATTTTTTATTGCAGACGGAGCCGGGAGAGCAGGGAGACGGAAAGCCGGCAAAAGATCCCGTGGCAGACGCAGCGGAACGGTAACAATAACCCTGCAGCCCCCCGGCGCCCTCACCTTCCTAGCGCCTCCCCGCCACCGCGGGGGCTGCGGGGCGATAGTTACTCCACTGAACCATACCCAAAGGACAATTCACAAGACTCCAGGAGGAACTGCTCCAAACTAGGTGATTACAGAATTACAGAAGCCAAGGGAAAGATCTCAGAACACAATTCCTGGAGAAAAACCGATGAGAACAGCCTTGTACAACAAGTATTCACAGAATCAGAATCAATTGAAGTATTGCAAAATAGAGACAAAGGAGCCAACAGACACAGTAATGACATAATGTTTATCCCAGAAAACTCACAACAAGCCAGAGAACTATGGAGAGCAGCTGAAGGGGGGTGTGGGAGATTTGTCCACCTTTCCGGGCAGCCAGGAGCACCACCAGATTATTTGGAGCCTTTTGGAGGTTAGGCAAGTATTAAGTTATCACTATCATTGTTGTCACCTAGCACTATTATTTGTATGCTCTATAGCTTATTGTGGATTTGTATATAGTTCTACTGATATAACAAATTTGTAACAAATATTTGCTATTGATATGTCTTGGGAGACATTTATTACACTGACAAGTTATTGTAAAATTCTGACTGCCAGTGACCACTAGAGGCCGCTTGATGGACAAAATTACTCATTTGTGTGCTAAAAATATGCCATAACCGAAAGTGAAAGCAATATTTGCAGGGACACTGATCTGCAAATATTATGGATATGGAGAGAGAGGGAGAGAAAGATAGAGAGCTGTGAAGACTGAGATTGGAGATAGGAGCAGATAGGGACTGGGGTGGGTTGAAGAGTTTGTGGGATAAAAACTGTCACAGCTCAAAGTGAAAGTAATTTGATGGCCTTTTAACTAGTTGAATAATGAAAAGGCTCTGATATGCCTACCATTCCCTCACGTTTCCACTAGGTGGCAATAAAGCATTAAAAGCATTTGCTTTGAGTCGGAACAAAACTGCTCTTTTAACTGATGTAAGTTGAAACCTATATATCATACATCATGAGTCCACAAATTCCCAGGAGGCTGCTGCCTGGTCTTTGAGTATCTCTTCTGGACTCTCTATGCTGCGTCGTCCTTTCCCTGATGCATGCTCCTGTGGGTTGCTAGCGACACCCGCTGTATAGGCACACGTCAGAGAACATTTTTCTACAGGGTTAAGTGCTGTTAAAGGAGTAATAGTAAAAAAATAAATATATATATATATATATATATATATATATATTGGGGGAAATTTACTAAGATCCGGAAAAACGACCAATGTCGGGTACGATTTCATATGAGGCTGTCAGCCTGCACGTGTAAAAAAATTAGTAAAAATTAATAATGATTTTAAGAACCGACATGCCCCCCCCCCCCCCTACTTAACCAGCCCCAGGCTCAATAGCCGTTCCTGGTTTCAAAAATTCACGGGGCAAAACAAGTAGGGGTTCCCCAGAATTTTTAAAGCCAGCATGAGACACAAGGGCCGGTCCTGGTTCCTAAAATTTGGGGGACAAAATGAATAGGAGTTCCCCATATTTTGAGAACCAGCACCGGGCCCAACCAGCCAGCAGCGTAATGCCACAGCCAGGGGAAACTATATTAGTTCCCCAAACCGAAGCATGTACCCCCTGACCAGTCAGTCTAGGCAGAGACCCTGGAGGAATGGGGACCCCCCAAATGAAGGCCCCCCCCCCTCCATGATTGACCCTGCCTCGCTGATGCCCGGGGCTGTCTCCGGTGCCCCAGGGTGGTGGGCACCGGGCTGATGGCATTAGTGTTAAAATAGATGTAACTATTGGGCTCTGCTGTAGAAATAGGAGTCTCAGCAAGCCACCCCCGCATACTAGGGAACCACAAGTTCCAGCATGAAGGGCATTAATGGCCATGCTGGGACTCTTAGTTCCACAGCAAAACCAATAGCCAAATAAAATGACACTGACACACTAGTATAGCAACATTTTATTACACACACACACACACACACACACACACACACACCCTTATCTTATCTTGACCTGAAACATCTGTCCTCTTCTATTCTGAAGTAGAATCTCCAGTAGAATCCTATGTTGAAGGAAATTATACTTACCAGCTCCTTGGTGTGGATCACCTCCTCTTCATTCCAATGTAGCATCCTCGTACTTGGCATAATTAAAAACGAGCACCTGCTGCCAGTACGGACTGTGACAACAGCCAATGTAATGTTTACATTTGGCACTTCTCATCCCGAAGTGCACTATTGCCCGCTTATTGGCCGATCAGGAGCCAAATTTCGGCAGACAGGAGTGACACACTAGAGGTGTTAGAAGTAAGTATGGGCCCTATTCTGGTTCACTCTCAGAGGCAAATTCCTTCTCAAATGGACAAACCATGTGTACTGCAGGGGGGGGGGGGGCAGATGTAACATGTGCAGAGATAATTAGATTTGGGTAAGTTATTTTGTTTCTGTGCAGGGAAAATACTGACTGCTTTATTTTTACACTGCAATATAGATCTCACTTTGAAGAAAATCCCCACCCAAATCTAATTCTATTGCACATGTTATATCTGCCCAGTGGCGTAACTATGGAGGGTGCAGGGGGTGCAGCTGCTATGGGGCCCGGGCTCAGCGGACAATCCCCTGCTCCCTTGAGATTTTTTAGTAGCAGCTCAGTAGCCTCACTGGAACCATAAGTCAGAACATTAAGATTACAATTCTATATTACAAAACATATTACAAAGTAGTAAACAAGATGCATACATTGAGTATTTTTGGTGTCTGGAGTTGTTCAACCCGGATATACATTGGTGATAATTTGGTGTGTACCCTGATAAAGAGGCGTCCAGCCTCAAAATGCCAGTGTTATAATACGCATGGAGTGGCAATTCAGTTGAATGTGTATCTGTATATATATATATATATATATACATACAACAAATAGATAATAAATCCAAAATTCCCATAACTCCCCTATTTAAAATGATACATCGTGTCCCAGGAACCCCCGAATAAAAGAGTTCACACTCTTGTTCTCTCCCAGCACAGCGCTGCATGTGAGCCACCCAGAATATACTAGGAAACCTAAATATATCACTATGATGTCATAGAGATTCCTTTTCGGATGCTTGGGTGGTCCACATTAAATATACTTATGTCACAATAAGATAGGCATAGCCTGGAAAACATAAAACAGTCTTGTTTTGCCTTGGACTGCATCTCGCGGGCTATTGCATAAGCCCCAAAATGAGCCTGATTCCAGTGCTCTGGAGATGTCAGATGTGGGTGTGGATCAGTATTCTTTTTTTGTGCAAGTGTCTAAGCTGCAACCTCCCTCAGCCTAACTTTAACCTTCCTCCCCACAGCCTAACCCTAACCTCCCTCCCCACAGCCTTACCTTAACCTTCCTCCCCACAGCCTAGCCTTAACCTCCCTCCCCACAGCCTAACCCTAACCTTCCTCCCCACAGCCTAACCCTAACCGAACACCCCACAGCCTAACCATAACCTTCCTCCCCACAGCCTAACACTAACCTCCCTCCCCACAGCCTAACCCTAACCTCCCTCACCACAGCCTAACCCTAACCTAACACCCCACAGCCTAATCATAACCTTCCTCCCCACAGCCTAACACTAACCTCCCTCCCCACAGCCTAACCCTAACCTCCCTCACCACAGCCTAACCCTAACCTTCCCTCACCACTGCCTAACCTTAACCTCCCCTCTCCACAGCCTAACCCTAACCTCCCTCCCCACAGCCTAACCCTAACCTCCCTCCCCACAGTCAAACCCTAACCTCCCCTTTCCTCAGCCTAACCCTAACCTCCCCACAGCCTAACTCTAATCTCCCTCCCACAGCCAAACCCCCAACCTCCCTCCCCACAGCCTAACCCTAACTTCCCCTCCCTCAGCCTAACCCTAACCTCCCTCCCCACAGCCTAACCCTAACTTCCCTCCCCACAGCCTAACCCTAACCTTCCCTCCCCAAAGCCTAACTGTAACCTCCATCCCCACAGCTAAACCCTAACCTCCCTCCCCAGAGCCAAACCCTAACCTTCCTCCCAACAGCCTAACCCTAACCTACCTCCTGACAGCCTAACCCTAACCTCCCTCCCCACAGCCTAACCCTAACTTCCCTCCCCACAGCCTAACCCTAACCTTCCCTCCCCAAAGCCTAACTCTAACCTCCATCCCCACAGCAAAACCCTAACCTCCCTCCCCAGAGCCAAACCCTAACCTCCCTCCCCACAGCCTAACCCTAACCTCCCTCACCACAGCCTAACCCTAACCTTCCCTCACCACTGCCTAACCCATGACACTTACCTTGAGGATGTCGGTTGCAAGGATTCCAGCATCTGTATTCTTACAGGCTGGCTCTCAACTTAGATATATTGATAAGTGCTGTTATTGTGTAGCCTTACAGTAGACAATTGTATGACCCAGAATGGGTGCTGTTTTCATGCTGTATATGGACCTCAGAGAAGCCTTTCCGGGGCACAGAGGCTCATCATATTTTTTGCAAAATATATGCAATGTGACACACGGTTCAATCTTGTCTATTTTGCTATTCGATTTTGCTTATTTGAGTAAAATTGAATGCAAAATGAATGGAAATCGAATGTGTTCAATTTTGATTCGATCCCGATGTGTGGTCCTGCATCATCGATATCAAATAGCAAAATAGACTGTGCAGGCAAGAGCAGTACTATATTGTCTAAATCGAATGTGTACACGGAATGTGCCATTCAATCCTGATTCGATCCCGATCCAATCGGAATTGAATGGAAGGTACATTGCACTGTGAGTACACCCCAGTATAGAATAAGACAGTCTATAATTCAGTTGCATAAATTAAGAAATAAATGCATTATTCCGTGTAAATCAAACACATAAAGGGGAACACGTATAAATAGTCCTGGTCATGGAATTGGGAAGGTGTATTTTTATACTGTAGATTTTGCCTGGTGTTTTGGAATAATTCTTTTTATTAATACTGTGTATATTCCAGGGTACTGTTCAGCCTGCAGAGCTCTCAGCACAGTTGAAAGCGGAGATCTTGGTATCTGTAAGGACTTAAAATAAGACTGACCTGGTCACTTTCATAGTCTCCCATAAATATCACTTTTTCTGGAGCCTCGGCATGCAAGAAATTTCTTCTTGCAGCTAAAATTGGCTCATTGGCAGTAGTCTGGTGCCTGCAAAACTCATCTATTTGTGGACAAAACCTGTTTGGTGGGGGGAGGAAAGAGAGAGACTCAAGGATCAGATGGGGAAAGAGACAGACAAGAGGCGACATCTCGGCTGACTGCGCCGCACGTGGGAGCACATAAAGAGCATTGGACGGGGTAGGGAAGAACAAAAATAAACCTACAAAAACTTTTTGGAAACAGAGAACACTAATACATTTCATCGTTTCAGAAGAACAAAGAACTTTTCTTTTAAAAGAAGATAATGAACACTGTAGAGGCAATAGTGAAACAAGGTCCATAGGTTGGAGGTGATGTAAGGTGAGAAGACTCAACCCTAGAAGACAGAAGAGACAATGGCCAAAGGTGGCAGCAACATGATGATCTTCCTGGTCCTCACTTCCCTCTGTTTGCACAAGGCCTTCATGGAACAAAGTCGGGTTCTAGAGCAAAGGAAACCTTTTTTTGAGCGTCTCAGGAGGTTGGAGGAACAGGTGAGTTCTGCCTCTGGCTGCATAGACCATTCATGTCCTGGCAGCCTGTAACAGGTAGGGTTAGGCAACCTGTGGCTTTCTGGGAGGTACATTTAGGGCGACAGTCACTAGGATGACCACTATTGATTGACAGTGACCTGGTTGACACCTAAGAATGGTCGACATACTCTAGGTTGACAATGACAGAAGGTTTATACAGGCTTAGGGACGCCATGTAAATGGTCGACCATCAAAACGTCGACGTGAGTTTTTAAAAAAAAATTCAAGATCATACAAGATGAGTTTTTCAAGTTCATACTTTACTATCCAAGTGGACATCATGCCGGAATTATGGCGCTCGCAGCTCGCCATGCGAGTGCACGTGGACACTCAACATAAATACCCATAAAAAACTTTAGAATGTCCACCATGTACATGTCGACCTTGTGTTGACTTTCCGTTATGTATGGTATGTCAACCATTCTTAGATGTCGCCATAGTCACTGTTGACCAATAGTGACTAGGATGACCCATTATCCCAGAACCATTCCTGGGGCTCTGACATTTATTTCACAGTCCCAATAATTAAACTAGGCAGTGTGAATCTGCAGGGCTGGGTTATGAGCGTAAGGACCAATCAGAAACTGACTTTGCAGATTTTGTATATTAGATAGGAACTCTGGATACAAATGGGACCATGCCTATCATTTTTATCTGGGCCCTTGGTTTTTTTTTCTCAGCACAGCCACGATTATATTTAATGAATCCATCTTTCCCTAATGACTGTTATAGAGTGAGGCAGGGATGAGACATGAGACAGTTTTGTTTTTAGTTTTCCTGATATAAAATCTTTATGTGTGAGGCAATTTCAGATATTTTTAGAATTTGTAGGCACATTTGCAGCTGTTTTGGGGGGCAGAGATTTACTAATCCTTCTAAAGATGACAAACACAGCTGTTGCCCATAGCAACCAATCAGATTCCAGGGGTGAAATGTAATAGGATGAGAGATTCAGAAAGTGAGAGATTTGTTAAGAAATCTCCAGTTTTTTTAAAGAGGCAATCATTTACACTGCAAAATCAAACTGTTTTTTGCAGTGTAAATAGTTGCTGCTTTAAAAAACTGGAGGTTTCTTACCAAATCTCTCACTTTCTAAATCTCTCATCCTATTACATTTCCCCCCAGATACTATACTTATTGGTTAAACTGGGCAATACCTCCACTTGCCATTTTTTAGATGGTTAGATTAATTTATAAAAACTACTTTAGAACTATAGGTCCAAACACACTGGGTGATTTTCGCTCATTTAACAAGTTTCCCGGGGGTGGACGACTTTTCATAGCAGGAAGCTATGGAAAGCCATACATTCCGTCGCTCATCTGCTGGTAATACCAGCAGATGAGCGGTGGCGGGTGGCGATGATGCGGGAGCGCGCATTAGTGCTCACTGCTCATCTGCTGGGCAACTTTTGAGCTGCTTTCAGAAAAAATTACAAAACTGAGCTGCTTTCAGCTTAAAGTCACCCAGTGTGTATGGCCAGGGTTAGGGCCTTAGGGTTAATACTGTAAGTCATTTGTTTTCAAGGTACTTGTTTCCTAGCACGGCGCCCACGATGTTCAGTCGTATGGCATTGTATTCAATTTAAAATTGTATACCATTGTATATGGCATACAATGCAATGCGATGCGATTTTAAATTGTATATACAATTTTTAATTGTATTAGCACCTTAATAGGTGCATACAATGTTAAATACACCCCCACGCCAACCCGAAGCATGGCAAGCGAAGCGCGCCCACGAGGGGCGGCAGTATGCGTCCTCCGACCTGTTCATACCCCCACTATCCACGTTAGCGTTACTTTACATGTATTCCGTGTCCCCTCGCAGGGCTCGCTGTGCTCGCCACACTTCGGGATCGGTGGCTTGCCACACTATATAAAATCAACTCCACGCCGACGTGGATAGTGGGGGTATGAAAAAGTGGGAGGACGCGTACCGCCGCCCCTCGCCACGCTTCGGGTTGGTGTTGATAGTAGGTGGCTTGGGGGTGCTTTTAACATTGTAAGCACCTATTACGGTGCTTATACAATTATTTATCTTATAGGGGGCACATTTAACATTGAAAACACCCATTAGGGTGCTTATACAATTTAAATTCGTATACCATTGTATATGCCATACAATGGCATACAATTTAAAATTGTATAACATCGGCTAACATCGCATCGCATCGCATCGCATACCATTGTATGCCTTATGGTATGCGATGCGATGGGCGCCGTGCTAGGAAACAAGTACCGTTTTCAAGAAATGCCTTACATCACCTCTGTCATTGTTCCCCTCATTTAAATTTGCAACTGTTTTTTATTTTGTACAGGGACATGTTCTGCATTCTCAGCAGCTGATATCAAGCCTATTTAATACACACTTACCGCAAGCTATAAACCGCACTACAATGCTAAGTAATACACATTTCACGTCTATGCAGCGCTGTGATCTTGCTGAGCAATCTGAGTGGTCTAGCATCGCTCAGATTGCTCTGCAACATCGTCAACTGTGTGGGGTCCATTAGCGCTAGGATGCATAGGCCCCAGTCATTTCTATGCTTTGCTTCATCAGCAAAAAACTGGCTTACAGTGAGAACAAAGAAGCAAAACAGAGTAGGAAAGGAAAAAAATAATAATATAATTATCATAAACATTTGCGTATATTCTATTGTAGTCCTATAATGATCAGCTAAGAGGTCCTATGCTAATGAAGCATACACTCTTTTTCGTGGTTACTGGATACTAGAGACTGTTTTTGGTGTATACATGTTGGTAAACGTAACAAAGAACATAATTCTCACAATTGCCTATTTATTTGTTATATGACCCATTGCAGATTGTGTTTGGAAATTGGCTAATATACCGCCATTCTATTTCTTTGCAGTTTCGACGTTTTCAAGAGGTGACACTGACCCGTCTACAAGGGATTGCTGAGAACTACAACATCTCCTATAACATTGATGCTCGCTTCAACCACATTCATGACCAACAACGGTCATTCGCACAAACGGTCAATGCCTCTAGTGAAGTGACTGAAAGAGAGCTGAATGACATCAAAGTATGGCTGAAAAAGGTTCAGAAGAAAACAAAAAAGTTGGACATAAAGATCTCTGCCCTGGAGCAATCCATGGCTGATAGGAATAAGCAGATGACCAAAGAAAATAAAGCTAGGGATGTGACAATAGCCAACCTGACCTCAGCCCTCAGCAGCCAGAAAAGGATAATTTACCAACTGGTGAAAGACAAGACTGAGATGCAGAAGGGCATGGAGATCTTTCGAGAGTCTGTGGAGAGGCAGGGAGGCAAAATTGCTGAATTAGAGAAGAAGTTACAAAGTATGGAGCAGAATGAGATTCTACCACTGAGATCCTTGACATTGGCACAGGAGCTCAATCGGACCCCTGAGAGTAAGCAACTGGTGTCTCCAGAAAATGAGCCTGAGTCAATTACTGTCCAGCAGCGTATGGTCAAGCTGAAGGCCAAGCATAACCAGGGAAAGAAGCTGTTGGAAGAACAGCAGCTGCTTATACCACCCAATAATAAAATGTCTCACATGGCTGCTCCACATAGAGAAGAGACGAGGAGAATAAGTCCATCAGAACAGAAGACATCTGACCTACAAACTACGAGTGCACTACCAAGCACAACAGAACTTCCAATGCCCAACTCCAGGCCGAGCCTTCACCTGGGAAAGTCTTTCTCTGACACAGGTTATGTTGCCCAGATATCAGCTCTTCATGGAAATGTGACCAGAGACTACAGCCCACCGGTAGCGAAAACACCCTATTTGCAAACCACCAGGAAGCCTCCATATACCACAAGCCTCCCAAAACACCAGGTGGAGAGCACCAAAGCACCAGCCACAAGTAAGTCCATTGTGAAATCATGCTTGCAAATATCAGATACTGGCATCAGTTCCCAGTCTTTCTCTCGTACATTTACCCATTAGTCACTGCTCCTGGTATTATTATTTACTTACTGGTTAGCAGAGTGTGGTTTGTCAATGCCAACAATATAATGTGTTGGGTAAAGTCAGTGATGTTATGTTATGTAAATAAATACATAAAATCACCAGCGCAGTTACTAAAAAGTAATATATAGGATGTATAAGTATCATAACAAAGGTACCGGTTTAAACAAAAAATCAAAAAATTATATATATATATATATATATATATATATATATATATACACGTATGGAGCAGGAGTCACTCACCAGTCTTGCAGTAAAAATGCAAGGTCCTAGAGGTGGACCGAAACGTCGACCGCACTAATATCTGTCATGCTGCCTGATTAAAAAACATTTTTACTGCAAGACTGGTGAGTGACTCCTGCTCCATACGTGTATTTATATTGGACCACTCCTTGGCCCTTTTTGAATGTCACCCCAGCAATTATTTATTTGAACATGTGAGTGCCAGCCATCTGGTGAATATATATATAAAATCAGAATTAAAAAAAGTATATAAAACACACACAATGGCTCATCTGGACTAGTCACTAGACCGGATATTATAATAGGACCTGTTATATGGACCCTTACTCATTAAAGTTCCGTATTTAGCAGTGCGATATTACCATATATGTAGGAACTGTCCTTAGCAGTCCCCTTCGAGATTTCTGCCAGATGGTAGGCTGTAGGGTTATCCACTGAATATCCAAAAACTTCAGCTTTCCGGATATAAATGAGAAACAGGTTCGGTCCATAAAAGATTGATCTTAGTACGGTCCATGGTAGGTGACTCTGGTAAATCTGGCAAACAAAGTGATTGAAGTCCAATATTAAGCTTGACGCATTTCTCTGGGTAATGGTAATGGGCACCCAGTTTCCTCCGAAGTACAGAGGTGGAGGGGGGCAAGAAAAGGGTAGTCTCTGTGTCCCCATTTGTCAACTTCTGGCCTATACCATGTCTCAGTAACGTTTTTTATTCAACAGTTGCTGCATTTGTACCATTGATAGACATACACGGAACATTGACATATTCCGTGTATTATTGGTAGATGCTAATACTGAAATAGGGTACTTGTTTCCTAGCAGGGCGCCCATCGCATACCGTACTTAGTGGTGTGCGATGTGTTCGATGCGATATTCCCGTTAAATTAACAGGAGTGCTTGTACAATGAAATATCACATAGCATTGCATGCCAGCAAATGGCATGCAATGCGATTTTTAATTGTACAAGCACCCTGATGGGTGCTTACAATGTTAAATGCGCCCCCATTGTCAACGCCACCCCCACTATCAACGCCAACCCAAAGCGTGGCGAGGGGCGGCGGTACGTGTCCTCCAACCTTTTCATACCCCCACTATCCACAACGGCGTGGAGTTGATTTTAGATAGTGTGGCGAGCGCAGCGAGCCACCAAACACGAAGCGCGGCGATCGCAGCAAGCCCCGCGTGGGGACGTGGAATACGAGCCCGAAGCGTGGCGAGCGCAGCGACCCCGCGAGGGGACGTGGAATACATGTAAAGTAATCCGTGTCCCCTCGCGGGGATCGATGCGCTCACCACGCTTCGGGCTCGGTGGCTCACTGCGCTCGCCACACTATGTAACATCAACTCCACGCCGACGTGGATAGTGGGGGTATGAAAAGGTCGAAGGACGCGTACCGCCGACCATCGCGGGCTCGCTGCGCTCGCTCGCCACGATTCGGGTTGGAGTTGATAGTGGGTGTGGCGTTGACAATGGGGGTGCATTTAACATTGTAAGCACCAATCAGGGTGCTTGTAGAATTAAAAATCACATTGCATCGCATGCTGCTATATTGCATGCGATGCGATTGTATAAGATGCACTACGATCAAAATCAGGGGCACCGTGCTAGGAAACAAGTACCTGAAATAGTAATCCTAGTATCATGATACTGCATGTTTTTAGTTTTCTGTCACAGATAAAAGCCAAAGTGACTTTATGTTTATTTCTACTAATTCTTTTCCTTTTGTTATTGTTGTTTTAGTATGTAATGTGGATGCCATGTTGATTTTTCCCAACTCTTCCACTGAAAACCTTGCCACCTTTGGTAAAGGACTGAGGGAAGCGTTGCATGAACTGTCCATCTGCACCTGGGTAAAGACCAGTGTTGGATACCTGGGTACTATCCTTTCGTATGCAACTGAAGAGAATGACAACAAGCTTGTCCTCCATGGCAGGAATGGTGTGGCCTACGACTCTCTCCACTTTGTCATTGGAGATCCAGCCTTTCGGGAACTGCCAGTTCTACCCTTTGTGGATGGCAACTGGCATCATACATGCTTCATCTGGTCATCCATCCAGGGCAAGTACTGGTTCTATGTTGACCGTAGATTAATGTCTACCGGTTCCAGATTTCAGAAAGGTTATGAGATCCCTCCTGGAGGATCGCTGGTTCTTGGGCAGGAACAGGACACTTTAGGTGGTGGATTTGACCCTTCTGAGGCATTTGTTGGTCATTTGGCAGGTTTTGCCATGTGGAATCGGGCTTTGTCGCCAGGAGAAGTCTCTGGCATTGCCACAGGGAGAGGATTGCCTAGAGGTACCATCTTAACCCTGGCAGATGCCACTTCCCTTCATGGTTCAGTACAGAGGGTGAACTGTACCTGTCTGGAGCACTGCGTGTAGACTTCCATGAACAATATTTTGTAAATAGAAGATAATACTGCTTCCATATTGGACAATTGCTGGACGACGTGGAATGTTACTGACTGAAACATACAGGCCTTTCACCCTTCATCCAAAGAAACACACAGACCTTTTTCACTGTCAGATGAGCAATACCTGTTGTTGTATTAATAATGATTACTTATCTCGTCATATTTTGAGGCAAAGTGCTTACAGCAGTGGTTCCCAAACTGTGTGCCATGGCACCCTGGGGTGCTGAGGGATACTTGCAGGGGTGCCTTGGATTGGTGGTCCAGGACCAATTCAATTGTTTATATTTAATATAATAGGCAAAACCAGTGTTGGTGGCTACCAATTATAAAATATGTAGACAAACAGAAGTGAATCTGATCCCTGACCATAAAACTGAACCCAAGGATGACATATAAACACAATTTATTTAATTAAAAAAAGTTACTTTTAAAATTCTTAATAAGAATGCTTTGGCCTGTGGTGCTCTTTAAACAATTCTGATACTCAAGGGTGTCGTGATTGAAAAAAGTTTAAGAACTACAGTATAAAAACAGAGAAGGGTCCATTTATCATTGGATCGCTTATGCAATGGAATCTGAGCGGCATTTTCCGCCAACTCCGCCTAGGGTTGCATTGCAATAAATATCCTCCTGCAGACGCAGGGACAGGAGCTCCGAAAGGGGCCTGTCCTTGCACTCTTCTCTGCTGTGTGCCAGGAGTCAGCAGTGCGGTCTGTAGCCCATATGCTACAATGGGCTACCGCCATCTCAGAATGGTGGTAGCCCAGGGACCTGTTGCAATGCTGGCCTATGTTAATACATCAGGCAGCATTGCATGCCACATAGTAAGTTAGTAACCTATGGGTGGAACGTCTGCGAGCAGGGAAGGAAAGATCGCAGCGATGATCGGAGATTCGTGCTGTGGTCCCTCCTACATACATTCACGGGATACTTAATATTTGTAGCTAACATAGCAAAAAAAAGTGTTTTCAAAGAATTAGCTGCAAATATTATATAATAAATGGGCCCCCGAACGCCAATTTGAGTATTCTTAGCATGTTGCAGTAGGTGCCGCTGTAGATCTCCTAACATTCTTCCAAGATTTATTGGACACATGACTTCTACATTGCTTTTCGATATTGGGTCTGATATTGGGACCTTTTTGCAAATTTGTCGCCCTGCTGATTATCGATAGACCATGCATGCGGACAATACACTGTGCCCATGCACGAGGTCCCCCTGTGAACGAAGCCAGTGATGGCTGTTCGCAAGACAACTGACAGCCAGCCAGCTTTTGTAGTCGGCACCCCGCGGCTTTCTAGGAGTGCCACCTAAAACTGTAGGATGCTTCTGGCCGTTGGGAGGGACGGAAAATGACATCATCAACAGCCCAAGGCCATTGTGGCGCCGAGTAAGCCTAGACTTACTCGGCTGCTGCCCACAGGGGGGGGGGGGGGGATCCATTCGACGGTAGTGTTTCCAAATAGATTTCCCCCCTGTCCAAAAGGTTACAAATGCATTTGCATCCGTGCACAGGGGTGAGGAGAGACTCTGGTGGGGCGGCGTTTACCTGTTCGCTGGGCTACAAAGATTCGCATCCAGCAATCAAGTCTGGATGAGGCCCATTGTGCAGTGCACGTTTCTTCTTTTGAATAATCAATACCTGTATACAGTATGGAATGTATATAGGACTATGTGGGTTAAGTTCAAAGTGGTGTTAGTCTACCAGGTCATATTGCATTATATTCTGCAATTCATGCTTATTACCGTGATATACATAACCAATAAAAATATGACTATAAATCCACTGCAAAATCATACTATTAGCAGATGTCCTATACCGTAGAATATGTCAGCTATTATAAGTCACTGTTTATATCCATGACTCCTATTTCTGCCAATAAGGCAGGGTTGCTGACTTCCTAGCCACTGACTGGGTGGGATGGGGGCGGGACTTCCAGGTGAACACACATTCTAGTCACAGGGAATTGTTCCATTTTCTGGGGATTATATCTGTGAAATATATCTTAACTGGAATTGTCACCGGATATACCCCTATCAAATCCCATTGGGAATCTTATATTTATCCCATTGACTCTCTTTTGAGGAGTTTTAAAGTGTACACATATTTTGTTGAAAGGTTTCTATTATATCAATCGTCTACCGGAAGAATCCAGTTTATATTCAGACATTCATATATCTGATCACGATTCTCCATTTCATGACTCTGATGGGTCTCAAGTTTATTTTTAACCCCTGATGAAGTCTCTAACGGAGACGAAACGCGTTGGGTATTGGTCACGGTTTCGAAAAATAATAGAAATCTTTCTTCAAAAGAAACAACCACGAATGTATTTACTTATTTTATTGAATGACATTACAATCTGAGGCCGCTGAAGACACTATTGTTGGTGTGTTGAGGAGTATCCAGTTCCAACTAGTAGGGGACTGAGTGTCAACAATGACCATATTCAAGTATTTTAATAGTGCAATTTTAGATATTTTTGTATTGTGTGTGTATGTATATATATATATATATATATAGATAGAGAGAGAGAGAGAGAGAGAGAGAGAGAGAGAGAGAGAGAGAGAGAGAGAGAATTTAGCAGGATAGCACTCCTCTCAATGTACAGCTTGCCCTGGTCCCCTTCCTAGGTATCTCCTGGCATGGAGACCAAACATATCACATGGACTGGACGGCACTCGGAATAACGGCTCACAAACAGTGTATTGGCTTAAGGTGCCCATACACGTTACAATTATTGTATACAATATCGCATCTCTTCGCATCTCGGTTTTGCAATGAGATGAGATCTAGTACAAAAAGTATGTGCAGCACATACTTTTTGTACTAGATCTCATCTCATTGCAAAACCGAGATGCAATGAGATGCGATATTGTATACAATATTGTATACAATAATTGTAACGTGTATGGGCACCATAAGCCAATACACTGTTTGTGAGCCGTTATTCCGAGTGGCGTCCAGTCCATGTGATCAGGGCCGGCCACTGGAGAGCGGTAGTGAGCAACAAAAGCAGCAGCAGCAACAGAGCTCCCGTCTGCGCCGAGGAGAGCAGGAAGAAAGCAGTTGGGACTGGAGCAGGTGAGTGAGCCATACCCCCGCCCCTGGATAGGGCCCACACTCCACTGACCCCCCTGGAGTCTGCCTGGAGTTGCAGCTATCGCCACATCGCTAACCGCCCCCCCCGGTAAGTGATGCTGCAGCATCTCCGGCAACCCCCCACCCCCTGCAGAGCGAAGTGGCGGAAGCCGCATAAAAAAAAAAAACATGGTGGAGAGGGTGAGCGCCGGGGCAGACACACAGTCCCCTTCCTAGGGCGCTCTGGTGCATGTCATATATATATTTATTATACTGTAGTTTTCTACTATTACAAATAAAATTCAAAGCAGTAGTACACTTCTCCCCACATGTATTGTTAGGCGCTGTGACATCATAAAAATATTAATAGTAATAATAACAATAATACCATTGCAATATTGCAATCACGTGTCATATTGGGAGTTATTTCAGAGCTGCTTATCTCTGGCTTTTTGTTTCTTACCAGTAGTAAGTCTTGTACTGAGAAGTCTCTCAGAATGTGGCCACAAGATATGAATCGGTAGATGTCAGATATGCAAGCCATCATCCACCCTTAGAAGCCGCCACAGGAGCAGGCTTGTGTATTTTTGGAAAGCTTATAAATTATTTGAAACAAATGCAATGATCTGCTTCAGATTATTTAAAGAAGGAAAAAGGCCTCTACTCTGCTCACTGATGAATGTTCACCTCCAATATGTGTTACACCCAAAGCAGCATCTCTAAGTAAGGCGGAGTTTGCCTACTTTGCTACAAAGGAATCTCCGTAAGGGGAGGGGGGGAGGCGCGTTTCGCTGCAGCTAGGTACAGCTTTATCAAAGGTTTGAAAAAGCTGTACCTTACTGCAGTGAAACGCGTCAGTATTGTGACTCTGGATACCCATCTAGCACCTCATTGCACTCTATCTGGATCCGGACCAGCCACCCATTTTAAAGAACTTTCCACCTACTCCATTGTTTCATATATACAGCATTTGGACTCTCTCTTCAACACCACCCCTATGGAGAAAACTGCTGCTATGCATTCTGGAGTGGAATAAATCTCTTTTCTTCACTCAAATGTACGAGTGGTCTAGACTTCTCGTGCATGGGTGAGCGCTTTCCACATCATTCGGCGGTTGTTGACCTTTGAATGATGCGGGAGGTTCCCACAGGCATACCAATGGATGTTCACAAAAAACGTCCATTTGCATGTCGACTGTCCGAATGGGTGTGCTGGCGATCCATTCGCAAGGCGTGGCTTGGAACATTTGCTTCGGCCTGTGCACGGGTCGGAGCAAAGCGATAAGAATAAGGGCCATTGAGAGACCGTTACATTGGAGTTTCTTGTGGAACTATCCACTTGTGTACCTAGGAACGGATCCCATGCAACTATCTTTTTGAGGTGTTTCAAGCTACATGTTTTTTATGTGTTTATTAAATACCCCATTTATTTTAAGTAATTCATTGGTGTACTGGCGCTACTTTTTTCTTTTACATTTATGCAGCAGAAATAATTATTCCAATTGGTAATGCCCGTAATCACCTGCCTGTTGTGTCTTACCCTGTCCTATATTGAACATTCTACTCTTAAATGTATTTAAGAAACAGATGCACAAATGGTATACTGTATTAGTTGTATTATGCTTAACAAAGCCACAGTATGCTAAAAGTCACATACCCGTTTGACAGACAGGTCTGAACGTGGGTTTCAAGCTGGGGAAATCAACATAGCAGCCACCTGTTTAATATATGAACACATCAGCTCCTATGGGAGCAGTAATTGTACTCTGCTTTGCTGGTATGCATGAAGAGAAAGTCTACCCAGCTACAGTAAACTTTTATTGTGTCATGTGCGAAAAACTTTAAATAACCCAAGAATAATAAGTGCCTGTGGGAGAGTGGTCAGGTTACACCTCCGTCCTATCTTGGCGGCTTCTACCACTGTTTCTCTATGGCTTTATTTTACAACAATGTTTTAGAAGTGTCCTTTTATGGGACCGACTACGCGCTGTGGTGGATGGCTCAAGGAGCCATAATGATCTCATGGAAGAATTTGGTTGGGGTTTTCTTCTGTCTTGTCTGTGGCTTGTCTTGTGGAGATGGGCAACGCTCAGTGAGGAGCTCTCAGATGAGGACATCAGACAAGTGGACCAGGCCCTAAAGCTGGTGGACCAACCAACATTCCAAGGCTGGAAGTCAGAAGATGTAAAACAGGTGAGACACTGTGTTATTTTCTGTTTTATGAGAAATACAGCTGAGTGCATTGGCAATATGTAGGTGACATTGTACACACAAAGTCAATGTTTTGAAAAGTGCTGGGAGTTCCTGAACAGTGATTGGGAGGTGGATAAACAGATACTCAGAGATGGTCCGCCTTATGGGCGTGTTATGGGAGTGTCACGGACATGTTGCTGAAGTGTTTGCGAACTCAGACACTAAACTGTTCACACTGGAGGTCGTACTCAGATGGAAAATCTGCACTTACAGTAGGTCTGGTGTCCTACGTGTGCTCAGGAGCAGGCGGGGATGCCACTCTAGGACTTCCCCCTAGGACCACCAATAGGGGGGAGCTGCAGGTACAGCTGTCCCAGGCTCCGGCAGCTCATTTTGCCCACCGCAACCCACGACTGCCTCCGCTGCACTGCGCTGAACAAAGCAGGTCCCGGATCAAAGCTTATTCAACCCAGGACTATGGTGGCCAAGTAAAATGCTGCATTGGATTTTGAGCCAATCCGTGCTCATGGACCAGCAGCCAATCAGAGCAGCTGCCAGTACGTGAACTCTGATTGGCTTACCAGCGGTGCTGCATTTTAATTGGCTGCTGGCATCCTGAGCTCTGGACTGCAGCTCAGCGGAAGAGGAGATGGGGGAGCAGGAGCTGGGTTACAGTAAGTCAAGTGAGGAGGGGGGCCCAGACTGGAAATAAGTCCTGGGCCCCAAAATTCCTGATGGCAGCCCTGCTTCCCCCATCTGCCCAGTCACAGACTTCTTGCTTCTCCATCCCTTGCTCTGAGATGTAGACTGCTCATCTGGACCACTCCAGGTCAGGGAGAGAGTAGTTCATAATAAGGGGCTAAGTAACAGAGTGGCACACCCATCTCGGCTCCTGCAAGCTTCCATGGTGCTACACATGACGGCATCTAAAAATAAGGGGCTAAGTCCCAGAGTGGCACACCCATCTCGGCTCCTGCAAGCTTCCATGGTGCTACTCATGACGGCATCTAAAAATGCATCAAGCAGTACATGTAGTCTGCAAACCACCAAACTCTTGCTGTGAAAGCCACAACGGGGCGGACACATCTAAATGCTCGCCCATTTGAGAAATGTGTTATGACGCATAGAGCCGTTGGTGTTTACATACTTACCAATCACCGGATGGGTTTGTGGGTTTGTGGATAAGTGGGACGGCCTATCTATCATCCTAGGGTGTACCCAGCATTACAGCATGTAGGCTTCCTGAAACTGGGTGTCCCAGGCCTTACATACTGATACACATGGATGTGCACCAGAGCTTTAATGTCTGTGTAACCCTATAAATTGGAAACGTATAGCTGTAGTACTCTCAGGTCTTTGAAAGCTTAGATCCTGGAGATGTCATCCTGACTGGTCTTTGGCTGATCAGTAAGTATTATTGGTACTGTGTATTGATGACAGTCCTTTACTTGTGCTAGGTGGTATTAAATTGTGGTCCTGATTCACTAGTAAGCAAACCCTCATGACATGCAAGCTGGACATGGGCTGGACCCACCTGGGCATGGGCTGGACCCTTTCTGTCCCAGTGTATGACAGATTGTGTGTTGTAAGTTGCAGTGCTGATGCTGTGTGTACTGTATAAGTCTATGAATCAGGCCCAGTGCTGAAATTAGTCAGGTTCAAATAATCGGTGGTTCTGTACTTACCGTATATGTCTGCTCAAATGAAACAATTTCGATATAATCGCATTTACCATCTTTTGGGATTGTTTACCTGAAATCCTACAGCGCTTGTGCTACACAAATGCTATATATATATATGTGTGTGTGTGTGTGTGTGTGTGTGTAGGTGTGTGTCATTGGAGTAACTAGAGGTTTGGAGGCTCCTGGCAAACTCTGATGGTGAGTCTCCCTTTTGATTCCATAACTCTTAGGCTTAAATGTTTAATCATAATTTCTTGTAGTTCCACAGCAATACACAATAGTTTTTCCCTTTTTTTACACTTTAATCAACTCGATGCACACCGCCCAGGTGCATCGAGGACAGCCCCAGGCTTCAGCATGGGCAGGCAAGTTCTGGAGGGAGGGACCCCTTTATTAAGGGGTTCCCCACTTCCCCAGGACCCCTGCCCATGCTGAACAGTCACAGGGAGAATGCTTTGGCTGGGGGAACTTGTATAAAAAGTCTCCCCCGAGCTGTGGCATTACGCTGCTGGTTGTTTGGGTTTGGTGCTGGATCTTGAAATACGGGGGACCCCTAATTTGTACTCCGTATTTTGGGAACCAGGACCGGCCCTTGAGCCTGGTGCTGGTTTTGTAAAATCAAGGGAACCCCAACTAGTTTATCCCTGTGATTTTATGAAACCAGGACTGGCTCTTTGAGCCCGGGGCTGTTTATGCGGATTCAGTATTGAATCCCGGCGGTGGGGATCCCGGCGTTCAGAATCCCGACGCCGGAATCCCGACAGCCGAAATGCCGACAAGGGGGGACGTGGATCGCCCCCCCTTGCGGGCTCGCTGCGCTCGCCACGCAGCGGGCCCGGTGCCTCGCTACGCTCGGCACGCTATTTTATTCTCCCTCCAGGGGTGTCGTGGACACCCCAGGAGGGAGAAAGTGTCGGCATTTCGGCGGTCGGCATTTCGGCGGTCGGGATTCCGGCGTCGGGATTCTGAACGCCGGGATCCCGACCGCCGGGATCTTAACTGCATCCCGTTTATGCTAAGGAGAGGGGACCCCACGCCATTTTTTTTATCAATTTTTTTGTTTTAACCCTTTTTTTACACCAGATCCATGCACAGATCACAAAGATCGCCAGTCAGAACCTGGTCTATTTGTTTTGCAACTTTTAGTTAACTAAAAATTGCATCCCATTAAATTTGCATACTTTTTAATGGGAAAACATCTAGATGCGATTTTTTTAGTGTTACTAAAGACCGCACCTTTAACATGTGCGAATTTGCGGCAAAAAGTGCAAATCGCACATTTTATAGGGCGATTTTGGCCTATTTTGGCGATATTTACGCCAAAAATGGCAAATCGCCCCTTAGTGTCAAAGCTTTGTATTGGCTCCACTTGCCCAGCATCTATCAGTGGCGTAACAAAGACTGGGTAATAACCCGCTACAAAAGTTTGGCGCCCCCCCAGCCAAGAAATGTAACATCCCCCAACCCGCCTCAGCCCTCTGTCTGCTGCTGACAACAGGCTGAGTGTTACCAGGCAGGATCCGTCCTGGCCCCTATTGCAGGTGTTCGCAGGGCTCCTGGGATAGAGCCAATAACTCTGCAGCAGCAGCAGGTGCACCGCAAACAGAGGTGGGTTTTCCACAAGGCAACTTAGCTAGGGCCCTGGAGGTCTCAAAGGGCCCCATAAAGATAACCTGGTTGTTCAAAACTTTCCAAGAGTTTAATTGGTTGACTATGGTTATGACATCATACAGACCTGCCCGCGCTCTAAAAGTCCCTTTGATGGTATTTGATAAGATACTAAATATTTGGACACACAAAATGGTATCATCCACTGTATCTGGGCAGTCAGGTTACTGTGACAGGTTCCAAAAACCCTAGAGCCCAATTCAAATTTGTACATAATGCCGATGTTTACACAGCTGCAATCAGCAGCAAAAATATAGTGCTATGGATTGTTGGAGGGAGGTAGACCCCAGACCTGTATCTTGCCTAGGGCCACAAGAGGTCTAAATCCACCGTGCCACCGTGCTCATTGATTCCATGGTAAACCAGCCAGGTTCTGCTGTACATGCGGGTGCACCCCCAGGGCTTGGTCACTGGCATATCTATAATGGGTGCAAGGTGTGCATTGCACATGCACCAACGCATGCACTATATGTCCACAGGAACACAGTGTTGGCCCCACGTTCATTATTATTAGAATTATTACTTCATAATAATAATCACTGACCTATCATAGATGTTTTTGCATTTAAAATGCTGTTCACATAAGTGCAGCTTGCAGCGAGGGGCTGTTACATCAGTGGAACCAGCCCGGACTGTGCTGCTGACAGAGAGAGAAGCCGGCAGTGGTACTACGATGAGCCCGCCTGATGGAGAAGTCTGTCACTATGGGAACGCACCATGCTGGCTCCCCACAGATAGAACTACAGCTCCCGGCATGCCTTCGGTGGACAATCTCGCTATGACCCAGCTGACGTGCCGTAGCCGATAGATCATGTGATTCCCAGTGATTGCTGAGGGTTCGCGTATCACATGCACAAACAGAGTGGAGAGACTCCGAGTAGAGCAGCGCCTGTACAGAGACAGGAGCCAGCCGAGGCATGGCCAACGTGTCCAACAGGGTGTCCTGGTCAGGGCGGGAGCTGCCGGAGGAGGACGGGGAGCACACGCCGCTGCTGAACGGAGCCAGCAGACCGGTGAGACCCCAGTGGGGACATTTATGGGGGAAAAGAGTGCGAGAGACCTGTGTGGGTGAGGTGACAGGGTGCCAGAGTCCGCTAGTGGATGGGGCGTGAGAGACCGGAAAAAACTACTGGGGTGCGACCTCAAGGGTTTGGTGGTGGCGAAATCAGAGGGCAAGAGATACCACCTAGGGGTTAATGGGGGGGGGGGGGGGTGGAGAGGTCAGAGGGCACTAGAGACCCTTAGGGATTTCGGGGGGATAGGGTCAGAGGGCATGACACCCCTAGGTATTGGATGGACCCCCTGGGCTGTGTGTAGGGTGGGGATTGAGGGACCCTTGTTGGTTAAGGGGTTTTATGAGAGGTCCCTTGTGGTAGGGAGAGGGAACCCAGAGACCCTAGGGGGCAGTACATTAGGAGACACGGGGAGATTGTGAATGACTATCGCTCTCACATTGCAAACCCAGTTTTAACCCTTCCATTAACCCAGGATGAATTGCCCAGTTTGCTCGAACCGAGGTCATTCACCTAGACCTGTGTTTTACACATGTCAAAGTAACCTGGGTTGGAAGCGGTTTCGTGACATGTTGACACGAGTTACCACACACCGTAACCCATGTCAACCAACCGGGCAGTTCCACATGGGTTATAAAAATGGTTAAACCCGGGTCGCTCTCTGAATAGGCAACCCAGGTTATTGTGAAAGTGCAGGACCCAGGTGCAACCTGGCATTGCAATCTGAATGGGATATTATAAGCTTTGGTGTTTTCACATCACACCTTGTCCCAGGTCCAAACGTCACTGATCCGGCAATAACCTGGGTCTGAGGTGCGATGTAATGTGGGTATGGTGTATCAAAAGATATTCTTTTCAGTTCCTTACTACAGCACCAGTTACTCAGCATATAAAACCAGACACAAGTGGTAAGAGACAGATCTATACTTACATGGCACCCTGGAGTATTGATTTTTTTTTTCACAATGCCCCAAGGATAATAAAGTTTCTTAAGAAATGTGAAAAAAATATTAAATCAAATACATTTTGTTCAGATGTCATCCTTAGGTTTAATTATGTGTGGAGGGGCAGGATTTACTTATGTTTGATTATGTGAATAGTATGTGTCACTGTGTGCTGCCAGGGTGGTGCACTAACAGCAGAGTGAGGGCCGGGGTGGTGCACTAACAGCAGAGTGAGGGCCGGGGTGGTGCACTAACAGCAGAGTGAGGGCCGGGGTGGTGCACTAACAGCAGAGTGTGGATGAGATGTGCATTTTAATAAATATAAATGGAAGAAAATCTGTATAATATGCAATGAATAAATGTGAGGTGGACTTGTAAAGTTGCAGATAGGTAAAGAATGAGGAAGGTAAACCGATAACCAGCCTATACAATATCAAAGCGAACTGATTTATCTATTAACAGCTATGTTTGTAACGCACATGTTATTCAGTACAGAGAGTAATTAGTCCTTCACAGGAGTCTCTGTGGATCTTAAATCTGTAATTCCTACCCGGAAAAGGAAATGCAAAGCCCCAGTTGGAATAGGACCTGGGGTCCTTCGTGTTTTGAGTCGACAGAGCTAAACATTGCACCACCATGCAACCTTAAGTTCCTTTCAGATTTCAAGGCATGCTGTGACCTACAGTTTCAGCACAGTTGGAGAGCCACTGAACCTATGAATAAGCTGATAAAGGGCTTTAATGTTGCGACAATACAATATTTACTTGGTGAAACTAATCCACGATGGATTATAAAGCAGACGTAAAAGACCCATAACATGCTGATGCGGATGGGGTATAGTACAGGGAATACTATCATAACGTATGTGTCCTCTTTAAACCACTTGTATTTTGTAAGTGGTCTTATTTACTCTGGGAGATATATTTGTGCCACGGATTGTTGTATTATTCTTATCACCTTGCAGGGGGGGTTTTATAAAAAATGTATGGGACTCTGAATTCCCTGGGGATATCCATTAGCCCTAAATCACAGATGCTGGCAGCTCTAATCTGTTTTTTTTTCTTTTATGCGACATCAGAAGGCCCCAAAAACAAATATCTCCGATAATAATCTGGTTTTTGTGAAGGCAGCAGTAAAAACACATAGGTCTGAGCTTCTCACGGGTTCAGTGGGAGTTGTGCTGTGTACACACCAAAACGATTTGGATTGGATGCAACGATTTGCATACGATCCGATCCCATCTGTATATATAGTTGTGGCTCGTGCCTCCTGCTCGGTGTCGATACAAACAGGTGTCCATCGGAACTATTCGAATGTTGCTCCAATCACGCCTTTAGCATTTTACAGCACCTGAAAGCACCAGGTTGAGCTACAAAAAATGGCAAAAGTTCACATTTGGGCATCTGAATTATGGCGTTATGGACTTTTCATACGTTTTTTTTATTAAACTTCCTGAGGTAAACATTACAGGTCATTACAATGAATAAAAATATTTACTTGGCAATTTTCACACCAATTTTGACAAATTCACTTGGCACCCAAAAGGTTAATGTGTGGTTTTCCAAGCGTTTGTGGCCGTTACATTATTGGGGCTTATTACATTCCCCCCTTAATTCTGTTTATATAAGCATTGTTCTTTCATACAAAAGATTTGTCAGCACTAGAATCAATTCATTTTACCTGCGTTACTCTGAAATGTTAACCATTCATGACCCCCAGTTGCAGAGCTCTGTACTGTACTCCTCATTGTCCCTATAATTTCAGAGGAATATTCATGTCTGCTCTATATAATGTAGCAGCTCATTTCCTTTATACAATAACCATTTCACGATCGTTCATGTGAGTGTGTATGCAACTAGTACCAGCAGCTCACACTTCCTATTGCAGTCACTAGCAGAGCGTTTTGCATGCCGTGGTTGTTCTCAGTACAGCCCTGTGTGCTGTTTCACAATAGATCCTGCGGTTTGTTGCTGTACTTGGAAAATCCCAGATGTCTCATTGGGTGTGGTATGCACCCCCAACAGTCCGGATTCCAACGGTCGTTTCTCTGACATTGGAATCCCAACTGTCAGTAGTCCATCAGCGGGGCGAGTGCATTTGAGCCGCTTGCAGGCTCGCTGTGCTCGCCGCAGGTTCTATTCTCCGTCTATGGGGGTCGTGGACCCCCACGAGGGAAAATAGCCCCCTTCAGTCAGGTTCCCAACTGTAAGGCATTTAGCAGTCGGTATTCCAATGTTGGAGAATGACGTCGGAATCGTCGTTCGGCACCCGTCTCATTGGCTGCCAAATCACGGCACCTGTCTCATTGGCTGCCAAATCAGGGTTACCAAAAAAATTTAGAAATACATTTCTATATATTTTCTCTACTTTATTGGCGGCTGGTGCTTTGACTGGACTGAAGATGGCTGTAGAGTTACTGGCAGCAATAGGTCTGCAAGAGATTGTGCAAACAAAGATTAAAATATGCATATCTGAGATGTATGCAATCTTATGGACAGATAAGGATGGTCCCTATATCTGTAAGATCCTTCTCTGACAAAACTTCAGTCACATGAGAAAAAGGTTTTGATGCCTTTCATAACCCTTATGCAATGTTTTCTCATTACTTGTTGGTTTATTTAGGGAATTTGTCCCAGCAATGGCCCCCTCAGTTATTGGCCAGTGTGATGTGTAGGCTTGTGTTTTTACATATTGGCCCTTATTCTGATTGAGTTTGGATGGCTCCGAATGCGGACGAACGGCCGATGGTTGGTGTTTGCGCATGTGCGGAGGCATATCTGCGCATGTGCGAACGCCTCACAAGTACGAATGCGGTGTGAGTTCCGTGCGGAAAATGATCGTACGGAACAATCCGAGCAGTGGGTGGAGGGGGCGTGAAGGGCTGTTTGGCCTCATTACCATATGCGTACGCCCCAGGTTTCTTGGGCTTTCCCATGAAACCGCTGGGCGTACGTATGGTAATGCAGCCATGACGCACATGTGGGGGGCAGACAGCTGACATAGCCGGATGTCAGATACCCGCCCATATCCCTGCTTTCATTCGGAAAAATGTCCGAGTGGTCTGGAGCACTCAGTGCTGCCTGACCACTCTGTCCATCTTTCGATGGACGGCGACCATCGGAGGATGGGGGAGGTTTCCACAGATGGAGGAGGTGTTCACATGAAACATCCACTCGCGGTCCGTTCGGTCGACGTCTTACCCCATTCGGACGGTGTGAGTGATCCGTAAGGTAGGCGGGGCTAAGAACACTCGGTTCCTGTCCGAAATACGCATCTGTCCGATTCAACTAGAATAAGGGCCATTGAGTAGTGAGGTGATTTGGTAAACGTGGACCGTCTGGAGGACTGGTTCGGCCAGCCCTAGAGTACAATATATGTTGTCATTTTAATAGGTCACCCTATCCAAATTGTCTGCCAGGTAAAGACTGTTGTGATTTCTACAGTTTAAAGATATTCTGTATATCCATCCATGCAGGCAGGTGGAAAGCACATTGCTTGGTGCTATCCTCTTACTATTTTGCTTTTATGTTTCCGGCTCAGTACAGAATTTTGAGATCCAATATGTAACAGGCAGTATAAATGGTTTTATCTGCGGAGTAAAAAGCCTGATGTGTGTATTGTCCTGAATATCATTTCCTCTCTCTGTACAGGCTTGGAGAAATTGCAGCGAGCTCCCCAAACATGACTACATTCCTATTTACATCAGAGCATGGATACAGTCCACCCCACCCCCCCTCTTATGCCACTAGGCCAGAATTTTGCCACCTGACAGTTGTTGGTTAATGCTAACCATTACAACCATCCGTAATTATTGGTCTTTACCAGAATCCCATCCAGAAGAGATTTTCTGCCTTCCTGAAAGCCATGCGTTTGTCTCAATTAGAGGTGATTCAGGGGAATGATTTATTTATTTATTTACAGTTTCTTATATAGCGCAGCACATTCCGTTGCGCTTTACAATTGGATGGGGAACTTCTGGACCATGTTAGTTAAATAAGCACATATAACATTATTGGAATCTCCTGAAATACTTGATCCTCAGTATTCAAATTAGAATAAAAGGGCCCATACACGGTCCGTTAAACGGATCCGTTTGGGTCTTAATTAGCAGGCTTGGCATCGGATCGCATGCCTAGTGCATGCGGTGTGCATGCAATGCGATCCGTTGCGAAGTTTAGCTAGTACAAAAAGTATGTGCAGCACATACTTTTTGTACCGTACTATGTGATGCGCATCGCATAGTACAAAACGGACGGTCCGGGAACGGACCGTCTATGGGCACCTTAATACTTATAGTGATCCCACAAGACTGGAGTCAGTTTATAAATAATCTGGTTCTAGAAGTGCTCTTATAGGGGGTTATTGTGGTTCACTCCTTCTGGCAAATTCCTTCTCAAATGGACAAAACCATGTGCACTGCAGGTGGGGTAGATGTTACTTGTGCAGAGAGAATTAGATTTGGGTGGGGTTTTACTTCAAAGTGAGATCTATATTGCAGTGTAAAAATAAAGCAGCCAGTATTTTCCCTGCACAGAAACAAAATAAATCTTAAGGTGCCCAGATACTAGAACGATATTTTGGCCGATTTCCGAGAAATCGGCCGGTGTGTACTGATAATCGGTCGAAAATCTGCCGATTTCGGTCCGATGCTCGCTCCCGTGGATCTTTTGCTAAATCTTCTGATCTTATGGCCTGCATGAAAGGTCAAAAGATTTAACAAAAGTTCCATAGGAACGCACACGGGATTTTTAGAAAAATCGGTACTTGTTTCCTAGCTCGGGCACAATCGCGGCCATCAGGGGTAAATTTTAGTGGCCTGCGACGCGACCGACGCGATGCCCCCGATTTTTCCATTGAAAACAGTGAAAAATCGGGTCGGTCGCGTCGTGTGCACCTAAAAATGCTTAAATGGTCCACCCGCGATGGCCGCGATTTCCCCATAGGGAACAATGTTAAATGCCTCAATTTACCCGCGATGACCACGATTTCCCATAGGAAACAATGTTAAATAGATCAATTTACCCAAATCAGCATAGGGAACAATGGTAAATGGGCCAGAAACCCCCAAAAAACCCACACAGCAGTGGAATGTCCCCCCAAAAGTAGTTGACGCCACCCCGCGATCAACGTGAACCCGAAGCGTGGCGAGCGCAGCGAGGCCGCGAGGGGCGGTGGTACGCGTCCTCCGACCTTTTCATGCCCTACTATCCACTAGGGCGTGGAGTGAGAATAGAATAGTGTGGCGAGCGCAGCGAGCCACCGAGCCCGAAGCGTAGCGAGCCCCGCGAGGGGACGCGGATACCTTCACAGGTAAATGCGTCCCTTCGCGGGCTTCCCAGGTGTCCGCGTCGCCATGGACACCTGGGAAGCCCGCGAGGGGACACGTATAACTGTGAAGGTATCCGCGTCCCCTCGCGGGGCTCGCCACGCTTCGGGCTCGCTGCGCTCGCCACACTATTCTATTCTCACTCCACGCCCTAGTGGATAGTAGGGCATGAAAATGTCGGAGGACGCGTACCGCCGCCCCTCGCGGCCTCGCGCTCGCCACGCTTCGGGTTCACGTTGATGGTGGGGTGGCGTCAACTACTTTTGGGGCGACATTTTTATGTTCAGGGGTGTTTTTGCCCCATTTCCCATTGTTCCCTATGATAATTTGGTGAAATTGATCCATTTAACATTGTTTCCTATGCTAAATCGTGGTCATCGCGGGTAATTTGAGCCATTTAACATTGTTCTCTATGGGAAAATCACGGGCATCGCGTCTGGCTCATCGCACCCGATTTTTTTAGCGCCCGCGATGGCCCCGATTTTACCCCCGATGACCGCGATTAAGATCGTTGTGGCCGTGCTAGGAAACAAGTAGCGAAAAATCTTTGGTAAAGATGTGCGCTTACCTGAAATCTTTTGTCCAGGACAGGCAAAAGTTTTGAAGGCTAATTTATGTGCACATCTTATGATCGCAGATCTTTCTAGTGTGTGGGCACCTTAACTCTTTCTGCACATGTTACATCTGCCCCCCTGCAGTGCAGATATTTTTGCCCATATGAGAAGGAACTTGCCAGAAGGAGGGAACCAGAATACCCCCCACAGTCATGCTAAAGTGGGAAAATAATTCAAATATAGAATTTGTGTGATTCTATGCAGAAAATGTTAAAAGGCCATTTATGTAATAGTCATCATAACAGATTATATAATATTCTCACACACTGCTCTTTAGTGTTTTTACATATATTTTTTTTCTTTAAGCACATAGTTTAGCTACACAATTTTGAGAGTCGTTTTGGAGGTGATGTACTTTCATGGCTGGAAAATGCCAGTATGTGGCCATTCACCCTCTGGTGAATATTTGTGTAACGCATCGTGACTTTGGGAGTCATATGACTGCTAATCGTTTATTCCTGCATAGAGTAAAAATAACACATTTTCCAAGATCTTCCTCTTCCCATTTGTCACGCTTACATTCAAGAATTCCATGTATATCTATATTCGCATAAGAAATCCTGCGGGACAATGTTACGTGGCTGGAAAACGAGTGCACCCATTGAACTGTCATGGGTATTGTCCTCATTTATTATTTATTTATTTATTAACAGTTTCTTATGTAGTGCCCGCATATTCCAGAGTATAGGCGAACACTCACATCAGTCCCTGCCCCAGTGGAGCTTACAATCTATATTCCCTACCACATGTACACGCACACACATATATTCTAGGGTTACTTTTTTTTTTTTTTTTTTTTTTTGGGAAGCCAATCTACCTACCTATATATTTGGATTGTGGGAGGAAACTGGAGTAAACCCAAGCAAGCACAGGGAGAATGTACAAACTCCGTACAGTTGGGGCCATGGTGGGTATTGAACCCCCATTCGTTGGGTACAAGCTTTAGCCTTATAAAGAGAATTCTTTACTCTCAGTTTATTTGCATCAAGCATCCCTCTTTTCCCCCTGCAAGGTAACGAACCCCTGCCGCTCTCTGTAGGTCCGAGGGTCAGTTGTTTGGCTTTCACAGACCCCTTACAGCATGGTGTAACCCAGTAAATGATAACTCGGTCAGCTTTTTCCAATGCAGCACAACCCACTCATTGCATTGAATTACTCAGTAGCTTATGGCCTGAATAACACATCAGGAAATTGGAAGCAGCACGTTAGCTATGTACAACATCAGCCTGTAAATGTAAGCCTTGCTATGGTACGGTGGGGGGGGGGGGGGGGGGGGGGAATTGGCGTATCCTTCACAACTTTGCCACTTCAGGAGGCTACACTATACCATTTCAGATGCAACACTTGTATATCTGTGTGTGACGGAGTCAGTACGTGTAGAACAAGGGTACTTGGGTCTGACTTCGGCCCTGTTTTCGATGGGGAGGGGGGCTGTGCATGTGCTCTTATGCACATTTTGCAGATCCCCTGTGCGCATGTCTTCGGGGAGTATCACACTCGCTGAGGTGTTCGCAGCGGAGGGAGGGGGGTGGCATCAGGGGAACGACCGGTGTTCTATGGGCAACCCCATAAAAATGCTGGCTGTTCCCCCTGCATTGCCTGCTCGGGACAGGCAGCTAACGTCAGCACCTGCCCCGTATTCGGCGAACAGCAGCGGGAATAAGTCAGTTTAGACTTTATTTCTGAAGGGGAGAAAAATAATGTTTCCCCCGCATGCAAGGGAATGTGTTCTCATACACATCCCCTCGCGTGTGAGAGGATGCGGGGTGGGGCTGACCTAGCGAACATGTCTGAATCAGGCTCCTGGCGAGAAAACAAGCTGCGCTTGCTGCATTTTCTACACTTCTATTGAGCATTAAGGCTCAGTCGCACACAGATATACAAGTGCCGCGTATGAAATGAATCGGTGCGGTCTTCTGTTGCAGACTTCTCTCATTGCAACGAAGATACAAAATAGATGCTCAGACTGAGCAGAGTCACATTACAACCTCCCTCATGAAGAAGCGATGTTTGGCATGCATGTGCAAAAGTGTGCGAGGACATGGTAGTCCCATACGCTTCTTGTGCCCCATTTAGAATAAGACTGAGAATCTGGCTGTACCCCAGTAGGCGTTGCAGCATGAACCTCGGGGTGTGGTATAGGGTTCCGACAGTCATTAGCCCGACGTCCGGATCCGACTGCCCGGACTCAGACAGCATGGCAAGCGCAACAAAGCCCCTTGCGGGCTCGGTACGCTCGCCACCTATTCTATTCTCCCTCTATGGGGGTCGTGGAACCCCACGAGGGAAAATAGAGGGTAGCAGTCGGGCACCTGTCGGAATTCCGACTGTCAGCACCGCGTCCAGCACCCGAACCTCGGACTGCACGGCTCACTTATATTTGCTGCTGTTGTCACATGACCATGCTGAACATACTCTTTGTGGTAAAGTGTCACAATTAAATGGTTTAAGTGACTGTAAATTGACTTCCTGTTCGGATCACACATCTATAATACTTTGTTTCCCGGCGTGGAGCATAGGAGAGGTTGTGTGATAGAACCGGTTTCACGGCATATTGCTTTCCCCTGAAGGGTTCAGCAGAGCGCTTCTTATTTATAACAAGTAACCGTATAAGTGGGCAGTCAGATTTGTTTGCAGTGTACACACTGATGTAGAGATATCTCTGCGGCGTTATCATGGTTAGCAGAGTGTCACGTCTGATCTACAGAATGATTTTTATAAGATCCTGCGGTTTTGTATCTAGTCTGCGTGGCTCGCTGCCATCTGTAATCATAGGGCTGCAGTGGGTCCAGCCGATACCACAATACAGCCTCCACCGTCACTGGTTACATAGACACAAGTCATTCTGCCCATCTCATTGTCCCTTCCCCAGATCAGCAACCTGACATTAAAGTTTGCTTATGGGCTAGGCACAGTAAAGGCAGCCAGTATTCACCAATTGATTGGCTCTGGAATGGTGGCATCCCGATGCATACACACTTTGTTATTATTATCGCTGTGATTTCAAGACTTCCTAAAAAAAAATTGATGCCCTGGTTTTAATTGTCAGCTTTTATGTCTGTATAGTGCATTTGCATTGTGCTGATGCTATGGGGATTGATATATACTTATAGATTGTAGGACTATCACAAACCCGAACACTTCTAGACAAAATAAGCAATGACCAGACCCTGCGAATCAGGCTTATGTTCTGATCAAACCACACCCTGTATAAGATCAGTTTGAGTATTTGCTGTAATATTCCTGCTCTCCTTTTGCTTTTATACTTGGTGGAGCAACACATACTGTTATCTTGGTTCCTCTTGTAAAGCTGTTCCTCTTTCTTGCAATAAATTTTACCGTCCATTATTGAGCGCTCAGATCTGTAGTTTAATTTGCCTTGTGGGCTGTAACAGCCTGAAATGGCACTGGTAAGGATAGGGTTAGATGTATTATTATTAGTAGTGGTGATAAGGGAGGAGAAGGGGCCCATGGCACCCAATCAGCTGCTCTGTGTAATCCAGGCATGTCCAAACTATGGCCCTCCAGATGTTGTGAAACTACAAGTCCCATCATGCCTTGCCACAGTTTGCTATTAGGGAATGTTAAAACAATTGCAAGGCATGCTGGGATGTGTAGTTTCACAACAGCTGGAGGGCCACAGTTTGGACATGCCTGGTGTAATCTTATATTATGCAAATTATAGATGTTACTTCAGTGCCCCGCCTAACTCTTATCCTTCTCACTCTTGCTACGTGAATCTGAAATCTAGAACCATGGCTCATATCTGTTATGTGCTGGAAATACTCTTGGTCCGCCAGAGACCCGGAGGGCACTTGCAGCATAAGAAGGTAGCCTGATAGCAAAATGTATGCATGCCCACAGTCTCGCATACACAACATAGTTTTGCATAATGTCATACAGCTGGAGCGCCAAGAGAAAATCCCTGTAAGCATGAGTAGAATTGTTTGGTTTGCTAGCCACTGTGCCAGTCCCGGAAATTTGGGCTAATTTCCCAATCTTTCTACAAGCAGAGTATGCTATAATGTGCATCGCATTGGTTTCTGAGATGATGGTCAGTGTAATGTATTATGATCTTTATAAATGTTTTTAGTAGACCCCTGTAACTCACCCGCATATTGGGTCTAATTCAGTTGCGGTCACAAAGTGGCTATTAAGCACAATTCAGTATGAATCGCAGAAGTGCGAAAATTGCTATTGGGTGAATCTTGTACTCCTGCACATGCGTGGCTGCCCCAGTGCGCATGCAGGAAGCTCAAGCTGTGGTCGCAGCCCTTAAGGATGTGATTACATATTGTGATGGTGGGTGGTGGCATCGAAGCGTGCACACAGGTGTGGCCTCACACTCAGCCGCTACAAGCTGTAAAATGGTGGCCCTGCCCCTGCCGGCAGAGGGCTACCCTAGTAATCACATTTGCAAGTGCATCGCAGGAGGACAGCAAGCGGGAGGCCCCAGTTGGCTTTTTTTTTTTGGGGGGGGGGGGGGGGGACACAAACTGCCAACAAATACTGATTCAGGCCCATTGTACGCAAATAGGTTGACATTTTTTTACTGTGCATGCATCTGGGCCACCGTGTGCACGTTCAGCGAGATAATTGGGATGGCACTCATACCGATTTGAAATAATCGATGGTTTATGGCTGATGTGGAATATTCCCCCCCACCCCCCCGACACACGGAAGTCCGTCCCCCCTGAGTTCTGAGTTCAGTCACATGTAATGGCTGACCATCTATAGTTTCGATGGCTAGCCATCAAATAGATTACTTCTATCGATGGGTGCAGAATCTCCATCGATGGCATCTGCACCGATCCTTAAACTGAAGTGCTGAGAGCGGACAGCGGTGGCAGAGTTTGAAAATTCAAGAGAGGCCGCTGATTGGCTGAGAGTGCGCTCTCTCTCAGCCAATCAGCGGTCTCGGCCGCTGCTTTCCGTTAACAGTGTCCGCTCTCAGCACTTCAGTTCCCGGACACTGCGGTGCTGGCGCTTCACACGGCACAGGTAATACATCCCCTGCGATGCTGCACACAGAACGGGAGGGGTAATGGCCCCGTAGACCCCCGGCGCCCACACTATATTGCCCATACATGGTGCATAGCATCTAGTACAAAAAGCATGCAGGGGTAGATTTTATCAAACAGCGCTATGGGGCATATGCACTATCCCCATGCGCTAAAGCAGGGGATAGCGATTCCCCTCATCTATCAAACCCGCTGTGCGGGTGCTGTAACGGCGGCGCTATGGGAAAGGAGGGATAACGTTATACGTTATCTAACTGGGTGCCTGCCTAATATACCTTATTTATTAAGTTGCTGTATGGCCGTGCGCTCCTTTTTTCCGTATGTACATATCGCCAAAATTATCTGGCACTGCGGGTCTCTCCTCCGCGCCGCTTCCTGGTCTCCGGCGTCTGCAAATTCAAACTGCGCATGCGCCAGGTACACAGCATCCCCGGCAAACATTACCCGGCGCATGCGCAGTTTGAATTTGAAGACACCGGAGACCAGCAAGCGGAAAACTGCGCATGCGGCGGGTACACAACGTGAGACCAAGGTATCCGGCGCATGCGCAGAAGACGCCGCCGGACGCCTACGGAGCATTCGTTATGGGAGGAAGCGTATCCCCGGCAGGAGGGGATAACGCACTCCTATAACGTGCACACAAAGATTAATGGATTCGGGCGAAAGTCAGGTTCTCTTCACCACGATAAAGTGGTGAAGCGAACCTTTCGCCCATAAGGTTCCTTAGCGCAATATTAATAAATCTACCCCACAATGTGCTACAGCACTGTACTTTTTGTACTAGATACGATGCAATGTAGTACTAAAAGCACGGGCTGCACAGACTTTATGTGCTGTGCTGGGCGTGATGGGATGCCCACGGGAGCGCGCATTGCACAGCACCATTGTCCTGTGTATGGGCACCTTTTGTCAGCGCCTCCCCGCCGTGGCGTGGTCTGCGGCGCTATAGTTATGCCACTGAACGGCGTGTCATTGCCTTTCAGACGGTGCATAAATATCAGTTGCGATCTCACTGGTTACTGGAGAGCCCTCTGCATTCCAGGAGAGCATCTCAGCTTGCGCCTGTACAGAGGCACTCACATTCTGTGACATAGCCCAATTTGCGATCATGGCACCAATGTATAAGCAATTATATTATGTTGGATGAAAATGAAGAGACATCAGTGGGCATGCTTATGGTCAGGTCTGCCTATATTAGCACATAATCAGAAATTCTAGCAGTGGCAACAGCTAAAGGAACCACATCTGTATAAGGCCCATTAAGCTGTCCTGATGTGTGCGAGTTAAGATATTATGGTACTTGTTTCCTATCTGGGCGCCCAGGTTTTCTACGTACGGCACCGTACTGAAATCGCATCGCATCGTACACATACACGATATTGAACGATGCGATGCGATCCGATTCGATTTCCTATAGGAAACAATGTGAAATGGCTCAATTTAGCCAAATTATAATAGGAACAATAGTAAATGGGCCAAAAACACCCCTGAACATTGAAATGTCCCCCCAAAAGTAGTTGACGCCACCCCGCCATCAACGTGAACCCGAAGCGTGGCGAGCGGACGCGGATACCTTCACAGTTATACGCGTCCCCTCGCGGGCTTCCCAGGTGTCCATGGCGACGCGGACACCTGGGAAGCCCGCGAAGGGACGCGTTTACCTGTGAAGGTATCCGCGGGGCTCGCCACGCTTCGGGCTCGGTGGCTCGCTGCGCTCGCCACACTATTCTATTCTCACTCCACGCCCTAGTGGATAGTAGGGCATGAAAAGGTCGGAGGACGCGTACCGCCGCCCCTCGCGGGCTCGCTGCGCTCGCCACGCTTCAGGTTCACGTTGATGGCTGGGTGGCGTCAACTACTTTTGGGGGGACATTCCACTGCTCTGTGGGTTTTTTTGGGGTTTCTGGCCCATTTACCATTCTTCCCTATGCTGATTTGGGTAAATTGATCCATTTAACATTGTTTCCTATGGGAAATCGAATCGCATCGCATCGTTCAATATCGTGTATGTGTACGATGCGATGCGATCAGATTTCTCTACGGAGAATAGCATGGTGCGCAATTAACTTAGCGGGCGCCCAGATAGGAAAAAGTACCGATTTTATGTATACCCAATCTCACACATAATATTTGTTTCCGATAGTTTTCTAGTTCACTCCTCTTCCGCATTGGGCAGCTGAGTACTGTGGACCTGGAAGATGAGGACCAGGAGTTGGTGAGATATGTTCTTAATGCTTATCCGTTTATAAAAGAGGCTTGTTCACAGATTGTTCTGGTAGTAACTCCGTAGGCATTTGTGGAGCTCAATAGCAAAGTCACCCTTGCAGAATTTGCCCTCATCCGCTTCGGCACTAGATTTGGATCACGCTGCCCACTTATGTCCACATTTTCAGAAATGAACCTCTTGACCGCAGTGTATACCTCGGTAATGAAGCCACTTTCTCCACACTATAGTTTCTTCCTTGGCAGACGGTCGCATTGCTGGAGACAGCTTACACCTAGCACCATATTAGACCTTGCCAGAGTGGTTATACCATTTTTGCAGACCTGGTTCCTGCGGATCTAAGCGGGGAACACGGGACATAATGGACAACAGACTCAGGTGGGGAGTGCTGGATCTGTTGGTAGATGTGCTCCAGAAGTAAGCCTGAAACCTTATATCAGGTCCATGTATATTATACAGTGCAGGGATTCCTTCAGTAGAAACACCATTTACCAATTAATGTACATTCTGTGTGTAAGTTGTAATACATACTCTTTATTTCCATAGGAAACAGACCTGTCCTCCTCAATCGTTAAAGAAATCCCACATAACGAGAACCTCCTCTCCCTGAAATATGAGGTACATCTGTTCATCCGCTAGTAACCTTGGGTTTCCAGTGTTACATCCAGATTCAGCAGTGGGGTTGACCTGCTGGTAAATTATACCCCAGGATGAGGATCAGCTGGTGCAGATGTCACTGCTCTGCTTCCGTGACCTGCAGATGACAGACAACCCCCCCAACCAACCATATTGCTGTACTATATATATGGCTTTACTCACCAATCCCCTATAGGAGATCATATGTAATAAGGGCAGTATGGTGGCCAAACATTTTTTTTTTTTTCAAGTGGCAGTCAATTAAACAGCATACTGTAGATTGCCCCCATTTGTGTAGGGCCTATGGAGAATAGCTGTGGCCATACATTTGGGGTTTTCACGGTCTCCCCTTTTCCTGGGTTGTTCTGCATCTCGGGTGTTCTGCATCTCAGGTGTTCTTGGACATTGTACTATAGCATTGTTTTATTTTATGTCTTGCGTGCAGTGTTAATTCTTTATGTTATTGTTACAGAGTTTGGATTATGACAATAGTGAAAACCAGCTGTTTATGGAAGAGGAGCGCAGGATAAATCATGCGGTAACTATACGATTTACTTCTGCTTCGTTTTCTTTCTTTTCTTCTTGCTGCCCTGGTCGTTTTGGGGGCAATTTAATTCTTCTTCCCGAGGCTGGCTTTAGAAGGCGCCCAGTGGTGCAATTCAATTGTTTCTCCATTCAGGTGGTCTGTGCCGCTGGTGAGCTGAATGTGTTTAAAGTGACCAGTTTTTCGCGGCTTAACTAGTCTAAACTTGATGCCCCCTTTATGCCCAAGTAACATATGTTAACCGCTGTGCACCCCTCATGGGAAAGTCCTTTTAAACCCCTAGTCTTTTTTTTTTTCTTTTTTGTTCTACTTCTCCATGCGAGCGGAAATACTAGCATTCAGAAAGGAATATCCTTTAAGTCTATGGCCTCCGTTACTTTCCAGAGGCATCCCATCCATCACCTCACTGATTGGTTGCTCCTCCGGTACCCATTTACTTTGACTCAAGACACATTTTGGAAAACTCAGGAAGCTCACCATGTCCTGTGAAGGTTGCTGGATTCCTCTGACGTGGACACATGCACTTGTCATTGAGAAGCCAGCAACAGAGAGGATTTGTGTGCGCCCTGGCTTTGATGATCAAACTAACCTGGTGGTTGAGCTTACTGTGTATGGCCGTATATGGGTCAGGTCCTGAGAGAAGGAAGAGGGACCCAGCCTGCTGCTAAAGGGGTTGGCTTTTTTTTTAAAAGGAAAACTTTTGAAAAGAAAAATGTCATTGGTGAATTTTGTATTGGACTGGCATGAATTATGGGGCTGCGGGTGTAAAAGAAAGGGTTTTACAATAGCATGGACTGATAGGCCCTTAGGGGTCTTGGAATTCTACACACAAGTTCTGCATCATCCAGTGTACTGTGTGGTACAGTATTGTGTAAGGAACATCTGCTTGTGATGATTGTTCCACGGTAATTCCTTCTGGCTGGTCACCCTTGTCTTCTAACTAAACACATCTGTGTATCTGCTTCAGGCATTCCGAACTGTGGAGGTCACGCGATGGGTCATCTGCGGCATGATTGGGATTTTCACCGGGCTCATCGCTTGTTTTATCGACATTATGGTGGAGCAACTGGCAGGTGTCAAATACCAAGTCATTAAACACAGTATCCTTCCATTGTGATTGATTAGATCTGACCAACTAGCAAGTGCCATGGTCTGTCGCAATCTCTTGTCTCTGCTTTTTTTTTTTTTGCTTGATTTGACTCGCTTATATTAACATTGCTTACATTTTCCATTTGGCTACTAATCCAAAAGCTAAAGGTAAGGAGGAGACGCGCGCAAAGGTTGTGGTTGGACAGTTAGTAGAGTATGTATACCGTAAGTCAACCTATATTTGTCTAGTGTCGAGTTGGGCATGTGTCAGGGGCCTCATAGGCAGCCGTAGGGCCCATGCCAGTGGAACCGATAACCGTTGCTTAAGGTGCCCATTCACTAGGACGATTCACCTGCGATTTGACCACTTTTCATCCGATTTCAGCAATAAATCGGATAAAAAGTGACCAAATCGCATCGGATCGCATACAATATGATATATTCAAGGGAGATCGCGGGTGACTTCTTTCCTCGGAGAAGTTGCCGTAATGTATGGGCACCTTATACGTGAGCTGAAGAAATTGGTTGGATGTATGAACTTGTAAATGTGTGCCATACCATTTCATTCCTCTATCAGAAGCTGCACATCAGACACCTCTGTTTCGGGGACAGTGTTAATGTCACTGAACTTTCAAGATATATTCTGTGCTGCTAAGGACCCTGCTCCTTCAGCTATTTAATTCTGAGTCTGTGGCTTCCTGCTGTCTCTATCCCCGGCACCCCCCCCCCCCCCCCTATTCGCATCACATCACATCACTGCCCCTGTCACATTCAGTACTGTAGTTGGGACCTGTTTCAGCCTGTATTATCATCTGTTAGTTATTTCTTAACAAATAACTTTTAAGATATTGACAAATTCACGGAAAAGGGAGGACTTTCGTTCTCGCTGCTGCTCTGGGTAACTCTAAATGCTGCCATTGTTATGATTGGATCCCTGCTAGTTGCCTTCATAGAGGTAAATATAAGGATATTCTCTTGTTGTGCGTAAAGGGATTTTGTGACAATTTCACATTTAATTATTATAATTTTTTTTGTTTAATCTCTAACTCCCGGGTTCCAGCCTGTAGCAGCTGGGAGTGGGATCCCTCAAATTAAGTGTTTCCTAAATGGTGTGAAGATTCCTCATGTGGTGAGACTTAAGGTGAGTGGCGATCGTGGTTTGTGTAATGTGTCATATTGTGATAGACTGCATTGTGTCTGGAAAGCCATTGCAATGTTTGTTGTAGCTGTAAACTTAATTCAAATTGTGTGAAATGTCCCTCACGGGAGTTGTGCATGCAGTGGTGTAGCCAGATGTGACCAGACATCACTTTGGGCCATATTCAATGCAGCCGGTGAGGGGTTAAACGGCGAGGATCGCCAAAAACAAACCACCCTTGCATTTTAACCCCCGCGCCGGCCACTCATCCTATTAAACGTTCCGGGGGAATCCTCGCTGGCAGACGACGGCGAGGATTCCCCCAAACGGTGAGGCTTGTGGCTAATGCAGGGAGCCCGCTGTATTTAGACGCAAGCCTCGCTGTTTTGGCGGCCGCACTCGCTGTAAAATCCCAGCGAGATGGAAACGGTTTGTGCAGGGGGTCAGTTGACTGCACTGCTCGCCGTCACAGCTCACAAAAGCGCATTGAATACTGTCCTTTACATGAAGTTAGTTGGGACTGGATCTCTGATCTAATTGGCCGGCTGTTTATACAAGACTCCTCCTGCAGCATAAGCATAATTTAGCAGCTGCTACTACTTCGTCTACAACTATAAATCAAGTCCAAAGATGTCTCCAAAAACAACAGAGCAGTGTTCGTGTTCTGCAATTTTTTTTTTGTTCTATTTTATTATATACTGTCTGTATGTCCCGTATTCCTCTGACCCTGCCTACAGATTTCATCTAAAACTCTGTATTTGTGTTTGCAGACTCTGGTGATAAAGGTGTGCGGAGTCATAATGTCTGTGGTAGGAGGACTGGCAGTGGGAAAGGTTAGTGGGATCAGTTGCCCTTTCTTATTCTTGCTCTCCCTACCCCTAGAATTTCCCTCTGATAATGATTTGTGTATGGACAGCGATGACCACGATCACCGGCCCATACACACTGGATGGCTTTGAGCTGAAAGCCACTCAAACTTGTTGTTTTGAGCGGCTTTCAGCTCAGTCGCCCAGTGTGTATGGGCCTTTAAAATTCTCATTCAATCCCTTGTCACCTAATTTGCATATAATGCTGCTGACATCGGAATTGACTGTCCAATAAACCTTGTTTATTGCCATAAGCTGTCTCTCTTATGTTTCAATGGGAATCCCACATTTAACCTGCTGAGCTATACAGGATCACCTTGTGCTGACTTCTGCTTGCTCCCAATTCAGGAAGGGCCAATGATTCACTCCGGGGCTGTAGTGGCGGCTGGTATTTCTCAAGGAAGGTCAACCTCTCTCAAGAAAGACTTTAAGGTCAGTTGATCTAATTCTGATTTTCTAAAGCTACTTTGACTTAATTCTGATATCAGACAAGATTCCCACCATAGATACTGTAGTAAAAAAGAACCCCAGTCGATTGGGGTGTGGATCGTTAAGTCTACAACAATTTGGTCGACATGGGGGTTTACACTGTTTTTTTTGAGCCGAATGTCAATACAGTCGACATGGACACAGTTTCAAGCGCACGCTTCGCTTGCAATACTTCGGGCACGGTGCCACGCTAAGCTCAGCACACTTTTATTCTCCCACCCCACCCTAGTGGATGGTAGGGCATGAAATACCACCTGTTGTATGAAAAAACTGAAAAACCCTATGTCGACCTTGACCCATGTTGACCTAGTGGTGTCGACCCAATACTTGTCGACCCAGTTGCTGTAGACCTAATGACTGTATCCCGTAAATTGGCAGGCTATTACTATCGTGTTTAGGATTTGGCGGTTCTCGAAGTGCTTGTGGCATTTCTTCAGCCCAATACACACTAAGGGTTTTATAGTTGATGATGGTTTAGTTCGTCTAGTGCAGGGGTGGCCAAACCGGTCCACGTTTTCCAGGTTACCTAGGCTGGTGCACAGCTGTAGTCATTACTGACTGTCACATTTTAAAACCTGCTGCATTCATTCCTAGTATAGATCCACAGGTTGCCTGGAAAACATGCACAGTTGGTAGATCTTGAGGACAGGTTTTGCCACCCCTGGTCTAATGTGTACACCAGGCATGTCCAACCTGCGGCCCTCCATATGTGCTAAAACTACACATCCCAGCATGCATTGCCATCATTCTAGCATTCCCAAATTGTGGCAGGGCATGCTGGGATGTGTAGTTTTAGCACATCTGGAGGGCCGCAGGTTGGACATGCCTGCTGTACACAGTATTTTTATACCGTCGTTGACTATGTCCTTAGTCGTCTATGTACAGCTCAATCTTGACTATATCGTCAACGACTGCGTGTACAGAAAGGGATCTGATGTCACTAAATGATATCGATCAGTGTGTATGCACTAGTTGGGGATTTCGTTTCAGTTTCACTGTATTTTCCGAGTGTAGTTGTAGATCTAAAGCAGGGATGGGGGATCTTTGGCCCTCCAGCTGTTGTTCAACTACACATCCCAGCATGCCCTGCAACAGTTTTAGCATAGCCAAATAGCAGGGCATGCTGGGATGTGTAGTTCGAAAACAGCTGGAGGGCTAAAGGTTCCTCATCCCTGCATTGAAACCTCAGTAGGTCAACAGAGCAGAGTGATGCTGGGTAGCAATGGCTGATCATGTCACTAGTGCCCCTTCTGGATGATACCTGGCAGACTGGGGATTAGATGTCAAAAGTATATCAAAGGTGATCTCTTTTTATCAGAATCTCTAACTGGCGCGGGCTGATATGACATGACCCACATAGGAAATGTTGGCCAACCGGTGACACTTGGATCAAGCGCTGACAGTGTACTTAGCCACCATTAAGAGGCAACGCACTAGGTCACCTTTAGATTTATTGGGGCACTGATGCCTTGAAGCATTGCATAGTGATCATCAATTTTTTAACTGGATGTTGTAAATATTGGGAATTTAATGACGACTAGGTCATATTAATCCTATTAGGTAATGTTCTCTGTTGCCACCATTTCTGTACATGTCATCTTTTTTCTCCTCATAGATTTTTGAATATTTCCGTAGAGACACAGAGAAAAGGGATTTTGTGTCGGCAGGGGCGGCAGCCGGTGTCTCTGCAGCTTTTGGGGCACCAGTCGGTATGATTCTTTTGCTGGTTTATTGGTACTTAAAACTTACATTGCGGGTTGCTTATTGTGTAAATGCCATAATTCACATTCACACCCCATTACAGGAGCTTCCCCCCCCCCCCTGCATGCCTCAGTGACCGTGCTTCTTCCTTGTAATAGGCGCAGCAAAGGTTTTGGCTGAAAAATGGCTCCCTCCACTGTAAACAGACAGCTGCTTTATCAGATGTCAACTAATGTTAATCTCTTCTTATCCTGCCAGCCAACTTGTTAGCCCTCTGTATCGCTCCTGGCTTGTTTCTGTACACCAGGTTAGCATAAATGTGGCAGTTGTGTACACTGTACTGTTCATTGCACAAGTGATTTGCTGCAGCCACTTCTAGACCGGGATGGTCTGACCGGTCCTCGAAATCTACCAACAGTTCATGTTTTCCAGGCCACCTGTAGAATGTGTCGGTTAGGAATGAATGCAAGAAATGATTGAAAATGTGACCGTTAGAAATGACCACACCTGTGCCCCAGCTAGGTGGGCTGGAAAACGTTGCTAGATGTTGGGGTCTGGTTTGGTTTGGGCCACCCCTGTACTAGACCAATCACAAATGTAATCTCTCTCCAAAATACACCTGGGGGGGGGGGGGATTTCAGTATGGGCATCGAGTTTTACCTGTTATAAAAGCACCTTTACAGACTGCCCTCAATGAAGTCTTATATATGTGCAGCCAACACCATGGGAAGATGGGAAAGTAATATTGCTTGTTTGTGACTTCTGCATTCACAAAGATGTGATCAGATTGAAACATGCACAGTACCAGGGAATGTTGGTTAATGCACCGGTTTTGGGTAATACGGTCTCTGAACCTGCAAACTTGTTTATATATTACGCTGTTTTGAGGTTGTTTTTTTTTTTTTTTTTATTTTATATATATATATATATATATATATATTATTTCCTAGAATCTTTTTGAGCTTCTATTTTTTTTGGTTGCTTACAAGAAACAAGTTACTAATTGGGTTATTGGTTCCCTTTTCTAAGTATGAGAATTGTAATATTGGAAGTGAAAGCATCCGCCATGCAGTCTGTGTCTTCAGTCTGTTTCCTCCCTGCTCTCCCTGTTAGCCTTTTAGGCAGTAACCTGTCCTTACCGGAATCCAACCGTACAGCTGGGTCTCATTATCTATTACAGTACATTAGCTTGAGCTGCACCGTGTGTGTGTGTTATTGCTATTTCTAGCTAGGAACAGTAAAAGGCACAGCCAGTGGTTTGACACTGTGACCACAGCTTCATCTGGTGCCCCAATTTCCATGTTTGGGGTAGGATCTCCTCTTATAACGGGTTCATCATTGTATTCCATAAGAAGTTACTGTTTAATGGCAAGGCCCATTATAATGACTTATGCTAATGACTGTACATACCATACGATTCAATGTCTACTCTGGCTTGCCCATATCCCTATGTAAGATTTATGTGATATAGGGACACAAACTATACAACAACCATGGCATCTTCGTACAAAAGGGTCACCAGGGCCCATGTCTTACAGAGCCCTAAATAATTTTATCACCTGTTAGAACATAAGAACATGCTTAGAACATTGGGGTGGTTATGCAGGGACTTCATTACAATCTCTCTGCTTTATGCCACTTGTTTTATAAGTTGATTGAAGGAGCTCTCCAGTGAATTTGCATCCAATTGAATCAATAAAAATGAAATAATTGTATTTACATTTTATCCTGTCTGATGTAGAACCATTGCAGTCACCATGCACAACTAACCTTTAAATATGGTCTGTGTGCAGATAATAATAATAATAATAAGGTATTTCAAGGAATAATTGTTGAAGCCGAAGTAGACCAATCATATTTTTATACTTTCCTCTGCTACTGAACTGTACCGTATGTGTGTTATGTGGCATTACTGGTATCCATGCGGGTACTGCGTCTCCTCTCACCTGGTTCTTTGTGTCTTTTACAGGCGGGGTGCTTTTTAGCTTGGAGGAAGGGGCCTCTTTCTGGAACCAGCTGCTCACCTGGAGAATAGTAAGTAGATACGAATTGTCTCTATGGAGGTTATTCTGGTTCACTCGCAAAGGCACAATCACTCTCTAATGGAGAAAACATATGCACTGCAGGTGGGGCAGATGTAACATGTGCAGAGAGTGTAACATTTGGGTATGGTTTGTACTTCAAACTGATATCTATATTGCAGTGTAAAAATAAAGCAGCCAGTATTTACCCTGCACAGAAACTATAAAACACCCAAATCTAACTCTCTGCACATGTTACATCAGCCCCACCTGCAGTGCACATGGTTTTGTACATTAGAAAGTGATTGTGCCTTTGTGAGTGAACCAGAATAACCCCATATATGTTTTGAGTTAATTTATTATTATTGTTTATTTATATGGCGCCACAAGGGTTCCGTAGCGTCTGACAATATACAGATGAGCAAAAATACAAGAAAACAGTGACTGACCGTACATGGTAAATAAAAAACCAGTTGCAGTAGTGGACACTGACGCTATTTTACCAGTCACAAAAATATACAGTATTCTTAGAGAAGCACATGAGGAGAGAGGGCCCTGCTTGTGAGAGCTTACAATCTAAAGGGAAGGGGCAGACCGACTGGGGTGACACAGCAGGGGTCGAAGTGAGCATGATCATAATTTTATGAAAATTGGTTAGATTTAATGAAGAAGTCTTGAGGGCACGTTTAAAGTTTTGTAGGGAGGGGTAGATATTCCAGAGATATGGAGCACAATGGCCAAAATCTTGGAGGTGGGAGGAAGTAACCAGCTGACAGGAGAGGCGGCATGCATTTGTGGTGTGTGTGTGTGTGTGTAGCTTGAATTGTGTTCTGAAGGGAAAGGGGATCCAGTGTAGAACTTATAAGAGAGGGGGGGAGGACATAGTACGTTTGGAGAGGAAGATGAGCCGGGCAGCAGCACTGATGATAGATTGGAGCCTGGAGAGGTGTTTTACAGGGAGGCCGGAAAGTAGTAGGAAAGTAGTCCAATCTGGAGATGTCTAGTGAGTGTATGAGGGCCATTGTAGCATCCTGGGTGAGATAGGGTCTGATCCTGGAAATATTTTTGAGGCGATCTATATTGCAGTGTAAAAATAAAGCAGTCAGTATTTACCCTGCACAGAAACAAAATAACTCACCCAAATCTAATTCTCTCTGCACATTTTACATATGCCCCCCTGCAGTGCACATGGTTTTGTCCATCTAAGAAGGATTTTGTCAGTGAACTAGAATAAGGCCCATTATCAGGATGCGCTTGTACCAGCTGTATACCTGCATCTCTGCATGTACACAACTGCTTACTACACACCCTCACTATACAGCTTACATGTGGCTGCCCCACTGCTCCCCAGTTACTCATTCAGTCGTGAGGGGGACTCTGATGCTTGTGACTCGGTGTCATCATAGATGCTTGCGCTTGGCTTTTGTTTTTGATTCCTGTTTTCCCCCTTTAGTCCCTAATGACTTTGGTCTTCTAGACACATTGTAGCATTATTGCTGCGTGTTACACAACAGTAACTTTTTAAATTGTATGTATTTTATTTGGCAATGCGTGTGACTTTGTTGGGCATTAATGGATTGGGATGTGTCATTAAGGCAACAGTGTCTAGATCCGCAGTCAAAAGGTCGACAATAATAATAAATAAATGATAGATAGAGAAATAAATAATAGGTCGACATTACACTATTTTTTTTTTTTCTTGTTTATACTTTACCATCCCGGTAGGACGCTTTTCCTTGTTGCCCGCAGGACCCTGAAATTTGGATGGCTATGCTACTGGCGCTCGCCTCCCTACAGCCCTGGTAATATATTTTATAGTGTAGTATATTGGCAGATGTCCCCAGTTATAGGAGTACTTATGTCATGCATTCTTGTGTACAATGCAGTCTGGCATAGTCTAGGTCTCAGTGTATCTCCAACCCTCTCATCACACTGCCTTGGAGTGGAGGAAACTTTCCATATGACAGCGGATTAGAATAGAACCAGTGTGGGACATTTAGTGCCAACACAGCCTCAAGCCAGACTTCTGATCGCATACATAAAATCACATGATGGGCCCTTGGTGATTCTGTAAGACTGAGTTGTTTCTGGTATTTATAGGGACGTGCAAGAGTAATGTCCTAATACATTTTGTTGTGTACGCAGCACATGCTATTTCCCAGTGATTGCCAGTGTTAGTAATCTGGCTGACACTCTACAGCTCATCCCTTTATGAACCTTTCAGTTCTTTAGCTAACCATTACCCCCTCTATGCCGATGATGACCACATTTACCACTGTTCCTCTAATTTCTTCCCGGATGTCACAATGTTTCCTAATACTCAGTATTTCCCAGTCATAGTTTTTTCACTGTCAGTATTTGTTCCTTTGCAGACTAATCTAATATATTATTATTCTAACATTGGTAAACAATAGCTGTCAGTTCGAAACTCAGCAGCTAGACTTATCTTCCTCTTCAACACAACCTGCACCGGCTCCCATTCCCCTACAGAATCCTCTTCAAATTCCTCCCCCTCACATACAATGCCCACTCTAACTCCGCTGCTCTTTATGGGGGGTATTCAATCACCGGCGACCATCTCCTGAGGGGGAGATGGCTGCCGGGCCCTATTCAATGCTGTCTTCCCCGACAGCATTGAACAGGGGAGCTCGGCAGAACGAGCCGGACTTCACAAGCTATCGGGCTCGTTCTGTCGAGAACGGCCAGGATGTGACGAGCTGCCGGCTGCAGCTTGCCTCTTCCCGGCCGCAACTCGTGGCCACGCCCCCTTATCGTCCCACTGCAGGCGGGACATTGAATCCTGCCTGCGTGTTCTCTGTCGAGCAGACCGAGAACGGGACAGGGTCACGGCTGTCGAGCAGGCTCGACAGCCGTGACCCCCAGATTGAATACCCCCCCTATATCCTCAACATCATTTCCCTACAAACTCCCTCCCACCACCCTTTCCGGTCGGCCAATGACCGCCGCCTCTCCCCTACCCAGGTTACTGTATACCTTATGTGAATCCAAGGTTTTGCCTGTGCTGCCCCCCTTTATTGGAACAAGCTCACTCTATTAGACTCTCCCTGGCCTTCAAACAGGCCCTGAAAATGCACCTGTTCTTCAAAGCATACACCCTTCTGCAGAACCTAGTCTTTTGATACCTGCCACCAAAACACAAGTAGACTAGCACCAAAGGAACCCATTACTTAATAATTGAATCAAATACTTTTATTGCACCCCAATAAATAAGTTATTTTCATCTCAAATAATCAATCGCACAATTTAGTGTTTATTCCGAAACAGCCATAACACCGACCTTCAGTTGTTACTCAAATATATGCACAGATAAATAAAACACTTTTTTTTTTTGGTGTCAAGTTCATAACAATTTTCACCACAATTATTGTTTCACCTTCACTATGGAACAACACATTTTTTCATATTAATTTCGACCTAGATTAACAATCTCACTAGTATAGTGACACACCATACTTTACAAGGAGCCATATCGATGAAGGAATAACTAGATTTTAGATCACTCATTTGTATCATAAAATTTAAACACCACACCTATAATAAAACCTAAAATGACAAGTAAATTCATTTAACAACAATGAAACACTGATATCCGCTGTGACCTCTGTGAAGAATAAAATATTAAATATATCCAAAGGGAATCAAGCATTACCGATAAAATATAATGTAAACCGATCACTCAGTCCGGTGTAACACAGAAACCTTGCTTGCTGTATACGGCAGTACATTAATATTAGTAAAACACCTGCATTAAGTTATCAAGTTTGCCCAGATTAGGAGCGCCGCAATAGCAGCAGATTTGTATCGGGTAACGGCTTCTGTTAATTAGCACAGGTGCAACTCAGCTTGGAGGAGACCGTAATAAGGGTAAGAGCCAAGGGAGAAGGGGTCAGATATTGTATCAGAAGCACTGTATTAGATCCTAGTTGATTCGTGTCCATGTAGATGACCATAATATAAATGATCATCGGGACATAGATATATGACCGCCAATATGTACAGTAACCCAGCAACATTAAAAATCGAATAATAAGAAATTAATGAATTATACTGTAAATAAAGTAAGTGGGGAAACTGACCAAATATATGACGGCACTTGGTTGTATATGAATATACACAGTTGCTTATTAATAGCACTACAAATCACTAATGTTGTACCCTTCAATTCAATGTTTTGGGAATAGCCGTCCCTGAATGTGAATCTATTCCAAGAGGTGCAATACATAAGGGATAGAAATCTTCCATGGAGCCACGGACTTGCGGACATGCATCCATGAGGAATTCCCAGAAACATAGATAAGAAACATCTTCTGATTACACCATAATTATTACACCTTTTAGAGTGAAAGAATATACATAGGACATCCTTATACACTGACACCTACCCAGCCACACAATAAATAACTGCCATATATTAACTACCCCAGACCTGGATGCAGAAATCCTTTTTTTAATTGGAGTATGCCAAAGACACTTTATACCCCTTTCACACCAGCCTATTTCCCGGGCCAATATATTGTGTGATTTAGTCCACGTGCGCCTTTCCCAGCTGCCTATTCTTTTCCTACCTCTGGTTCAATTATCCAGAAATAATTGTAGAGCAAAAAAAAAAAGGGGTATGGAGGGTTAAGTAACAGGCGCTTAGGTCTGATTAATCACCGATCCTTATAAATGTAAAAAAATATTAGGTATTAAAAAAAAAAAAAAAAAAAAAAGCAGATTAATAGTTTAAAAGGCAATCTATCCAGCTGCTAGATGTTAACTGTCCACAACAGATGATACAGGGTGGGAAAAGCCAAGCAAACGTTTGTGCGGGAGTGGAGGTACGAACTTTTGCTTTGCTTTTCCCATCCCGTATCATCTCTTGTGGACAGTTAACATTAGCAGCTGGATCATATGTATGTATGGTTTTGTTTTGTTTTTGCTTTTTAAAGAAATATTGCCCTTTTTTACTAGTAATCTGTTTTTTTGTTTTTTTTTTATAAAGACCTAATATTTTTTGACATTTATAAGGATCAGTGATTAATACATCAGACCTAAGCGCATGTTATTCGACCCTCCATACCCCTTTTTTTTGCTCTATGATTATTTTCCCAGGGCCCCCCGGGAACGACCCGGGACAAGCGCTGGTGTGAAAGGGTCCTGGGCCAAAATATCTAGCCACGGTTGCTTCCGGGACCTTCCCCGGATACAGGCCAGTGTGAAAGGTACTTACCCGGCTTTCCTGTCCTGGCCGCAGTGCTGAAAGTGAGCGTCGCACGCTCTGAAATGTAGGGCCTAGGCTGGTGGGAAAGTGGCCAACCCAGGAATGTCCCTGCATTTTCTGCTGTGAAAGGGGGTATTAATCTCATATGCTGTGTACACACGGTGAGACTTCACATTAAATTTTGACTATATAGTCTTAATCGTATACAGATCGCACAGGTTTTTTACCTTGCGATCCCGATGCGCGCTCCTGTGACAGCACACCTCGAAACCCAGATAGACAGGGCAGCAATGACTATATAGTGCAAATCTATATGTAGATTGTATGAATTGTATGTAAATATTACAGAGTTAGCAAAGATTGCATAGCACTCGAATCTTTAAATCAAATAGCAAGGGAATCTCAGTGTGTACACACCAATACAGAGCTGAGTGAGAATGTTATGCTGTTTACACACGGTGAGATTCCCATGCTATTCGACTTAAGATTCGAGTGCTATGCAATCTTTGCTAACTAACTACTATTTACATACAATTCATACAATCTGCACTATATAGTCCAGTGGTTCCCAAACTGTGAGCCTAGGCACCCTAGGGTGCCTCAGGACACTTGCAGGGGTGCCTTGGGTTGGTGGAGCAAGATCAATTCATATTATTTATGGTCAATGTACCAGGCAAAACCAGTGCTTGTGGCTGCCAACCATAATATATGTGGACAACAAACAGAAGCAAAGCCTATCCCCTCACCAGATAACTGTGACACAAACACATTGCACTTAATTTAATATTTTTTTCTGAATTTCTCGATAAGAAGCATTTGGCCTAGGGGTGCCTTGAAAATATTTTGATGCTCTAGGGTGCCGTGATTCAAAAAAGTTTGGGAACCACTGATATAGTCATTGCTGCCCTGTCTATCTGGGTTTTGATTTGTGCTGTCACGGGAGCGCGCATTGGGATTGCAAGGTTAAAAACCTGTGCAATCTGCATAAGATTAAAACTATATAGTCAAAATCTCATGCTGATTGTACTTGTGTGCACACACCATTACTTTCCCAGAGATACAATGTTGCAACATGATGGGTGAATTTACTAAGATGTGTATTCTACTTCACATGTGATGTTGCTATGGGCAACCAATCAGAATCTATTTCTTATTTATTTAGCACCCTAGAAGATAGTAGACAGGATCTGATTGGTTACCCATAGCAACATCACATCTGAAGTAGAATGCACATTTTAGTAAATTTCTCCCGATATGTAACCGTAGCAATACCAGACATCTCTGGAAAACTTTCAGGATGAGTGACTTAATGCTGCTGCTCTCTCTAGAGCAGTGGTCAGGGAACAGGGGTACTTTACCCCAAATGGGGTCAAAATTAAATTCCTGGGGGTAATGGACGGTCACGCTGCCGAGACACAGCCGGACATGCATGTGAATCTATAGTACCCCCAGGAATTTCATTTCATTGCATATACAGATGGAGCCGGCTTTATCTTTGCCCGGCGCTTGGCAGAGACTCCTCTCTGGCATGCGCCGGTGATAGACAATGGGACGCACGTGCGTCTCACCGGTCCCAGTATCACGGTGGCTGGGCAGCGTCTCCCTGCCCGTCTCTGCTTCAGGGAGAGGCTGCCCAGTTCGGGGGGGGGTTTGGGACGACAAGGGGGACTGGTGGCGACGGCAGCAGTGACCCGCGCCAAGCTCCGTTGCCACGGCGCGAGCGTCTCGTGCACGCGCTCCCCTGGCGGTAGCCGGCCGCTGTCGGTGGATCCGTCCACTGCAAAGATGGAGCCGCCGGCTCCATCTGTAGAATCTATACATAGATTCTATATGCATGCCCGGCTGTGTGTGTGTTACAGTACTGTAGTGTGTAAGGACCTGATGCAGTTCAGTGCGTCAGGCCCTTGTGTATAACACACTTTCCTTCGTGATTCCCCCGGGAACCGCCTCCAAGTCTGCCCACTTCTTCAGTAGAGTCAACTAGTTGCCGCGCCATCTCGGCAGCACGCAGTCTGTACTGCCGCTGTGGTGCCAAGTTTCTCTAGTCTAAGGATTTGAACAGACTGTCACTATATCATCTTGAAATTCTGATGCTAATAGTTGCTTGGACGTCACACCATCAATGGCTATACCACGTATGACTGTGTGTGGTACAAATTTTGGCAGTTTGGGTTAAAAGCTTTGGGGCAGATTTATTAAGCTTGGAGAAGAGATAAACTGGAGATAAAGCGGAGAAAAGGTAAAAGGAGCTAAAGCACCAGCCAATCAACTCCCAACTGTCTTTTTCAAACACAGCTGATGCTGTGCTTTATCTCCTTTTACCTTTTCTCTGCTTTATCTCCAGTTTATCTCTTCTCCAAACTTAATAAATCTGCCCCACAGTTCCCTGCCCCCCTACCCTAGAGGATCTCTAATGATTCTAAATAAATGAGAAAGTTAAACACACCAACAGTGAGAATAAGTTTATTTATAGCACTACCAGCTTTTAATAGAAGTATCACAAATTATTATCAACACCACAACTAAAAACAGTACAATCTGTTTTGTTTTGTTTTTCCATCACCAATTCTATTACTGTTTTCATTTCTTCTGCATTGTTTAACATTTATAGAAATCTATATCAAGGGAGATATTTTTCCCCACATGGTTTTTAAGAGGAATCTAAATAATTTGTTTTTTAATAAAAATCTTTTCACTGGAGCCCTAATAGAGAGTGTAAAGAGTGCAACAAACAAGTCTGTCTTTCTTTTTGTACACAAGTGATATATATCTAGAGACTGTTAGCACCACCCCTAATAGGTAAGGGGAGAACACAACATCGTAGTACTAACTGGGACATTGATCATTTAAAAACAATGAGATAATAACAATCTATGTGAAATTAGATTGGTGCGTTTTCCCTTAAGTGCAGTACTGCACCTCATGTCACCTGTCTGTCTCCTCCTCTAGATTGTAAGCTACTGGGAGCAGGGCCCTTTCCCTCCTGTTCTCTCAGCCCACCAGTCTTTCATCTGCAGAACTCCCCTGCTAATATGTGGATAACTCCTATGTTTACCTACATCTCTGCTGAATTGTGCTGATCATTGTTACATGGGGATGCAGTTATAATCCCGGCGGTCAAAATCCCGACACTTTCTCCCTCTATGGGTGTCCACGATACCCATAGAGGGAGAATAAATTTCGTACCAATCCCATTTCATGTGCTGTGTTTTATGTTATGTTCTGTGCATCCTGTATTATTGTGATATGTGCCATATGTACGGCGCTGTCAACCACTTGTGTCGCCTTATAAATAATATGTAATAATAAAGGGAGTCCTTTCCTATGTATTGTTGCAGCTGTTACTTTCTCGCATTGCTTGTGTGATTTATTGCTGTTTCTCTTCCCAGTTCTTCGCCTCCATGATCTCCACGTTCACCCTGAACTTTGTCCTGAGTTTTTACAACCGCAAGCCGGGAGACCTGTCCAACCCTGGTCTCATAAACTTTGGGAGGTTTGACACCGATGTGAGTCTCTCTCTGGTTGTTGTGTTTGTTTTTAGGATGCATTCTCAGCCACCAGCAATGCAAAGCACAGGACCAACACTTCTATAAAGCTCCAGGCACTGTCTGGCCAAGGTCAGCTGGGATTAGGTTTAAAATGAAACAAACTGAGAATAGTAACTGAATATTCTGCAAATATTCCCCGAGATTCTCTACATGCTGTTTCCTATTCATTTTCTTTTGTTCCCTTATTCTTAATATATCCTTTCTGTCTTTTGACATGTGGACATGTAGTCATACTGTCTGAAGATCCCATGTGTCTATTAATGTCACAGATAACAATAAATTCCACATTGCTCTATTAATGACTGCAGGATTAGACTCCCTGCAACCCTATTAAACCGGTAGATAGGGCTCAAATGTCTCTTGTCGAGTCTGTTCTGACAATACATTTACGGGCCTGATAGCAGGGCAAATTTGTTCTCAAATAGGCAAAACCATGTGCACTGCAGGTGGGGCAGATGTAACATGTGCAGAGACAGTTAGATTTGGGTGGGGTGTGTTTAAACTGAAATCTAAAATTGCAGTTTAAAAATAAAGCATCCAGAATTAACCCTGCACAGAAACAAAATAACTCGCCCAAATATAACCTCTCTAAATATGTACTCTCCCTGCACATGTTAAATCTGCCCCACCTGCAGCGCAGTATGGTTTTGCCCATTTTGAGAACAAATTTGGGGCAGCACGGATGGTGTAATGGTTCGCATTACTGCGTCACAGCGCTGAGGTCATGGGTTCGATCCCCACTATGGCCCTAAATGTGCAGAGTTTGTATATTCTCCCCGTGCTTGCGTGGGTTTACCCCGGGTGCTCCGGTTTCCTCCCACAATCCAAAAATATACTGGTAGGCTAATTGGCTTCCAACAAAATTAACCCTAGAATGTCTGAGTGCGTGTACATGTGGTAGGGAATATAGACTGTAAGCTCCACTGGGGCAGGGACTGATGTGAATGTTCAAATATTCTTTGTAAAGCGCTGCAGAATATGTGTGCGCTATATAAGAAACTGTTAATAAATAACTAAATCTAAAAATGCAGTGTAAAACTAAAGCAGCCAGTATTTACCCTGCACAGAAACTAAATAAATCACCCAAATCTAACTCTCTACACCTGTTACATCTGCCCCACCTGCAGCGCAGGTTCTGCCCATTTTGAGAACAACTTTGTCCTAGCTAGATACCTAGACCGCGGTTGGTGCAAAAGTATTTCTGGCTTCCAAAAAGGTCCTCCCAATAATATGAACACATGTATTACAATAGTATTCTGTTTTATAATGAATGTTTATTTATTTAGTCAGGCTACGCATTAGAGTCTCAATTAAAGTCACCATCTGCTTTTGATCTTTGCAAATGACTGAACTTTGTTAGGTTACGCTATCAGATTAGTTCAAAGAGCTGTGCTACAATATTAAAGTATGTGTTTAGAAATAAAGACTGTCTGTTTTCCTGTGCGGTGGGGCATATAAATACAATCTATATAGCCCTGGCTGCCGCCACTGCAAACTTATACAATTTAATTGAATCTTCATAAATTAGGGTAGAAAACATCCACATTTTTGAGTGTCTGGTTTGAGGGCCTCGAGAAACCGAGCGGAGAGGACACACACGGCTAATTGTTCTTGGAACAAGCCTGGAATTGTGTGCAGCTCGTTACATCACGGTGCCCCTGGATTATAGGGTCAGATCATTAAACCTATATTATAGGAATGGAGATGCACAAGTCAGGAGTGGGTCTTATGATTGTGCTGACATTTCTCTGTGTTCCGTACTTGGGACGCCCCCATTGCCGGCAGTGAACTTGCCAGTTGCTGAAGGCTTTTACTGCCAGGATTATTAATACTCTCAGCCATAAGTGAACTTCAGCAGCTGTACAGTAATGCTACATCAATGACTGTTTTTAAGCGACTATGTGTGAACCTAATGCATGGGTCCACCAGGGAAATGCAGTCCTATTCCCTTATTTATTAAGACTAAGAAACTGTTGCCGATTAACTGATTAAGAACCAGGGTCATCCGTAAGGCACGAGTCACTGTCAATGGCACAGTGCACCCAGCCTGAACAGCCCACCACTGCACTGCCGATACCTCCCGGACTGCATGGCTCCGCCTCCTCCTCCTGGTTTTATGCTGCCTACACATGGTACAATTTGACATGCGGTTTTGACTATATAGTCAAAATCGAATCGGGATTGCATAGACGTCGAATGGAGACAGAACATGTTTTGGTACTTGTGAGTTATCTGGGCGTCCGATTTTTTGATTGTATGCCTTAAGTTAAGGCATACAATCAGATGCGATGCGATATCGCATCGCATGCGACCATCGGATGCGATGACCCGATTTTTCCATAGGAATCAATGTTAAAATGGACTGAGTCCATTTTAACATGGAATTCAATGGGAAAAAGGGGTCCTTTTCATACCCCTACTATCCAAGTGGGCATGGAGTTGGATATAAACCTGTGGCGAGCGTAGCGAGCCACCGAGCCCGAAGCGTGGCGAGCGAAGCGAGCCCCGCGAGGGGACGGTATTCCGTGTCCCCTCGCGGGGCTCGCCACGCTTCGGGCTCGGTGGCTCGCTACGCTCGCCACAGGTTTATATCCAACTCCATGCCCACTTGGATAGTAGGGGTATGAAAAGGACCCCTTTTTCCCATTGAATTCCATGTTAAAATGGACTCAGTCCATTTTAACATTGATTCCTATGGAAAAATCGGGGCATCGCATCGCATCCGATGGTCGCATGCGATGCGATGCGATGTCCCGATCCGACCCGATTTAAAAATCGGACGCCCGGATAACTCACAAGTACCCATGTTTTTAAGCTATCATCTATGTGATGCTGATGCGCGCTCCCTTTCAGCTGAAATCGAAAAGCCAAATAGACAGTGCAGCAATGACTTTATAGTGCAGTTTGAATGTAGATCGTAGGAATTATATGTAAATAGCACATGAGTTAGCAAAGATTGCATAGTAATCGAAACTTTTAGTCGACTAGCAAAGGAATCTCACCATGTGTACACGCCATTACTTCTGTCTTTGCAGCCAGGAGACGTCAATCATTTTAGCCAATAGCAACAGAGCATGTCCTCGGGGACGTAGCCACTCGGAGAAAGTGAGCCCCGTCCTTATTTTCAAGTAAAAAAATGCGATAAAGAGCATTTTTGTGATCCCTGGGGGTGGAAACAGGTCATTTTCTGGTAGGATCAGGGAAAACACCAGTGTTCCCAGGCATTTTAGGGGAAGGCCTGCTCCAATTGGGTGCCGGACGCGTTCCAGACAGTCTAGATCCCGACAGTCATTTGCCCGACAGCCACCCGCTATTTTCCCTCGTGGGGGTCCACGACTCCCATAGAGGGAAATTAGAATAGGTGGCTCGCGTAGGGAGCCACCGTGCCCGCAGCATGGTAAGCATAGCAAGCCCGCAAGGGGCTTTTTTGCGCTCGCCATGCTGTCTGAGTCCGGCCAGTCGGGCTAATGACTGTCGGGATCCCGACTGTCGGAGTCACATACCACACCCATCCAATCCCAGTCAATCTGATTTATCGCCGCCGAGTAAGTCCTGAACTATGCAAATACTGCACACAGTGGAAAGATCATTCGATAGTGAGTGTCTTGTGTATGAATTTGCTGCTATTTGCCGATGGATGGAATTTTTGCAAGCTGTGTACATCGTTCTGCAGGCCTGCATGGGGCGGGATTTCACTCTGGCTGGGCGACTGTTACCTGATCGCAGGGTTCTGCCAATCAGCAGCCCAGCGATCAAGTCTGAATAACCCCCACTATCTGTTCAGCTCACATAGTGACCGGCTCAGCAAATGCCCTGGATAATAGTGAGATGATAGGAGGGGTCCTCGCTACTGTTGCGTCTCGGGTGTGTAAATGGTTAGAGAGGGAAGAGCCCAGCTATCACTCAGTATTGATGTCTTGCTATGCATTGTTGTTTTGCAGGAAAACAGCTACAAGTACTTTGAGCTTCCAATCTTCATTGGGATGGGTGCAGTGGGTAAGTTTGAGCAGACAGCAAGTAAAGTGATGGACTCTTCTGCCACAAAGTTATATAAAAGCGTATATTGGGGCAGGTGTATTAATCCTGCTGAAGAGATAAAGTAGAAGGTGATAACGCAACAGCCAATCAGCTATGTTTAAAAAAAAAAAAATAATAATAATGAGTTAGGAGGTGATTGGTTGATGCGTTCTCACCTTCCACTTAATCTCCACTTTCTCTTCACCAGTCTTAATACATCCGCCCCATTGGGCATATGTAATATCATGCAAGTTCGCCTGAGGTGTTTTTTTAAAGCGGCAATCCTTTTAAGTCATGGTTTGGCCTTGCAAATGATTGCCGCTTTAAAAAACAAAAACAGTAAGTCTGGCATCCCGTACCTCTGGCGCTATTCAGTATGCCCCATTTTCTTACATTCACATAGTAAATGACTAAATGTTCCATTTGGCTAGTGATGGTGAGTAAACCACCACCACATCTGTCATCTTCAACCTATGACCTAATGAGTGTTTAATTTAGCCATTTATGTAAGTGGCAGAATTGGCTTGGGCATGGGGGCTGAGGGTCCATTTCATCATGCATGAGGAGGGTTAGCAAGGTCGCATGATAACCGCACTGTTAACGGTTCTGTCTTTTCGGATCAAATTATCTGGCAGTACTGTTGTGTTTCTTCCACAGAGAAGCATCTGGCCAATTGCTCATTTGATGCTGCAGTATATACTTGGTCCTTAAAACCACTATTATATTGCTACTTGAGGAGTTGGGGCTAAGAGACCATCATTACCGAATGTTCTTTATTTTAATATTATTTTTATTATTAATATTATATTGTTTAATCTTGTCACTTTGCAGCTGTAGTCCCATAATAGTTTCTTGGCCTAGGCCTTGTAAATGAGTCGCCAGTGACTGTGCTTCTCTTTATTGCATTATGTGACGCCTTATTCCTTTCTTGGTCTGGCAGGTGGCATGCTGGGAGCTCTGTTTAATGCCTTGAACAACTGGCTGACCATGTTCAGGATCAGGTAACCTGAAGTTCCACCATTTATCTATTCATGCTGTCTTTTTTGCTTGAGTCTTTGTTTTCCTACAGACCCCACGTCGTGTACTTCATTTTTATATGTTTGAGTTATTTACATGGACCACCTATGGTCTATAGGTCATAGAGTTCAAGTGCAGATGATGATAAGATCTAAGTGGTCTGTGTCACAAAGCATTGTCCACACTGACCTTAGCCGCAACCAGTTAGTTAGCATTTCAGTTTTGCTTTGATTCTAGGCGGGTAATTTCTGAAAATTGTCCCATTTGCCAGAATGGAGGACCTGTGACTTTTTTCTAGTGCAGCTTAAAAAAAGGGGTGGTCTTCTGTGTTGCCTCCATCAATAGTTACAAGCCATCAATGACGGGTAACCATTCTGTATATTGCCATTGATGGGTTTCCCAATGTTTCTAAAAATGCACTGATCTGTGACTGACAGCTGGTCCTGCGAAGGAGGCGGGACATCCTATTTACACTGTATAAGAGCTAGCGGGTGGTGCAGGGAGGCTGGCTCACAGCCAATCATATGCGGCAGTCCCAACCCTCAGGGCTCATTGAAAATATCATTCATGCAGCTACTATCAATGTCAGGAAACCAACTATCTACATCTTTGATGGTAAAAGTATTTGGCAGATGAACATCCCTATTAGAAAGTAGACATCTGACAATATCTGAGGAGCAGTAGGGATGGTCATTGTTGCCATTGCCATCAACGGTTGCCATCGATGGCAATAGTGCAATTGGCTATAGATAGGTGAAAATATTGTTGGTCATCCATTGTGTTTGATCAAAACACAGGGGTGTGGCTTCGTGGTTGTCGAGGTGGAGCTATGCTCCATGTTCCGGCACTTTAAAAAAAAAAAAGCAAATCATTGGTTTTGCTGTGCCATAGATGGAGGGAAACAATCTGTTTCTCCCCCATCATTGACAAAAGTATTCAACATCGGCCATAAACCATTTTTTGCTAAATATTGTCCCAGACTAGAAAACTGGAACCCTGCTCGCTTTGGGTGTGTGTATCAACCAAATCTCATTATCATCTGGTGCATCCAGCACTCAGCCATGCTAACACCTTAGTCAAACCTTATTGCCCCCATACATTACTGCAAATTCTCCAGGGGTAGGAATCTCAGCCGATCCTGCCTTTTGCATGTGATCCTAGCAAGTGCTGCCAGAGGCTGTCCGATCCACTTCCTACATGCGCCACTTGTGATCTAGAGGCTCTGATCCAATGCAAACTGGACCACACATCAGATCTAAAACACGGGATTTGCTCAATTCCAAGTTTACTTGTAGAGTTTGAAGTAGGAATAATGAACTTGGGCCTGTTTTTATTTATGGTTGGCCATTGAAGGAAATCTTAATGCTACAGCATACTATGATGATCTAGAGCAGGCATGTCCAACGTTGGCCCTCCAGATGTTTTGAAACTACACATCCCAGCATGCTTTGCAATAATTTTAGCATTCTCTAATAGCAAAACTGTGGCAAAGCATGCTGGGATGTGTAGTTTCACAACATCTGGAGGGCCAACGTTGGACATGCCTGATCTAGAGCATGGGTCTTCAACATGTGGCCCTCCAGATGTTGTGAAACTCCAACATGCATTGCCACATTTTTTCCTATAAGAGCATGCCAAAACTGTCAGGGCATGCTGGGACATGTAGTTTCACAACATCTGGAGGGCCACAGGTTGAAGACCTGTGATCTAGAGAATTGTTTGCTTACAACTGTATGCAGCCGGTTTCACGGGGGGAGGTTTACCCAGTGGGATCTGGGAGAACGTGACTGGCCTGCACAAAACCTTGATGCCAACCTCATTGTGTGCCTTTGAGTTACACTGCCAGCTGTGGGCCAGGCTTGATCACCTGACAGGCTGAATAGATTAGAAATTCTTTCTAAAGGGCTGGAGATGGTTATAGCTCCCCAATGGGAACCGACTATATTAATGCACATGATATTAGGATAATATGTTCAACATAGGAATGTTTGTGTGTCCACATACCTTTACCTATGTAGTATACAGATTATGGGGGTAGATGTATGAAGCCATGAAAAGGGAGGACACGCGATCAAGTGCCTGGTACTCACTGCAAGATAGATCTAGTGAGATCTTGCCGTGTAAAAATAAAGCATTCAGTATTTTCCCTGCACAGAAACAAAATAACTTAAATCTAATTCTCTCTGCACAAGTTACATCTGCCCCACCTGCAGTGCAGCATGGTTTTGACCATTTGAGAAGGAATTTGCCTTTGCAAGTGAACCAGAATAAGGGCGTAAGGGGTAGATGTATGAAGCAGGGAGAAGTGATAAAGTGCTTGGTACTTTTATCACCAGCCAATCAGCTCCTAGCTGTCCCTTTTTAAACCCAGCCTGTAACTTAACATTCAGGAGTTGATTGGCCGGTGATCATAATAAAGTACCAGGCACATTATCACTTCTCCTCCCTAATCACTGCTTCATACATCTACCCCATGGTACCTAAAGAGAACCTGTCTTTGCTATTCCTATAGCTCTGGGTAAGGTTTTACGGGTTATTTTGGATTCTGGTAGCACCCTGCAGTATCAGTTTGAAGTCTGCTGTGTGCATTAAAGTGAATCCTGTTTTATATAAATAATTCCTAGGATGATAGTGTCGGATTCTGATGCTGAATTATCCTACTGGTTGGGTTGTAGGAATTTTGGGTCCAACACGTTCTTTCGGGTCCGAATTCGGGACCGTTTTGCATGGTGAGGGGGTCTGTGCATGTGCGAATATGGCCAAGTGCAAACCACCTGTGAGAATGCCTGTCATGGGCGGTAGCAGGGGGAAGGCCCAGTGTTTTATAGGTGTCCCCTTAAAAACGCTGGTCATTCCCCAGGCGGACGTCAGCACACATCCCCGTTTCAGCAATCTGCGAAGATACGCAGAATGGCAAATAGGTCTGAATCAGGCCCTTTATCGTTAATATTTTTTGTTAACAAAAGTGTTTTTGTTTTCCCCCCATTTAATGTCCTGCTTTTTGCATTAGACTCCTGGAGAAGGACTTTGTTTCCAGCAGTAAATGGATAAATGTTATTTAATCCCTTCCTTGGTCGGATTGTTATGTTTGTCATCTATACATAATGGTTTTGCCACAGATTTCAGCCTAAATGTATTTTTAGATTAGTAGAGGAACTTAAATCCATGGATGATGGATGTGAATGATATGTACACTTAGTGTGTGGGTGCCTATTTCGGATGAAGGGCTGTTACAGAGCTTAATACCAATTACGGAAACAGACGTACAGACTACCGGCCTGGTTCTGAGTTATTTGCAATGATATTCAGGAAATTGTCCCATGTTGTGGCTGATATTTTTTGGCAAAAGACACAGACATTGCACCGCATCATCCTGCTAAGAATCACGGCCCTCAATGAGTTGTTACTTTAGAATTTTTTTAAATTCATTACGGGACTTATGTTATTGATATATTATGTGGTACAGTACCGCATGCTCTGGCCTTGTGGCCTCTACACATGGAGCAATTTAGGGGCATTTTCTAAGAAATCACGTGAGATCGCTTAGAAAATCCCCCTACATCGCTCCGTGTGTAGGGACCATAGAGATATGTGGCCCCGGGAGTCGCTATCACCCGGCGATTAATATCCAGTACGCTGAATATTAATCGGTCAGGGCCAGTGTTCTCACTGGAGAAGTCTCGACCAGAAAGATCGCTCAGAGCTGACGCATCGCTCAGAACACTCAGCAAATCTCTGTGTGTGTAGGCCCCTTTTACTGTTCTATCTCTAGGTATGTACTGCCCACTATTGTAGGTCCTGGGAAGGCTCTGGCTGCGGCTCACAGCAGACCATGTTCCCGGCTGAGCTCAGTAAAATTGGAGAGTAGTAGGTTCTGGGGTGACCGTAAACTGTGCAGTTATTAAAACACATTTCACGATATATTATTTGAATATGTTGCTGTATAAAGGTCGTCTTTAAATAAAAATAAAAAATTAAACTTAAGTTTGGTTTATCACCTTTAGTAGGACCGTTTCTGGGATTTTAGTTTTGGGCAGAACCTCGGTTTTCACTAGTGAGTTACTTTCAGTATTATTTAAGTACTCGGCTCATCTTGTCACCACCACAACTTAACTGCTCCAATTGTATCATTAAAAAAAAAAAAACAGAATAATTAGTTTTGTGTGGTTTTTTTTAGATATTATTTTTTTTTTTACCATGTAAATATTAGATTTTTATATAGACCTCACCCTTATTAGAATGTTAGAATTGAGGCTGATGATTATTCTCCTGCCATACTGGATTAAAGTAATTTGTGGACTGCGTAATGGTTGATGATCTTTCTCCACAGGTACTTGCACAGCCGGGGCTTGCAGGTGATTGAAGCCATGTTGGTGGCCGCTGTGACAGCCGCTGTGTCCTTTGTTATGATTTATTGCTCCTCAGACTGCCAACCGGTGCGGGAGGGATCCGTGGAATACCCACTACAGGTACAGAGCCATTGTGGTTGTATTTCTGCATGTGGAAGTATGGGTAGCCTTAAGGTGGATACTGGGTCTACTCATGTTGTAGGCTGCTGCTGCTGCTGCTGTTGTGTATGACCAGACTGAGGATTGTGGTGGTATTTGCACTTTGTTGAATGTCTGTTTCCCTCAGCTGTTCTGCGCGGATGGAGAGTATAACGCTATGGCGTCTGCATTCTTCACCACTCCGGAGACCAGCGTCCGCAGGCTTTTCCATGATCCAGCAGGTAAGGCCACCGCAGTATCTCTTAGTTTAGACCCCTCTATTCGGGTCTCTACTCTATGTGGAAACATGGCTTTGCCAAATTATCATGTCAAACATTTACAGTGTCTGAATTTTTACTATGTTATATATATTTTAAATAAAATTGTTTTACAAATCACAAAACATTGTACCCACTATTAAGTCTTGCACTAAGGTGGGTGGAGGTTTTATCTCAAGCGCTCTCTATATCCATTTCCACACACACACACACGTATATGTTTGTTTCCTAGCACGGTGCCCATCGCATACCATAAGGCATGCGATGTTACGCGATGGCAGCCGATGTTATACAATTTTAAATTGTATACCATCCCATTGTATGCCATATACAATGGTATACGGTTTAAAATTTGTATAAGCACCCTAATGGGTGTTTTCAATGTTAAATGTGCCCCCTATAAGATAATTTAATTGTATAGGCACCGTAATGGCGGCGGTACGCGTCCTCCAACCTTTTCATACCCCCACTATCCACGTCGGCATGGAGTTGATTTTAGACAGTGTGGCGAGCGCAGCGAGCCACCAAGCCCGAAGCGTGGCGAGCGGACGTGGAATACATGTAAAGTAATACGCGTCCCCTCGCGGGGCTTGCTGCGCTCACCACACTATATAAAATCAACTCCACGCCGATGTGGGTAGTGGGGGTATGAAAAGGTCGGAGGACGCGTACCGCTGTGATCGCCACGCTTCGGGTTGGCGTTGATAGTGGGGGTGCATTTAACATTGTAAGCACCCATTAGGGTGCTTATACAATTAAAAATCATATAGGGGCTTATACAATTGCCGATGGCAAATTTCTGATGTCATTGGGAGATCAACCGTGTTGGTGATTTACATAAAAATTCTGATCCTGCTGTAGAAAAGGGGAACATGCCGACATGGCTTTGTGTAGGGCTTAGTCACACAAGTGTTCTGCTGGCAGCACTGCAGTGTCTCTGCACTTATTCAAGGGCCCAGTTTCATACCTGCCCATATAGACTATACCCACCTATCGCTCAGTGGGTGGGGCATCACCAAAGAACTTGTGTGAGCGAGAAATAAATATTATGTCACCTTATATGTCCTGCACAGGTTCCTTTAACCCTCAGACCCTGGGCCTCTTCACCCTGATATACTTCTGCCTGTCTTGCTGGACGTATGGCCTGACTGTATCTGCCGGCGTGTTCATTCCTTCTCTACTTCTTGGCGCTGCATGGGGGAGGCTCTTTGGAATCCTGTTGACAAACATTTCAAACGAGTCCATTGTAAGTTCCTTGTGTCACCTGGGAAATGTCCCAGCTATTATATTTGGTTATCAGATTACCTTGTATATTTATCCCAGGTAATGAAAGACTAACACTGTTTCCTACCTCTACGTGGGGAATTCAAATGTTTGCACGCTGGCGCCACTAAATGACAGATCGTGCTGTGTGTATGCACTTTTACAATACCAAACCCTGCCTTATTATTGTGCGCCACTTATAGGTCAGGCCACCTGCTGGTCAGATGCGGTAATGCGGCAGCTTTGGTAACCGTGCTTTCAACAGGACAAGCATGGTGGTTTTTGTAGGTGAAGGGGATTATGTCGTTTCTAAGCAATGTGAACAGCTTTGGTGTACTACTCTAGTGTTTGCCATTGCATAAAAGAAAGAAAAAGGTAAGAATATAAGTCATTGTTTGCATTGCATTAGACCACGTCACCGGATGCAGTAGGTAACTGCTTTGCAAGTAAAGTGTGATCATCCTTGGACATAATGATGTTACTAATCCCTTTTTTTCCCCTTGTGCAGTCATGGGCCGATCCTGGGAAGTATGCACTGATGGGAGCCGCAGCGCAGCTGGGTGAGTGTTTCAGCAGATGGAGGAAATGCACGCAAGGCTGTCTGTTGTATCCTGTTGTGTGGAATGTGAGTGTTTAGTAATTCTCTGTGTGACTGCCAGGAGTGTATAAGCAGATGTAGGGACAAAGGGTCTGATTCCAATGTGGAATGATCTGCTGTCTCTGCTGCTTACATGGAGGCAGCAGTGATGGCACTAATCTGGTAAGGCAGCAGGCGATGTCGCGTCTCTTACTGCATTACTGATCCGAGCTGCATCCTAGGATGCAGAATCTGATTGGTTGCTAAGGGCAACATCCCCACATTTCCGTTTTAGAAGCTTTAGTAAATGTGCCCAGTCTTCAGTGAAATAGTAGATGGCATACACAAATGGCTGGGGCTGGACTGGTGGTTGGTGAGAGGCTTGTCAAGATGCTTGGTCTACTCAACTGGTTCCTGTTTTCCTTCCCAGGTGGCATCGTAAGGATGACCTTGAGTCTCACCGTTATCATGGTAGAGGCCACTGGAAACGTCACCTATGGTTTCCCAATTATGCTTGTCCTCATAACGGCCAAAATAGTTGGAGACATCTTTATTGAGGTAAGAGCCCTGTGTGTGAGTAGGGTGCAATAGGCAGTAAGAAAATTTATATTAAAAAGTTACTTTTCACAATTGCACCTGTACATGACATATAGGGATGATGATATAATTATATTGATATGGATATTAGACCTTGAGAAAGATCTATGTATTGAAATGCATTGGTTTAATGGCATTGCTCTAAGGTGGGCCACTGTGGTGAAAACCCAAACCAAGGTACTTGCTTGAATTCTGATATTTGAATGCACTGATCCAGGCTATCTTTTTTCATTTATTTCATTCTTTAAGCATCACCCTAAACCTTGGCTTTTTGGAACTTCTGGGGCCCACAGACCAGATGATTAAAGCCCCATTTTCCCCATGATAGGGGGGATTACACTTGTGGTCTGTTTTGGATTACTGGACTATTTGTTCATTTAACTTGTTTTAACCTATTTATGGTTTTTACATATGAGGAACAATTAAAGTATTTAAAAAAACAAATACTGTATGCGGCCTGTTTAAAAAAACTAAGAAACCTTAATACAATTAATTTCCCCTACTAAAGTGTTAGTTAGGTATTCCCCTATATTAAAGAAACCTTTATGTTTACTCTAGTCTGCCATATTGTTAGTGAAAAATATGTTTGATACATACATATACCTTCAAGGAGTTCCAAAGTGTGAATCTGGTGAGGGACTTTTTTTTCAAAATATGTTTTATTGAACCTCATATAACACCGTTATTACAAGCAATAGAACTGGAAATATGACAATATTCAATGAGGATCAGTCCACATTTTTCCAAATTTTCCAAACAAAAAACCCAACATATATCGTAGGTAAAGAAAGATATAATACAAAAGGCATGGCATGGCAACTTCATCGGTCATATGCCAATGGCTTAGACAATGATTTATACACAACTATACCGTGTCCGAGGACATTGCCCATCTTTATTAGAAAACACGCCACTATTTTAAAGATTTCATTCTACACTTGACACTGTACACACAATATGTGAGTATGGTAAGTCAGATCACAGATTTTATCATTTTAAAACAAATTTTGCACCCATTATCTCCCTGATGTTTCCACACACATCTTCGCTTTTATTTTTTATTTTCATGAATGACTACCCCATGAGGAGAGGATATGGGAAGGAACAAGACTCCCGCACCTTCGTAGCCAATGTTCACCTCACATAAATGACCTATGGCTCTCTGCGGTTTCCATGTCTCAACTGTGCGATTTGTCCAATCACAATATATGTTCACCACAGCAGCAGTTCAAAAATACTTCCACCTTCCTTCTGCCTAAATGCCAAAAATCATCCCTTTTTGCAACTTTGATAACGAGTAATACTGTGTGCGCGGAGGACCTATCGCACACATTATATACCCACCAAGCCAGCGCACAACAGGAGACATATATACGTCATGGGCTACACACTGCCAATGTCAATTGTAGGCGGTGGTCATAATAATGTGACTGTGTATTAATTTCTGCGACCTGATTTCTATCTCTTTGCAGGGTCTCTATGATCTTCACATTAAGCTGCAGAGTGTCCCGTTCCTGCATTGGGAAGCTCCAGTCACATCTCATTCCCTCACTGCCAGGTCAGTACAAACACTCACTCTTACGCTGTGTATACACGGTGAGATCTTGTGTTCGATTTTTAACTATATAGTCAAAATCAAATCGAATGGACATCAAACATTTTTCAGCCTCATTCGATGCTGATTCAATCCTGATGTGCGCGTCCATTTAGTGTAAATCGATACGACTGCAGGCAAGACTATATAGTACAGATCTGTACTATACAGTCCAAATCGTACACTGCGTATCATTCAAATCAATCACAAACGAATCAGGACGAATCTCATAGTGTGTGCACACCTATCTTCATTAATTTACTAAAAATGTAAAAACGTATTGTAGTCATTGTACCCTTCTTTTTTTTTTTTTTTTTTCTTTTTTTTTTTTAATTCGTGTAGACATAAAATTTGATTGTATTCTAATCGACTTCTCCGGAATTATAAACTGTAAGGCATATTTGTTAGGAAAGGTGGTGATGACCATTTCGATATGGTAATGGTTTCGATGCCTTTGTATCTAAAAACGTAAAAAGATGGTACTGGTGTAGGCCAAGTGCAGCATGAAAATATGATATATTACAAAGTATAAGAGAACCTTCTAATCCACCTCAACAACAAAAATGGTGCAGCCACGGAACACCTGGGCACGCGCTCATGTGTTCTGGGTCAACATGGGGTTTGTATTTAGGTGTGTGTCGACAAATGTTGCAGTGGACACCGTAAAAGTGTTTTGCATCCCCCTGCGCTGGTCACACTATTATATTCCCCCTCTATGTCCACTGGGATGGTAAAGTATGGATCATGAAAAACCCATGTTGGCCTTTTTCATGTCGACCTAATGAATGTCGACCATACGAGCACATACCAAGTTCTGACTGCTCCTCTCTCTGCTGCGCCCGGCTGCTGCATGCTCTGCTACGACTGGTAGTGACAGGTCTCGCACACATGGGTGCACGCTTTGAACAATCAGGCGGAAGTGACTTCAGCGTTTTGGGGAAGTGCAGGAGGAGCACAGCGCTACCAGAAGAGAAGTAATTACAGACTAATTAAGGAAATTGGAAGACTCCAATAGCTTTTTAGACATCAGTGCGTACCCAAGGGGTTCTGAAGCAAGTCCGGACAGTTTTTCATTCAAATAACTATTTCAGGGGAATAAAATTAGACTTTCTCTGAAGCTGCACGTAAAAAGGGCTGCGCTATCTTCTACAATAATCACCGCTGTTCATTTTCTCCGCTTCAGCTGGATTGGAAAATCCCAGCACTGCTCGAGTTTACAAATTATCGCCTGCAATTGATATATTCCTCATCCTTTTTTAATAGAAATTGTTGGATTGAGGTATTTGGCAGGATGAATAATGATATTCTAACACCAAAGGTAGATACTAGCAATATGGTGCCTGTAAACCATTGCCTGGCAAAGGGAATCAAAAGAAAGAATGGGTGTAAGTGTCACTGTCATAGCATTTACTTTTTTCTGTTATGATGGTGTTTTTCTGCCCTCTTGTGGTCAGTATGTGTTATTGCATGGCAATCTTCATATGTTGCTTATTATACCCAGCACAGCATTGCAAACTCTTATTCTTTTTAACAAGCTTGTTGATATGAAGGCTTCTGATGTATATTTGAAGATTCTCATATTCAGCAAGATGTTGGATTCCTCTATTCAACCATATGAACCATTTGATGTATAGTGTGAGGCATTAACACTAAAGATTAGAACCTGGGAAATTTATCTGTGATCTGTATGTACACAGGATCTATAAATGGAGTTTGCAGCTACACATCCCAGCATGCCCTGCCACAGTTTAACTGTTAAATCATTGTAAAAGGGTGGCAGGGAATGCTGGGATGTGTAGTTCCACAGCAGCTGAAGTGCCTTCCCATGCTCTATTTGCACATCTCCATTCTTTGAAGAACACTTTACGTCTTGTCCAACAAATGCTTGATATCCGAGAGCACTAGCATGCACTAAATTGCACAGTACATGTAGATACAATGCCACATATCTCCATTCTGTACTCACCCGCTGGTGCTTTATTATAGGGAAATAATGAGTACCCCGGTCACCTACCTGCGCAGGAGGGAGAAAGTCGGCATCATCGTGGACATCCTGAGCAAACCTACATCCAACCACAATGGCTTTCCTGTGGTGGAGAACAATGGACAAACCGGCGAGGTGAGGAGGGGGCTATTCACAAAGGGATTATATCCAGGGGGGAAACTCTGTATTGGATAGATTGATAGGACCTATAGTGAAGTATAAAGCTTACATGACCTGAGCTTGGTGGAATCTATCTAGCCCCAATAATGCTACAGTCCTAGCAGAAGGCGTCCCTATTGTCCAAGCTATTAGACGATCTACTGTGTGAATGACAAGTGACCAAGCTAGCCCAAAACATAGAACAATATCCAGGACAGGGAAGGTGATCCCTCCATCCTGTTTTGGAGCTTCCTCAATGTTTTGATGCGAATGAGTAGTTCAAGGTTGATGGGTGTTATGCACGGTGGGGCTTTGGTTTACAGGATCCTGTGTCTGCTGAACTCTAGCTCCAGAGTGCCTTTGTTGATACCTGCCTACACCGGCTGTCTCCTTCCCAGGACTTCACTACCTTAGAGATCTGTCTTCTCCTCCCACTCTATGTAGAGGGACACAATCTTACTCCTATTAGGTGGCATCAGGGTTGGAATTCCAGCATGCAGGCAAGACTAATGTCCAGGAATACATGACCAAGAAGAAGGGTGCTATGCCCTGGCCTTGTTGGTTCTCAGTTCAGACAGTTGTTAAGTATGCAGGGGAGGCACACTATTCCACCCTGTAACTTTGGAAATAATGTCCCACACATCATGCATGATTTTGGATGGCATACGGTGGCATATCCGCCGTCACTCAACATCTACTGTAAGTCTTAATATACAAAACATACACATAAAAGTTTTACCTTTATTTTCTTTTTTTAAACACACGTACTTCTGCCATCCATGCCAAGATATAACCACTGAGCAATCATGTTTTCACCATGTACACACTGAATCGTACTCAGAATGTGGAGGCAGATCAGGACCACTTGGCTCGTCTAGTCTGCCATGATTTTAGACTTTTGGTCATCTCCGCTATATTTGATCCTTATGTCTATCCTAAGCATGTTTACTTAGCTCTACTGTCTTAGCCATTACCTCCTCTGATGAGGGGGTAAAAGCTTAAGTCTCCCATACACTATTCGATTTGGGGCCAATTTCACCCAATTTGGATGGATTGGGCCAAATAGCATGTGTACATATCCCGTCCGACCTGATATGCGGCCCCATGCACATTGGAGTTGGGAGGTCGGACCGGCTGCACATAAGATTTGCTAAATCTTATGTGCAGCCTCCTGGTGGGGGGAAGCTATGAGCCGACCAGGGAGGCGGGCACGGGATGCTGCTAGCTGACCAAGAGAGGCAGGCAGGGGCAGCGGACACAGAGGCTGGGGACACTGGTGAGCCAGCGAGGGGAACGGAGAGCTGGGTAGGCTGCATGAGGAGCAGGGAGCTGCAAAAAGGGAAAACAAATACAAATGAATGGGCAGCCAATGATTGGCTAAGAGCTCTGATTGTCGGAAAGCTTCTTTCAGCTCCCACTGCCCGGCTCTCTGTTCTGCTCACCAGCATCCCCCACCTGCTGCCTCTGTCTGCCGCCCCCTGCTCCCTCCACCTGCAGTTCCCTGGGAGTTTCATATAATAAATCGCATGCGAATTATGTGCGACCCCTCCCAGGGAATACAGGTCTCACTTGTCCTTAGAGCAAGTTGGACTAATGTATGGGGGAGCCTTAATTGTCTGCAGCGTTGAACCCTATCCATGTATCTAACAGACCTGTCAAGAAGAACAATAACCAATTTTATAGAAATCCTTTTTTATATGGAATGCAAAGAACAGCGCACAGCTGATATTGGAGCTTGCTGTATATAGCACACAGCTGATATTGGAGCTTGCTGTATATAGCACACAGCTGATATTGGAGCTTGCTGTATGTAGCGCACCACCTGGAGCGGGTATTGGAGCTTGCTGTATATAGCACACAGCCTGGAGCGGGTATTGGAGCTTGCTGTATATAGCACACAGCCTGGAGCGGGTATTGGAGCTTGCTGTATATAGCACACAGCCTGGAGCGGGTATTGGAGCTTGCTGTATATAGCACACAGCCTGGAGCGGGTATTGGAGCTTGCTGTATATAGCACACAGCCTGGAGCGGGTATTGGAGCTTGCTGTATATAACACACAGCCTGGTGAGTGATTCCGAATGTATTTCGCCCGATGTACATGGCTGTGAGCTCATTTGCAGCCGTGCACGTGGGTGGAATTTCAGTCGTGTGGGATAACGTTTAACTGCTCACAGCCCGGCGAGCAGGGTCTGAATCGGGCCCAAAACACTGGGAATCTGAACAGTTCTAATAAACTCTAAGACTAACAAGAAGTGGCGATGATGGCAGTGTCCATAGGGTGTCTGTTCTATGATAGTGAGATGTGCCGTCTAGAATGGGTATGGTGTATGAGCTCCACGTTCACCGCGTCCACACTGCCATAATGTTTACTTGTTGAAGATGTTGATATTACATGTATGTTCTACGCTTCTTCAGTTCTATGCTCTATTTGTTTTGCCTTGTTTCAAACCTTTGGCTCCTCCTCCCTCTACAGCCCCCCCGGTTATGTGGCCTGATCCTGAGATCCCAGCTCATTGTGCTCCTCAAACACAAGGTACATTAGTACGCTATCTTCTGGTTACCACGGTAATGGGATGCTGCATGGCTAATTCCTTGTAAAATCTGTCATTTCGGGTATAAAATGTGAAAATTGGCTGTTTTTATATCCACTTATGTGTTTTTTGACTTTATTCATAGGATTTTCTGTGGGATGTAGTGGTGGTAAATTTTTTTCATGTGCGTATCGGTCAGACATCCTGGTATAAATGGTTTTGTTGGTACTTGTTTCCTAGCACGGCCACACCGATTTACATTGGGGTGGTCGTGTCGGAAAAATCGGGTCGATCGCATCGCATGCGATTTGGTCGCATGCGATGCGATCGACGCGACCGACCGATTTTCGACCCGATTTTTTGATTGAATGAAATGTAAATCGGGTCCCTGGGACCCGATTTTACATTGGATTCAATGTAAAATATTCCCAACCCCCCCCCAAATTTAACGGCGTACACCCCACCCCACGATAGACGCCAACCCGAAGCGTGGCGAGCGCAGCGAGCCCGCGAGGGGCGGCGGTGCGCGTCCTCCGACCTTTTCATTCCCCTACTATCCACGTCGGTGTGGAGTTGAGAATAGAATAGTGTGGCGAGCGCAGCGAGCCACCGAGCCTGAAGCGTGGCGAGCGGCCGCGTATACCTGTGAAGTTATACGCGTCCCCTCGCGGGGCTCGCTGCGCTCGCCACGCTATTCTATTCTCAACTCCACGCCGACGTGGATAGTAGGGGAATGAAAAGGTCGGAGGACGCGCACCGCCGACCCTCGCGGGCTCGCTGCGCTCGCCACGCTTCGGGTTGGCGTCTATCGTGGGGTGACGACGGGGACATCTATAATGTGAAATGGGTCATATTGGCCCATTTCACATTTTTCACATTTTCTCACGATTTCAATGTTAAAAAATATTTAAACATTGAAGCCTATGGAAAAATCGGGGGCATCGCGTCGGGACCAATGTTAATGGTCCCGACCGACGCGATGCCCCCGATATTTTACCTTTCCCGACACGATTTTAATGTTAAAATATTTTTTAACATTGAAGCCTATGGAAATATCGGGGGCATCGCGTCGGGACCAATGTTAATGGTCCCGACCGACGCGATGCCCCCGATATTGTGTCCTAGCCGGCAAAATGGACCTGATTTCAAAGGAAATCGGGTCCATCGTATGGATCGTGTACCTTAACTTAAAGGTACACGATCCATAAGATTGTGGCCGTGCTAGGAAGCAAGTACCGTTTTGTTAATGCATGCACTGTGTACGGAAGCAAGGGAACATGTACAAATATAATTCCATTTGCAAATGCTGTTTTACTAAAAGCTATATAAGCATGCAGGTGGAGTGGACTGTATTGTCCACTCCCTTCTCGCTCTTCTCATTTGATCTGTGCTATTGAGATTGCTAAACTATGGCAAGGACTGTGAGCTTAAATAGTGCAATAAAAGCTGCTGTATCTGTACTTTACGGTGTGATGCTGCAGTAAACCTTTTAATGAGATCACGTGTAAGGTGACCGCTTCCACCAATCTCATCTCCTTTTAGGTTTTTGTTGAGCGGGAAAATCTGAGCGTGATTCAGGGACGCTTGAAGTTAAAGGATTTTCGAGATGCTTATCCCCGCTTCCCGCCAATCCAGTCTATCCATGTGTCCCAGGACGAGCGGGAGTGTCTGATGGATATGACGGAATTCATGAATCCCACACCCTACACTGTTCCTCAGGTACGGACCTATCATCACTGCTCACATATCATTATTTCTGCCCTTTGGTGCTGATGGATATTTACACGGATACAAATTTGCATACAGGTGGATATTCTTTCTACTCACGCCGTACACAGGTCACTGCAGAAAAGCAGACAACCTGTGTGTGGCTCTAAATCAAAGGTCTTCAAACTGCGGCCCTCCAGATGTTGTGAAACTACATGTTCCAAGATGCATTGCCACATTTTTTCCTATAAGAGCATGCCAAAACTGTCAGGGCATGCTGGGACATGTAGTTCCACAACATCTGGAGGGCCGCAGTTTGAAGACCCATGCTCTAAATTGTCAATCATTTACACGTCAAAATCAAACTGTTTGTGCTGTGTAAATGATTGCCGCTTTAAAAAACCTGGGGATTTCTTACCAAATCTCTCACTTTCTGAATCTCTCATCCGATTACATAGATGGGACATACGTAGCGGAACGGTGTTACTGTGTAAGGGATGCACAGGTGATAGTGGAACAGTGTTACCGTGTAGGGGAGGCACAGGTGATAGCGGAACAGTGTTACTGTGTAGGGGAGGCACAGGTGATAGCAGAACAGTGTTACTGTGTAGGGGAGGCACAGGTGATAGCGGAACAGTGTTACTGTGTAGGGGAGGCACAGGTGATAGCAGAACAGTGTTACTGTGTAGGGGAGGCACAGGTGATAGCAGAACAGTGTTACTGTGTAGGGGAGGCACAGGTGATAGCGGAACAGTGTTACTGTGTAGGGGAGGCACAGGTGATAGCAGAACAGTGTTACTGTGTAGGGGAGGCACAGGTGATAGCGGAACAGTGTTACTGTGTAGGGGAGGCACAGGTGATAACGGAACAGTGTTACTGTGTAGGGAGGCACAGGTGATAGCAGGATAGTGTTACGGTGTAGGGGAGGCACAGGTGATAGCAGACAGTGTTACGGTGTAGGGGAGGCCCAGGTGATAGCAGACAGTGTTACGGTGTAGGGGAGGCCCAGGTGATAGCAGACAGTGTTACGGTGTAGGGGAGGCACAGGTGATAGCAGACAGTGTTACGGTGTAGGGGAGGCACAGGTGATAGTGGTCTCCTCACTGCAGAAATTCCCAAAGTAAAATCTGGTAAGAAATCTCATTTTAATTTTTAAAGCTCCAATCATTTACACGTCAAAATCAAACTGGTTTTGCCGTGTAAATGATTGCCGCTTTAAAAAAACCTGGAGATTTCTTACCAAATCTCTCACTTTCTGAATCTCTCATCCGATTGCATTTTCCCCATACAGTAACTGCCTGTTCGATGCCACTGAAATGAATAATTCTTAATCACATGACTCCTTTACAGAGATACGCAGGGGTATTGTAGGGATTTTCATCATTTGGCTCTCTAGTTGCTGTAGTACTACACATCCCAGAATGCCCCCTCTTGCTATAAGAGCATGCTGTTAATTGGAGAGGGTCGCTTGTTTACGGTGATCCCCCGGCTGCATTGAATACTGCCCTCAGACGTAACCTAGTTGTGTGTACTAATCCAGACTTGTATGTGCACTACAGGAAGCCTCCTTACCCAGAGTGTTCAAGTTATTCCGAGCCCTCGGTCTCCGGCACCTCGTGGTGGTGGATAATCATAACCGGGTAAGTGTCTCTTTATGCTGCAACCAACCTACCTGGTGCCTTTACCAAGCACTCTCGATAATTACTGTAATATAAAGGTGTCTCTTCCAGTGACCAGCACAGGCATCTCTGCCATAATCTCCTCATCGCACAAATACAAAGGGGTTTATTTGATAGAAAATGTTATGGAATCTGTTTTCAGTGGAGTTGGAGAAGTCAGGAGAAACCTGCCTGGTTAGATGTAATAATAAGGGTTTAGGTAAAGCTTTGTAGGGTGAAGTCCTGGCTGCCAGGAGATTTTGCGCTAATGCTGGCGACAGAAGTTATGACCTCAGTAATGTAATGGCCTCAGCCTATGATCGGAAGAAGCCCTCGTAGGTTTGTTCTAATAACTATCCTATGCCCACTCTGTAGTGCATCCCAATAAAGCAACTTTTGGTTCTCACAGAAACCCTTTTTCATAAGTCCATGTTGCTTGTATATTTGGTGGAGGTCATTACTTTTGGTTTGCGCTAAAGTCGTGTTCGCCAGTTCTGTTTCTGACGTGTCTGCTTTCCTCCATAGGTTGTGGGTTTGGTGACCAGAAAAGACCTCGCTCGCTATCGAATCGGAAAGAACGGCCTGGAGGAGATGTGTTTGGCGCAGACGTGATTAAGCGCCTCACGTTCTGTAGTCATCTTGCTTTTCAGTGGACATTAGCAGTTCTGGCAACTTGCAGCACAAAGACAACTTTGCACTGGAGGCAGCCTGTGCTTTTATATGGCCCAGGAATAAACAGCAGGCCCGGTCTTCACCCGAATTATTATTGTCGGACCACTTCAGTTTATACCTCGGTCTTCAAATGGCTTAACCATAGAATCTCCAAATCAACAAATGTTACCTACCATTCTTACAGGGCGGTCACATGGGCGTTACGATTGTGTCTATTTGTCTAATGTTCATGAGAATCCAGCCAATCAGCTCACTAGGAAACGGACGTGAGACTGGATGTTAGTTCAGCCTACAGCATGACCGCTTCCGATGTCTGCAATCAACTACTATCCTATAGAAATCGTCATAGTAAACATAAGCTGGATATTCTCTCTATCCAGCAGTCTGATTGGTTTCAAGCCAAATGTCCATTAAGTGGGGGCCTGTTAAACTGAAATACCTTTGACTATTTTATTTTATCCCTAAATGTGTAATTAGGTTTTGCACAGCTCGTTGAATACTTTATTGAACTACTGATTTTTAAAACCACTTTTATATGCAATTGGAAAGGATTACATTATGGCTAGTGGGGGAGAGTCTACTTACACACCAAGGTTTTGTAAAGCTGCTTGTGTAAGCCGCTGAGCAACGGCCTGTCTGTAGTCTGGGCATTGTCATATGTCTGTAATGGTACTATTCAGCCAGTATGGCCCATTTTCTAACATGTTATTTCTTCAAAATATGCACTAAACCTCAATAGCCAATCAGTTATTGAGCAGTTGTGTTATGCTTTTTAAACCCGACCCGTGTTTCGATTTACAGCATTTCTGTCACATTTCTGTCTGTTGTATTGGATCTTGAAACAAATGTCCCAAGAGTTATTTTGTGTGTGTTCCATTTCCTACCACCCCTCTCCCTTTCAAACAAACAAAAAAAAAATTAACTAAAGTGCCCTTTTTATTGAGATTATTGAACATTTTATATTTTTATTGCACATATCAAAAATTGCCCTTCTGGCTTAGTTTACGGAAAATATGACTGATTTTATACCCTTTGTCTCCATGAAAATACAGCTGTTGCTTGGACCATGTTTCAGCCAAATGCTGGGTTTTGTACAGTAAATGTGCATCCTAATACGGCCTACACACATGCCGATATTAAGGCATTTTCTAAGCGATTTTGCTTAGTTTTGCAAAGTCCCTTAGCAAATGCCCTCACATCGGTATATGTGTGGGGGCTGTATCTGCATCGGCGCGCGTCCCCGCGCGTCTTTATCGGTGGCCGATATTGACGGACAGTGTCCATCAATCTCGGCATCGGCAGTGTTCTCCCACCGGAGAACACTGGTGCTGTCCGCTCGCTTAGCACACAGAGCTGACAGCTCGCTCTGTGTGTGGGCTGTCAGCTCTGTGTGCTAGGCGATAGCGGCGCAGCACAGCCCGACATAGCGCAGCTAGGTAGCCCTGCACACATCGGCATGTGTGTAGGGCCCATTAGTCTCCTCAGAGATGAGTCTCTGACATCAGTAGAGTGTAGCTAATGTTTGCTGAAATAATGCCACAAACTTAATTTTCTACCAGAAATCAGCAGTTTTAACCCTAGAAACATTCTGTTGCTTTCATTTGACAGATCATTTGTAAACCACTCGCCTACCTGACGTACCAGTGTTTGAACTGAGATTGGTCACCTACCTGACATAGCAGTGTGTTTCTGAGATTACAACTGCTGAATGTAGGCAAAAGTCTTAAAGTATCAGGAGTTATTATTTTAATGTTATTTGTTGGACCCAGCATTATTACTTGAAGTTACATTTTTTTCTTATTGAGTAGTTGCCATGTGTCTTTAAGTTCAATCTGTTGATGGATTGTAATGTGGACCACAGTGACTGACACGCATTGTGTACTGCACACCTAGATTTCACACTTATTCACCAAACACTCCAGTGATGACTCTCAATTGTCTGCCTGTACCCAATGCACTAGCCAGAGGCAAACATGGAATGGCTGCAGGGTTATCCTGCGTTCACCAAACCTCAATAAGTGACCACTTGCTATACATGCCAAATATTGCAAATTTATGACAGGGTTATTAGACTATGTAACAATATGTGTGGTTGTGTAACTATACAGTAGTATGCGTGTATGATGGGTGTGTTTTTGCTTTGAATTTAATGGTTTTTAAACCTTGTTGGTGTTTGAGGAAACCTTTAAATAAATCTTTCGGTTTAGGATGACTGCATATTTAGTCTTTTATCATGTGTTTGGTGGATTTGAAATCAAGACTTGGGGTGGACTGTAATAGGGTTTGAGAATCGGAAAGTGAGAGGTTTTGGGAGAGATTTCAAATTATTATATATATATATTTTTTTTAAGTAGCAATCCTCTAAACTGCAAACCCAGGTTGCTTTTGGCATGTAATTTGTTGCTGCTTTAGAAAAAATCTCACTTCTGATTCTCACATTCTATTATATTTATTGTATAAGGTACCAGCAGATGGCTTTGTGCTCTGTGCAGAGGTTCTTGCTAGAAAACCAGACAGACCTGTGCCTTTTTATGAGGACAGATTCAAAATGAATGATACGGCCTCTGTTTTTTTTATGTTATCCTTTTTGTAACATCTCCTCAACTTTGTCAATGCCGACACCTGAAGCAGCGAGGGAGGACTCCCTGCTTCTGCCACAGAAATACTGCAGCGCGGCCAATTGTATCTCCACCAAATGCTTGCTGTAACATTTCATGAGTTTCCATTTTTTTTTATAAGTTTAACATAAAATGCAAATACACATCTCTGATATGTCTTCCTCATCTGCCGTGACAAAACGTATGACTATCTTCTAGTTTCTGTGACCAAACATAGGCGAATGGCACACCAACCACAGATGCAAATACATCACTGTATGTATTCCCAATAAGTCAGTGTATTTTAGAAAATATGCCTGTGGGATACTTGCTTATGTAATGCAGGCTGTGTAGAAACACTTTTTTCCCTTTCTACTTTTCCATACTGTTACTCTATCCTCTAACACTTGTGCCAAACCGTGAGGTTTGCTTTCCCTAGGTAACATCTGTGCCCTACCGTGAGAGTTGGCTTTCCCTAGAGAAAACCTGTGCCCTACTGTGAGAGTTGGCTTTCCCTCCGTAACACCTGTGCCCTACCGTGAGAGTTGGCTTTCCCTCGGTAACACCTGTGCCATACCGTGAGAGTTGGCTTTCCCTAGAGAAAACCTGTGCTCGAGAGTTGGCTTTCCCTCAGTAACACCTGTGCCCTACCGTGAGAGTTGGCTTTCCCTTGGTAACACCTGTGCCATACCGTGAGAGTTGGCTTTCCCTAGAGAAAACCTGTGCCCTACTGTGAGAGTTGGCTTTCCCTCGAGAACACCTGTGCCCAACCATGAGAGTTGGCTTTCCCTGGAGAGCGTTAATATAAAAATTATACCAAGCCACCTGCGCTTATAAAAGAACTGCAGCAGGGAGAAGTAAGTGGGATTCCAAACCCAATACAAAATGGACACAAAAGAAATGCAACTCCACTGGGCTGTTCCCAGGATTCGTTCAGAGATCCTTTCTAGTTCGCAAGATATTCCTAATTTCCAAACATAAAACGAAAAATTCTTATGTTATAAGATTTAGAAGAATTGTTGAACCATACGGGGCTCCACCTCATCTTACTTGAAGACGTTCCCATAAAAGGTATCTTTATAATTGTCACAGTTTCAAATCCTACAAAGATACAAACTCACCTAAGTGGTGATTTCTAGGTTTGTACAAAAGGTATCTTTATTCTTTAAACTTCAAACGACAGGACAATTCCATCCAAATAAACATAGGTATCACTACTTAGGCGAGTTTGTATCTTTGTGGGATTTGAAATTGTGAAAATTATAAAGATACCTTTATGGGAACGTCTTCAAGTAGGATTAGGTGAGCCCCGTATGGTTTTCAACTTAGGTGAGACAATTCTTCTAAATCTTAGAACATAAGAATTTTTCCTTCTATGTTTGGAAATTAGGAACAACATCTCTCCCGCTAGAAAGGATCTCTGTACGAATCCTGGGAACAGCGCATTGGAGTTGCGTTTCTTTTTTTGTTCCCTCTGGAACACCTGTGCCCTACCGTGAGAGTTGGCTTTCCCTCGGGAACACCTGTGCCCTACTGTGAGAGTTTGTATAGCTTTTAATGGGATATTGCTAATTTGTAAAACATAAACATGCTCTGGAATATGAAGTGTTTCTCTCTTTAGCTGGTGTTAGCCCATAGTCACCCTGTACTGTGGCATGTGCAGCTTGTTGGCCAAGCCTATGCATTACTCTTTGCGGACACAGGGCTATCTAATAACACCACAACGGTCATCAATTCGAATGGTATATGTGCATTGGGATAAATATACCACTAGAGGGTAGAAGTCATTTTCCCCGAAGTTGTGAGAAGGTAGGGGTAGAAGGACCGAATACTTCTGAGCTCCTGTTAGGATTCTGCTCACCTATCAGAGCTTGACACTGGGAACCTTCATCATCTTAAGATGGTTTCCTGGATCCCCTTCTACACAGTTCATATTTACAGCTCAGTACAGTGTCCGTTTGTCCTCTTATAGCTCTCCTGTTACACAGGCTGCCTGAGGAAATTGCTCTGCTTCAGTACACTCAGAACATTCACGACATGCCTGTCGCCACTACCAAGCGTAACAGTATGGTCCCTTTTATGTCATTGCAAGCAGGGCCATCTTAACATTAGCGTGGGCCCCTGGGCAAAAGACATCACTGGGACACACACACTTGAATTGCTAGGGTGCAATCTGAACTCCGCTGTCTGTGTGCTCTGCATGCATTATAGATACCCCACTGCTTTAAGGAGAGAAAGTAAATTAATATGGGGCACCCTCGCCTAGTCAGAAAGTGAGAAACATAACTGGCACTGCACTACTAGGTGGCTTGTAATGTCACACGGGCATATACTGAGGCTCAAGGAAAATAAATTCCGCATTGAGTTAAGAAGAGGATTCGGCACCATTAGAGCCGTAAAATTCTGGAACTCATTGCCGGTCGGGGTGATTACAGCAACTACTGTTAATGAATTTAAATCAAAACTGGATGCATTCTTGTACACTAAGGGAATCCTATAGATATGACTTATTCAAGTCAGTAGTTACAAGTTAGATGGGTTGAACTCGATGGACTAACGTCTTTTTTCAGCCTTAATTACTATGGGGGTTATTCTAGTTCACTCTTTCTGACAAAATCCTTCTTTAATTGACAAAACCATGTGCACTGCAGGTTGTGTGCAGAGAGAATTAGATTTGGGTGGGGTTTTACTTCAAAGTGAGATCTATATTGCAGTGTAAAAATAAAGCAGCCAGTATTTACCCTACACAGAAACAAAATAACTCACCCAAATCTAATTCTCTCTGCACATTTGACATCTGCTCCCCTGCAGTGCACATGGTTTTGTCCATCTAAGAAGGATTTTGTCAGAAAGAGTGAACTAGAATAAGAATAATTGTTACTATGCATTATATTAAACCCCATTAAAGAGAATTAAGAAGCACTGCAACCTCAGATGGTGCTTTCTTCTGACAGCTTTCTCTACATTTAGTATATGGTCTTTGAAAAAAAGAATATTTTTAATGTGTTTTATTTGATACAAGGTTAATATTGTAAAGCTCTGCAAAGTTATTGTACTTAATGAACCTTCTCTCTGGGAGAAGCAAGTGATTCAAAAAAGTTTGGGAACCACTGGGAAATCTGACGTTTATTTTATTTTCTGGCCATAGTTTAGCATGATTTTATAATCGCAATTAAATAGCTATACACAAATTGCTAACTCTGAATCCGGCCCAGTGTGACTCAGAACATGCACTATGCCAGGGCTGGGCAACACCAGCCCTCCAGATGTTGATGAACTACACATCCCAGCATGCCTTGCATCAGTTTTAGCATGGCCACATATCAAAACTAATGCAAAGCATCCTGGGATGTGTAGTTCACTAACATCTGGAGGGCCGGTGTTGCCCAGCCCTGCACTATGCCAAAGTCTTCAGTTGATACAGGGAGGATTGCCATCTGAAATTGCACACAGCGCCCTCTTGTGTTAAAATGCTCCTGGGTCAAGTCACAGTACATAACTCAGATAAATAAAATTGCAGCTTTTTGGCCTTCATCAAATCCCATTTTATCAATGTGTGACATGTGGCTGTCTTTAATGGGTAGCTAGGGTACCGAGCGATGTCAGAGGAGCACTCAACACAGTTATACATTTTGTTGTTCATATGTGTACAGTTACATTTTAGGTTTACGCAGGGGTGTAACTAGAACAGTGTGGGCCCCATAGCAATCTTTTGAAAAGGGGCCCCCTCCCCCACACATTGTCACTACAATTCCCCTTAATCTGGGTACACTCTGGCGGATGTATCAGGAACTACTGGTACTGATATTGCATGAATATTGTCGTGTGTATGGTCAATATTGTTAAAGATGTGCAATGCTGCATGCACCGCGGGGCGGGTGACATCACTGACTGACATTGTGAACAATATAGGTCAGTATGTATGCACTTGATTATTCTCCCCCCGCAATTGCTTCAGTGTGTACCCAGCATTATGGTAGCAAGAGAGAGTGGGGAGTTAATGACACAGGATGTTAGGGGAGACGTGCAGCTGCCTGGGGCGCCACACAGCTTATCTGCCTCTGTTAAACAGCCGGGGTCACCCGGCACGGCAGCTCCCCCCCCAAGCTGCCGCACCCCCCTTCCTCCTCCTCTCCCCGTCTGCCGCCACAGGTGATTCCGTTCGGAGGAGAGGGGAGCACATCACGCGTCCCTCCTTCCCCTCACTGTGGCACTAGGCTGCCAATCAGAGCTCGCAGGCCTGGGATCTAAATTGTCTAGAAACGGCCCTGGTTAGAGAGTGGGAAGAGAGGTGGAGTAGACCGCATCAGAGAAAGGGGGGAAGGAGACGACGTCCGAGAAAGAGGGGGAGTAGACAACATCAGAGAAAGAGGTGGAGGAGACCGCATCTGACAAAGAGGGGGGAATGAGGCAGCGTCAGAGAGGGGGCAGCATCAAAAAGAGGGGGATCAGACCGTGTAAAAAAAAGGGGGGGGGGTCCGCATTACAAAAAGAGAGGGGGACGGAAGAAAGCTTCAGAAAGAGAGTGGGAGCGAGCTTACCTCATTACAGCAGTTGGAGCACAGCCAAGGGCCTCTTATGGGGGTGGACGCTTCATGGCATTAGTTCCCGACCCCTAATTGTCTGTGAATTGCGGAACTGCTGAAAGCAGGCCAGGAAGGAGAGCAGGATTAGGGAGCATAGCTGTGGCAAGGGGGAGCAGGGAGCACTGAACTGGGACCTGGAAACAGCTCGGGCCCCATAGCAGCTGTACTCTCAGTAGTTACGCCATTTCGTTCTACGGGAGCCTATGCATAGAATACTGTTTCTATAGACTTTAATATATTGGCAGATGGTGATGGTTTACATAAACAAAACAAAAACAAAAAAATTCTATAATGTATGTAATTGTTTCTCAAAAACTTTATTAGGTAAAATATATATTTTTGTATAACAATATATACAGATCATTTATGTACATCAGAAAGATACTCTACATACAGTATGCAGTATATATATATATTTTATGTTCACCCAGAAATATCAGCTCCCTGAGATAGAACCTATATTAAAATGTATAATTTCCCAAAAACTGCAAATAACCTGTTTCCAAAGATCTGCCTTTCCTTTATTGAATTGCTAAAAGGGTCAACACGGATTTTAAATCCCGGCACTCCGACCCTGCTCTTGACCAGGGTCGGAGTGCTGGTATTCAAGACCCATGTTGACCTTTTCACACCACATAAAAAGTTAATAAGCTTTAACCTGGCACCCGGCAAAATGACCCGGCACCCGACAAAATGACCCGGCACTCAAAAATCCCAGGTAAATGCCGGGTGGCCGGTGTGAAAGGGGTATTAGTAAATTTTCCCCAGTACTGTAGTTACATTTCATTTTACTACAGATAATTATGAATGTTTTTCAAACAAGACCTTTCTGTTACTTTAATCATGCAGTAATCTTACACCAATGTAAGTGTCTTTGGTATAATGTAATACTAACCTATAGTCTGTAGATGTATCCGCTCTTATTGAAGTAATAGAATATTTAATTTAGATAATTAACCTATTGAGTGGTGGGTTTTGCTGGGGCAGGACAAACCTACCAGGGCAGGTTTGTCCTGCCCCAGCAAAACCCATTACAGGACGTTGGAAAACCCCCCCCACCACCACCTCACTTCCACTCTGGCGTTTGTATGCCGGAGCTTCCCTGCCGCCGCTGCCCCCATTGTCCCAGCCGCCAGTCCCAGTCCCCCCGAGTCACGCCGAACATACCCGAGCCTGACGCCGTCACTGCTGTTAAATAAGTAACGGCTGGCGGCTGAGTCAGGGGAGCTCCGGCGTATGATCGCTGGAGCAAAGGTGATGGGGGGGAGGGGGGGTGTGACGTGGGGGGCTCTAGAGGTGGTGTGCCAGTGGTGCACATCTGGACGCCACTGGCACGCACCTATTCTATATCAGTGGTATGCCCGAAAATTTTCCCGGGACAGCCTGCTGTGGCAGCGTAGCTGAGCCTGGAAAATTTCCGCCCATACCACCCAAGGGGTTAATAAACTTTAAAGTAAAATAGTCAGATAAATGTAAAACTACATCAACTAGTTCAATTTTGTATTTTTAAAAAATCATAGATACTAGGGTAGTTAATGCCAGGATAGGACCTTCCAATTCCGGGATTCCAGGATTAGCTGCAGCGGGTGCTCAGACGCTGCCCAATTGTTCACGATCATTGGCCTGCAGTCTGGAGCTGGTCTGGACATTGCAGCCTCAGCAACATGACCTCTGACCATCACGCTGTGCAGGCCGCACCACCCATACACGCTCCACACCACGCACCTCTGAGTCTCGGCCACACCGCCCTGTCTGCAGCTTTGGCTGTCCGCCTCTGGTTTTGCAGCTGCTGCCGCGACCCACCCACTCCCAAAGGCACTGCTGCTGTCTGCCCTGCTCCCGGCCACCCGCCCATGTAAGTAAATGGGCGGGGTGGCCGGTGTGGGGGGACATCGCTTGTTTTTTTTGCCTGTGCTGTCTGTGTGTCCCGCAATTAGAGATGTCAATCCCAGGATCACGGGAATCCCAGGATTGAGCATTATTCGATCCCAGGATTGCAAAAATGCCCCCAGATTAGCATCCCTAATAGATACATCTTTGGTGAATTAAAGTTTTTGTTGTGTTTCACCGATATATGGAGTCACTGCTGTTCTTAAAACATTTCAAAGTGTAAGTTCTAATCTTTTGGGTAACCTGCACCTTGCCAGTCATTGTGTTGACCTATCTGGTAAATTCACCAATAAGGTCTCTGCCAGTGTTGTGTAGCTCTTGATGTGTATCAGATGTCCAGTTTTCCAGAAGGTCACTGAAGTCTGGTGTGTTTGTATTTAGGATGCACGATAGAATGGGAGATGGTTCCTTCCAGAAAGACAGGGGCAACAACCGTCTATGCATTGGGACAATATGAGAGTATTTCCTCTCTAGTCTCTGTAGCCGGCCATCTTTGCCCATCGCCATCTTTTGCCGTGTGTACTTACGAAGACCAAAGTTGAACAACTCGGTCAGAGGTCCTAGCTTCTTAGGATCTTCTTTGGCGCAGATGGTTTTCAAAAATTTCTGATCTAGCTCTACAGGAGGTGTGAGTGGGTTAAATAAGTCAGCCTTATCATGGTCTCTGCTTTGTGCTATCTTTATGAGATCTTGATAATACATTTCCTGGCCTCCAGAAAGTCTAGGAGTGAAATAGTCTTCATAAATATTGCAAGAGTCTGGGTCTTCTTCCTTGGTCTTCTGTCCAAAATACCTTTGAATGTCAGAGCTGATGAGTTCCGAGAACTTTAAAAGCTGCTCTGTCATTTCAGTAGAGCTGTCTTCTGTAACATTGTCATAATGGTTGCTTAAACTGTTTGTTGGCCTAATGGCTGTTTGCTCCCCATCTGAAAAGCCATCCATCTCCTCTTCCTCCAGCATTTCATCCTCCTCTTCTGATGAATCTTGGAAGTCTATGTCCTGAGCTAGTTCTGGGAGTAAGAATGGATGCTGGAAGGATGGTGGTAATTTAAATTCAGAGAGGTTCCGTATCACGCCAGTTGCCATTGCGTCAAATAGGCACACTAGGAACAGAAGAGAGCAAAGTAAAGTCAAATATATGAAAATTTCTCTAAAATGGAACTCAAAAGGGAATTAGCTGTATACTTTGGATATACTTAATTCTTCTAGCATTTTTTTTAGAAACCAGCAGATTTTTTCCAATACAAGTTCCATTGTGCATATAGATAGAGGCAGGTGGTCAGTTAGTTTAGTAATACCATTCAGGTGCATGAAAATAAGGGGTAATAATGAGTAAGTAAAAAACCATGGTTTCTCCCAGCTCACTGAATGGTATTAGTAACCAGTCTAGAACACTACATGATAATAGAATTCAGAGATATTGGTTACATATATTTTCTCACATTTATGTGTAAGTCCCCAAGGTGTTGTCAAGGCTTCTCTGCTTCCAGCCTTCACCTCCAGGATATATACTACTTATGGGAGATATCATTGCCTGTTGTGGATATTAACCATTTGATGCTCCATTTCCATTATCCCCGTTTTCCAATTGGGACACCAACTCTGGAATCTCCGGTGTCTTACTTTTCCCTTGGCCACCTGTGTGAGAGGACGCTGATCTCCAGCCTATTGGATCATTCCATCTGCCTTCTTCCAGCGGCTGCCAAGGAGCTCCATACAACTAGTGAGGACTGAATCTATCCGGGGACTGGGACTTACCTACTAGCGGCACAATAAACCTTCAATTGGTAAAGTGCACTTACCCATTTGACGATTTATTCCACTTTGGCAAACCCAAAATTCTCTACCAATTATCCTGAGAGAGTTAAAACTTTTATCAATCATTACACCTTTTTTAATTATTTTATCATTGTTTACATGTGATTTACTATTCACCGTAATTGTCTTAGTAAAGACACTTACTGGGTGGTTGTTGCTGGCACCGGCTAGTGCATACACACTTGCCGATGCCGGCTCCAAGGTGAGCGATGGTCAGGCAGCCACTGAAACATGACCAACGTTTACCAGGACCAACATCAAGAGTACACACACTGGAAGATAAAGTAAAAGATAGAGCGGGTTTTCTGACAGATACCTTTTTCTTTATCTTCTAATGTGTATAGGGCTTAACTTTACACTTGAATCAGACGAATAAAGCCCTATGCACACTAGGTGATCCTGGCCGCAGATGTTCAGCAGATGGGAGGGAGCATCATTAATGATATCGTGTGTACACACTCGAGGATATTGTAAAAGATATCGCTCAGAAAGGGTCTTCTGAGAGATAACTTCCAATATCCTCTAGTGTGTATGGGGCTTAAGGTGGTAATTATTGTTTATTTATCCAAGACCTCATGGGGGTAAGGGTCATAAATAAAAATCCTGGAGGATTATAACTTTATCTAGGACTAATATACAAAGATTGATTAAGACAGACTGAATATTGTGATATTTGATTATCCTTTGTAAAATATATATATATATATTTTTTTTTTTACTATATATATATATATATATATATATATATATGTGTGTGTTTACTGTATATATATACATACGAGGCTGGATTGAAAAGTAATGCTTCCATGGCTATACGTTTTTTATTTGTGAACACGTTTGAACACTTTTTTTTGTACATGAGAACTCAGTTTATCCTTTTCCCAAAGATGAAAGAGCACCTTAAGGGTCAACACTTCAACTCTCACGACGAGGTGAAAGCTGCCGTTGGGTCCTGTTGTTGACATCAACCGCCAGCTTTCTTCTCTGACAAGTTTGCCCGGCGCATCAAGCATTGGCACACATGCGTGGAAAGGGATTGGGACTATGTTGAAAAGTGAATGGTGCATTACACAGAGGATAAACTGAGTTATCATGTGCAAAAAAAAAAGTTCAAATGTGTTTACAAATAAAAACATATAGCCATGGAGGGATTGCTTTTCAATCCAGCCTTGTGTGTATATATATATATATATATATATATATATATATATATATATAGCCTTGTGTGTATATATATATATATATATATATATATATATATATATATATATATATATATATATATATATATATTTGACCTTACAATTCATTTTAAATGCAAGCTATTAGTAAATCTACAACTACACATTGTCTCAGGTAGACCCGGGAGATGTTTACATAGGTGCAGGTTCTCTCAGAAACCAGAGACAGACTGATAATCCAGAAGACCACACAGGACCGGAAAACAAAGGGGAAAAAAACAATTGCCCATTTTATTTTTATCCGTGTCCTGTATTGAAAGCTTCTCATTTATTGTTTCTTTTTATTGCAGTTACATGTAACAAATATTTTATTGTTCTCATAGAGATCTGCAATATTTAGCTGATATCTCTGAGGAACGTAATGTGTAAAGTAGGAAAAACATGGGAGATTAATTTGCACATCTCTGTGTCTTTCTCTCTTTCCCAGCAATAGCTATGTGAAAGCGGTAATAGAGCAAATGCTTCGAAAGCTAGTCTGCTATCTACCTTGTGATTGCCTCTGTGTTTGTACATGTGTGAGAGAAAAAGAGGTGCAGTGGCACCCACTGCCGACAGATTGCCGACGGTGTCCATGTAGACCTGTGTCAACATAGACACAAAAAACAGTGGAAAAACTCATGTCAACAGTTTTCATATGTCGATCTTTTGACCATGCCAACCTAACACATTTCGACCTTTTTCATTTGTTGACCTTTTCACTGTCTACCAATAGTGGTCGACCTAATGATTCCCACCCTAAACCATGTATGTCGGTCTTATTTAAGCCTTGCGATTGTGTAATATATACAGTGTAATTATCATGGAGTACTTGGATGTTTATCTGAATTTGACATAGAAATAAAAATTACCAAACATCAGATAAAATATTATATAGTTAAATAGATTTGTAAAAGCAGCTTGACTAGTAGAATAGCTTAGAGCAGAAATGGCTCTAATTTCCATTATTATTTTGGATATTATCACTGGGCAACATCTGTAGTAGAGATGTACATGGTGTCCCGTGTTTTGGTCTTAAATCATCATTGTGTTCTGGTTCAGATTCGGTTTATGGTTCGGTTTGAAATCCTTTAAAATCGGTTTTAAAATCCAGCTAAAATCACGGAATTAGTTTACATGCTATCCAAAATCCAAGTTCTATTTTCAAATCCAAATTCAAAACTGGCAACAGACCTGAGTCAAGACTTTGTACCACTCGACTCCAAAGTGCAAAACAGTGTATGCTGCAATTCGTTTCGACTTGGAACCCCCTAAGTGGGGACTGGATCCCTACATTTAGGTGTATTCGCATTTCAAGAATATTGAACTGCACATCTGTAATTTTTTTTATTTTTTTTTTATTTATTTGCAGCATACATTGTTTTTTAACAAGTTAACGTTTAGTAAATTCATAACTGTTACAACAATAATTAAATGTATTTAGACAGTCCTTAGTGTTTGACTATTTTTATCATTAAACACTGATGTGAATTGACAAATATTCTCTGTTAAACGCTGTGGAATATGTAAACGCTATATAAATAACTGGTCACAATAATAATAACAGTTAATAATCAATGTCTTTATCTTCATAAGTCACAGTATGTAAAATACCTGGTAACATTTACAGGGCAATAAAATCTGTTCCAAAAGACAATATTTATATATAATACTGTAAATATATTACCTTATCTGAATATTGCATGTTTTAAAATTACTCAAGATGAAGATGTTTTTATCAATCATAATGTCTTAATAATTATGACAATATCTGCAATACTTTTTTTCTCAATAGAAGCAAAGTTAAAAACTTTTAGAATAAATGTCTACCAAATTTATCATTTACATAGCAAGAAATATTTTTTTGAACCAAAGTAATTTACAGAAAATAATTTTAAAAGAAAAAAAAAATACTGCTTGGGTCTGAAGCAATTATTATATAATTTAGAAATCATTTAGCAAAGAAAGAAGTAAAAAACAAACATTATTATATGACCAAAAAAAAAGTTACCTTAGATAATATTCTGAACTAAATGTATCAAATAAATGAAAGTTACTTAAACAGTACATCCTAGTGACAAATGACTTTTTTTTATATTTTTGTATTTTTGTTAGAATATAATATTGAATATATATATATATATATATATATATATATATATATATATATATACATATATACAGAGGCAGAACTACCATTGGTGCAGCAGGTGCATTGCACCGGGGCCCATGAGGACTAAAGGGCCCACTTTTGTGTAGAATATTGTGAACTTGGGTTGGAGTGGAGGAGGGGGCCCAAATTCTGTTTTTGCACCTGGGCCAAATACTCACAAGCTCCGCCACTGCGTATATATACGTATATATATATATATATATGGCGGCACTCGCATATAAACAGGTCATAATACATATTGAAGTAAACCAGCACAGGACATCTTCATATTATAAAGTGCAATATATTTGAAAAGATTCAGTTCAATATGCAAAAACTAGCAGCTAAATAGGACATATTGACGTCTATACCCTCAGGCATATTTAGTATTATACACTATGGGATTGGTAGGTTCAATCTGCCAAACGTCCCTTGACGGCCGTTTCGGTGCCACGTGCACATTTCTCAAAAGGGATGGCAGCTTAGGTTAAGAGAAAGGTGCACATGGCACCGAAACGGCCGTCAAGAGACGTTTGGCAGATTGAACCTACCAATCCCATAGTGTATAATGCTAAATATGCCTGAGGGTGTGGACATCAATATGTCCTATGTAGCTGCTAGTTTTTTGCATATCGAACTGGATTTTTTCAAATATATTGCACTTTATATTATGAAGGTGTCATGTGCTGGTTAACTTCAATAGGTTAGATGACCTGTTTATATGGATATGATTATATGATGATTCTATAGCGATGTGCGGTTTATACTTACACACACACACATACATACATACATACACATATATATATATATATATATATATATATATATATATTTAAATAGCTATTAAAACCAAACCTACAAAAACAATAAACTCACCCTGTTAGTTAGCCAGGTTCTCCTGATCTGCTAACCTGAGGCTTTAGATAATGTATTTATAGGGAAGGTTGGAGCTGACAGGTTGACAAATATTTGATAGGGGTATTGTAATAGTACACTTGGTAAACACAGCAGGGATTTGTTTTAGCACCCAGCAACCAGGGAGAAAGGGGAAGGGAACAAATTAGAACGGATGGTGAGTTTTAACTTAATGGTCAATTTGCCAGGGGATTCTCAAGTGGTGTACCTGTGAATTCTGCTATTAAGTCTAGCCCCACAGATGCCTGACTGCCTCCGACACTTGTACCCCTGCCTCTTATCACCAGCACTGATCTCTGGCTCTGGCGAGCTCTGACAGATAGCTGGAAAATCACATTTCATGCTATTTTGACTTCTGGAGTAGGGATCTTAAAGGACATGATGCTTGACAAACAGTCAATATTGATATAGACATTTTCCCAGTCAGGTGGAAAGAAATAGACTGCGCTGTAAACAGGGCTGTGTTTGATAAGAGACACATCAAATAAAATAAAAAAAAGGGATAAAAAGAGAAGAAATGTAAAAGGAAATATAGAGAAAACATAGGACAATCATACAGACGAATCCCAAAATTCAGCAAAATTCAGGATTTTCCATGCAAACGAAATGGTAGGAAATTGGCTTGTAGTAAGGTAGTAGCTGTCTATGATATCATAATTATTATCTGTCACAAAGCACCCTACATATAGCACTGTACACTGATGACATCATAGTACCAGTAAATACCATACAGCTAAAGGTGACCCGGTACTTCTTTACTTTCACGGCGCCAGCATGGCGCCGTGCGTCTGAGTCCCCTTGCGGGGCTCGCTTCGCTCGCCCACGCTGCGGGCTCGGTGGCTCGCTACGCTCGCCACGCTAATTAAAATCAACTCCATGCCAACATGGATAGTGGAGGTATGAACTATCCATGTTGGCATGGCGTTAACTTAGTTTATTTTACTTAATTAGTGGCGAGCGTAACCCGGAAGTACGCGCGGCGCCATGCTGGCGCCGTGAAAGTAAAGAAGTACCGGTGACCCTGCTGAAATAAACTATAGTTACTGTTTGTGGGGAACAATTGATACATACAGTAACGTAAAAACTATTTTATCTGGTGATTATGTGTTTGGCTATTGGAAGACATTATTATCAGCTATCAATTATATAGTAGAATAAAAAGAAGAAAGTGTGTGGTGCGCTATCAACAGCAGCCAGCACAGGGTTGTCAGGCCCTAATATTATAGCAAATAAAAAGAGATATGTGCTAGCACTGGCTGTGAAGAATGCTAGCAAAACACGGTTCTCAAAAATATAAAAAACAATTTATTAATACTAAAAATAAATAAAAAGGTGAATCACTTTGACATAAAATTCATAGTGCACAATCATCAGATACTATCACAGGGCTAATAGGCGTATAGGTTGGTTTTGAGCTGTTTCAAAAACAGAGTTGGTAAGAGGAGCTGTGTATATTACCATCCCATTGTTGCCTGGTGTATTTGTGTCCAGGATCCGTGAAGATGATGTCCTAGATTGTCCTATAATTGCAAGGACTCAAGGTTCCCAGTGAGGCTGTCCTCTTTGGATTACTGGAATGGAATAAGGGATCAAGCAATATCCAAAAATGATTTTAAATCCAGGTGGATTTGAGGGTCGTCTGTGGGGTGGTGGACACGTCACTAGTAGATGGGTGGATGTAGACAGCAGAGTTTTACAGGTGCTCAACGCGTTTCCCGGAATCAAAACCTCCGGCTTCATCAGGTGCGAATTCGGAGGTTTTGATCACATCTCTTTTTATCAATTATATAGTAGCCATTGGTGATGGGCATGAGCAAGCCGCTGCTATTGGTATAAAACGGTTGGAATATTGTTAGAAGGTGGAATATGCAGACATGAAAGACACCGCACAAATACGTGGGTCGATGCCAGGTCGAGCCGGGTTGGTGTGTGTTGTGATAAGGCCATTTCGAATATCCGGGCTGCTGGGCACCCCGGTCCCATTTACTTCTAAGGAGGAGGCATCACCTCATTGCTGCCTCCGCTCCCACCTGACATGCCACCGCTCTGCCCTACCCTTGGATGACGTCAGCGAACCTGCTTATGGCAGCAAACCGCGCAAATGCTGGGTCGCTCCCAGGATGGACCCGTGTCTAACTCAGGTTGGGATCATTAAGTCGACCAAAGGAATGTCGACAGGCCTTAGGTCAACACCTTCAAAAGGTCGACATGGCTTTAGGTTGTCATGGTCATTAGGTCGACACACGCATTAGGTCGACATGAGCAAGGTCGACAGTCAAAAGGTCAACATGAATTTTCCACATTTTTTGACACGCATGTCGACACTGTTAACATGGACATCGTATCGGCGCACTGCGTTCCGTCGCATGGATTGTTGCGCTCGCCATGCTCACTATTCTCCCTCCATGCCCTTGTGGATGGCAGGGCATGAAATACCGCCTGTCGGCAAATAATCATACAGCCAATTCTATACCAGAATGGAGCTGTGCAACTCCTTAAGTTGTAAATACAGTATTTAGGTAGAACAAGTTCATTTTGAACACAAGAAAGGAAAGTATGTCACTGTGTGATGCACATGGAGAACAATTTTATTAAAATGTAACTTATAATGAATACATCTAAAAGTAGCGAAGTATGGACACACAGTAGACCATGACACACATGAAACACTTAATGTGATTTAAATACTCGTGTATATACTCGTACCTCTAGACCAGGGGTGTCAAACACAAGGCCCGCGGGCCAAATCCGGCCCGCCAGACCTCTTCATGTGGCCCGCGCAGCCGCCGCCAGCCTTCACCTTTTATTCTCGATTTTTTTTTTTTAAACAAGAAAGCCGCCTCTTCAGCGCATGCGCGGCAGCCTACAAGCCAGAAAACGTCTGCCCTCTAGCGCAGTGCCGCCGGTCGTCAACCCCTCCTCCGCTCCCACCTGCTGTATAGGAGCCAGAGAGAGGAAAGAGCAGGTCCATAATGGTGAATGGTGCTGCTGCTGCTGCTGTGCGCTCCAGGTCACTTACTGCTGAGTGTGCACTGCACAGTGTCCGGGAGCACGCTGCCCCCCACTCCTGGATAGATAGTGCGAGGAGCGCTACTCACAGGAGGGAGAGGGAAATGCGCCTGTGTGAGAGCGCAGCTGTGTCCTTGGTGGTGGAGCAGCTCAGACTGGAGTGGACGCATCAGAGCGGGTAAGTGTCAAACTCTCTGCCTATGTGTGTGTGTGTGTGCACTGGCACATTGCAGCCCATCATTAATTGCTGTGTCCCATGATAATAAGCAGGACATATGCACTAAGACTGAGTGCTGCCCCCCTGTGCAGGCGGGATGCGGTCATCTATTAGAATGAACTTAGGTCTACAGTCATTAGGTCGACCCCCACTAGGTCGACTGGCAGGAAGGTCGACCTGACTTAAGGTCGACATGGGCCAAGGTCGACATGACTTAAGGTCGAATTTGCATAAAGGTCGACATGAGGAAGGTCGACTGGTCATAAGGTCGACATGGGTTTTTCACTGTTTTTTGAGCCGACATGTGCCGACAGGCGGTATTTCATGCCCTACCATCCACTCTGGCGTGGTGGGAGAATAAAATAGTGTGCCGAGCGCAGCGAGGCACCGTGCCCGAAGCATAGCGAGCCTCCGATTCTCATTGCCAACTGTGTCCATGTCGACTGTGTCGACATTCGGATAAAAAAACAGTGAAAAACCCATGTCGACCTTATGACCAGTCGACCTTCCTCATGTCGACCTTTATGCAAATTCGACCTTAAGTCATGTCGACCTTGGCCCATGTCGACCTTAAGTCAGGTCGACCTTCCTGCCAGTCGACCTAGTGGGGTCGACCTAATGACTGTAGACCTAAATGCAGTCTGACGAATGATCCCATTCCGTGCAGGCAGCGTGTGCCCTAATGCACTGCAGTTCACAGCAATAGCAGGAGGGAAATGCTACTGCTGAGTATACAATAATTGAATGCAGTGACAATAATTTATGATAATAAAGAGTGGACACATAGTCCTACAGATACAACCGGCCCTTTGAGGGTGACCAAACTGCTGATGCAGCCCCCGATGAATTTCAGTTTGATACCCCTGCTCTAGACTCTAGTATCAGTTGAAATTGAAATTCAAACTGAAATGTCAGGTTCAGACTCAGTAACATTGATATATGTTACATGTATAATTCAAAGCAAGGTAACCTGTGATCAGGTGTCCGGGTGCACACCCCCACCCCCGGCACCTTTCATGAATATTCATGAGGATTAAGGTATATAAAGGGCTTTCTGGAGCAGGCCAGGTTGGTCCTGATGAAGCTCCCATAGCGAAGTGTACACTGACCAGTCAGCCTCTGTTGTGACTTCCACTCTCCCCTCCCCACATACCAATATAAAATGTAATTTTCAGATTCATTCAATTTCAGCCCCACCTGACGAGTCAGTTTCCACTGAGCCCGCCGAGCGAGAGACGCAGAGTGTGACGTCCACACTGCGAGTCTCCGGCTCATCCGACAGGCAGTGGACCTCCGGCGTATTCTCACTGACGCCCTGGGATTATTACACATTGTTAGGCACTGATTGGCTCTCCTGGTAGGTTGCTGGCTGATTGGTTGTGAGGATGGGACTCTCTGATTGGCTGGGAGAGCATGGCAATGGGGCTGGCCTCTGAGGTCATTAGGGAGCTGAAGAAAGGATAGCATGGCCCACTGGAAGAAGCAAGAGGTGAGAGCTGCTGGCAGTGAGAGGGCAGGAGGATATCTGCAAACAGATGACTGGGACAGTCAAAGATGCCACAGTGTACTCAAACATTGCAAAAATACTGACAGCCATGTGAGGTAACATGTACCTTTCAGTATATAAAAACAATAAAAATTGTTTACAACATATCCTTGTGTCATGCCATGGTTAATGCAATGCAGTGAGCAGTCACCACCCACTTTTGATGACCTCATCTCTGTGTGCCTTTAAAACTGTCCTTTTCTTATGACACACAGAGATTTGCAGGAAAAATCCGGCTTCGATGTGAAAGGGGTCGACACGGGCAATACCCGGGTTTTTGTTGCGGTGTGAAAGGGGGTCAGCACCTTTCAGCCTAGTTCTACCGGGGTTTTTGCATCCGGGAAATACCTGAGTTTTGGGGGATTTTCTGTCTGAAAGGGGTATAATAGTATTATATGGAGCAAGGGAGGGTGTGCTATCACTGGGCACAAATTGGCATCAGAACACAAGAAAGGAAAGTATGTCACTGTTACTGTTTTCAGACTGCATATACCGTGTCACACCAGGGATGAAATCCCGTGTTGCTCGACCCGTGGTGGCTCTTTCAGACCGCACCTAGACCCGTGTTGGGGCCGCTAGGACACGGCAATAACCCGGGTCTAGAGTGCGGTCTGAAAGCGGTATTATGGAAAGGTGAGTTCCCCAAAACAAATAGAGAAATAACACAAAATGAGCGGCGCTTCTATAAGTCTAAACAATAAGATAGAACAATTGCTAAAGCTGAAACAATAATGAAGTGATTGACTGGATCAGATTGGAATGCTACTTGATTTATTATAAACAATATAGCACATAGATTTTCTTAAGTGTATAAAAACTGATATTTAAAAATGGAAAAGTAAAAATAAAATTGAATATAAGAATTGGGACAAAGGATGAATGAGTGAAATAGCTTGTTCCTATATGCTCAACAGATAGATAGTTCCAAGGGGGCCCCCAGAATGGAGTCCTCCACTTTGATATACGTCACCAATTTGAATCCGGACTGCTATGGAATTTACCACTGGAGGAATGGGGTTGTTGGCTCGAAATGGAGCAGGCGGGGTCCTCACAATTATGCGGATGGAAGGAGTCCAATGGTTGATGGTATTTAGATGCAGTCCGGAACCCAAGCAAGGGTTGGTGGGCAATGGTGGTTAGATGGTATGGTCTGGTGAGCTGGTACAAGCTGGGTGAAATGTTTGGATCCTTATAAATCCCAATGGTTCTCCTGGTACTCCTAATGTGTTTCGTTGCACACAGGCAACTTTTTCAAAGGCATTTCCCTACATATCCGGGCAATATATGAATGAGGAATTGCATCTGATATAACCGATACCTGCTGCAATTAGGGTTGCCACCTTTATGTTGAGAGATTCCAGGTCAGTGGCCCGCCTCCTTGACCCAACCCCAGCCCAGCCCCTTGACCCACCTTATCATGGTGATTTTTTTAACCTTTGCTTCAATTCTATTCTTGATTTTGCACACCGTAATGCCCATTACACATTATGCCTTACACCATGATACCCATTACACATACACATTATGCCACACACTGTGATGCCCATTACACATTAAGCAATATGCCATGATGCCCATTACATATTATACCACACACCATAATGGCTTTTACATATGCCACATAAGTGCCACTTTCCTATATGTTAATTGCCATTGATGCTAGGGCCTTTGTGCGCAATGCCACAGGGGAATAAATATTCATTGCCAAGGGGGAGTATATTAGAAGAGACCCTGACGGGATGGGATGCTGGAGTGTTGCGACCAAATCCTGGAGAATCCCAGAAATTGAGGAGAGGTGACAACCCTAGCTGCAATCCCTCCATTGCTACCTGCAGCCATCCCGATTTTGGTCCACACAACAACCACGATCAGAAGATTGTGGTTGTTATGGGGACCAATAACAGGAGCACTTCTGACAGCATCGCATCTCTCCATTGCTGCCTAATAGTTTTCTATGGGGGAGGTGGCTGCAGGCAGCAATGGAGGGATCACAGCAGTTGTAGTCTATGGGTTACCCTTTGCAGGATGTAGTTCTAAATGGGACTACTGTACATCCCTGCCAGAGCCCCTGTCCCTGCCTGTGCCTAGTGATACATTCACCCTATATGATTGCATTCTGAAATGCAATCCTGGGGGCTAATACTGCATCCACTTGCATTGCAAATGTGATGGTTGATAATTGGCCCCTGTCTGTTACATCACCACTCCCACCTCTGTCCCTTACGTACACTGCCTCGTCCTTTACTCTGCTTCCTGCTTTGACTCCCCACATTCAGCCAATCTCACACTGCTGCCGCTTCCACCTTCACAACCTGCTCAGTCTGTAAAGTCCTTAGAATCTGGTGAACAAGCCTGTCTTTCACGGCGAAACGCGCATCTAGGCCCTTATTCTGGTTGGTGCGGATATGTCCGCGTGCGTTCGTTCCGCCGATGTTTTGTGTCTGCGCATGTGCAGAGGCATATCTGCGCATGTGCGAAAGGGACATACGTCCAAATTCCGCATGAATTGTTTACACTACGAACAGGGGGAGGAGAGGGGCGTAAAGGGCTGTTTGGCCTCATTAACATATGCCTACGCCCCGCATTTCATGGGCGTTCCCATGAAAACGCTGGGCGTACATATGGTAATGCGGCCGTGACGCACGTGTAGGGGGCGGACATATGACATTGCCGGATGTCAGCTGCCCGCCCAGATCCCTGCTTTTGCACAGAGAAATGCCCGTGTGGTCTGAGCTCGCGGGAGCTGCCTGACCACTCGGTCCTGCATTCGATGGTATGCGACCATCGAATGATGGGGGAGGTGTATACATGAGAAATCCACTCGTGCTCCGTGCGGTCAGCGGCTTACCGCATTCGGACGGAGTAAGCGATCCGTACGGAAGGCGGGGTTTAGGACGCACTGTCCTGGCCGCATATTCGGCTCCGGCCGCACAGACCAGAATAAGGCCCCTAGAGAGGTGGCATGACGGCCACTGAGGGGACGCCTGTGACCTATATGCACATCTGAGCATACCCTGGGAGGATAAGTAGCATTTTGGTTGAGACATTATGTCCAAACAATTGTGTTTGTAGATTCCCTGGTGATGCAAACAGGGATCTTTTATAACCTTAAAATCTACCTATATCCACCCACATGTAACCTGTTTTGAGAGAGTTAATGAGTGTTCATTATGGTAGAATCTGTGACTGGCACACAAATTGCATGCTAGTATCATTTTTCTTCTCCTATTTGCGCCAGATTTGCTGTGCTTACAGATTAGATAGAGAAAATTTCAGCTGCTGTTTATCTCTGTTGACATTGTGTTTGGAGATGTTCTAGCAATAGTGATATGATGTGCGATCAAATCAGTTCACATTTATACTTACCTGCACACAATGCATACTGAGTAAAATACTTGTGAGTAATGCATAATTGACATTTGATTCTGAAATTTGTTACCACTATCTCCTAACTCTCTCTAAGGGACTCTCATTGCGGCCAGCCAGTGTGTGACCCCCTGCGCTGGGATTCCAACAGGGGTGATCCAGGGGCTGAGCTACAAAAGTAGATCCCAGTTAGATTATCTTTTAACATATATCATTAAAAATGTAAACATTTTTAACAGAACAAGATGGTGCCCCTAAAAAAAGAGTTATCTCTTTCTTCTCTAAACATATGGTTACCCATAACTCTAGGGAGCACCACCAACAAATTGATGTGAGTTATTTACACCCATATTGTTATACATGTTGGTTACATCATCTTAATTCAATTGTCAGTTCCAGCCACAACCCCCTCTTGCGGAACGTGGAAGTCCTTAGAATCTGTAAAGTCTTAGAGCCTTGTGAACCAGGTCACCACTTTGCAGATGGAGATATGTGAGCTGTTGGCAATTCTCAATTCTCCTGATAGCTGTGGACTTGTACTGTCTGCACGATAAATACCACCTTTACCACTGACCACATCTACTTCAGCGGTGGATGCATGAAGCAGTGATATGGGAGGAGAAGTGATAAAGTGCCTGGTACTTTATCACCGGCCAATCAGCTCCTGACTGTTAAGTTACAGGCTGGGTTTAAAAAAGGGACAGTTAGGAGCCTATTACCAGGCACTTTATCACGTCTCCTGCCTTATCCCTGCTTCATACATCTACCCCTCAGTCAGATAATCCCGCAGCATAGAAATGAAGGGATGGATTCAGACGGGTAAGCACCCCTCCCCCCCTCCTCCTCAGTAGATGTGTACGTGTATTTTTCACCTTGCATGCGGCCGCCCAGGTGAGAAATCATTAGATGGTCGCTTACTCGGTGAAGGAGTTCGCACAGGGGGTTTGCTCATGCGCATATTCGCGTATGCACAGACCTCACCACTATCAAAAACTGGGCCGAATTCAGACCCATACGAGCACAACTGAATAGGGATCACTGCCTGTATGTGATTGGCCGGCTAATCAGGAATCACTGCCTGTATGTGATTGGCCGGATAATCAGGGATCACTGCTTGTATGTGATTGGCCGGCCAATCAGGGATCACTGCCTGTATGTGATTGTCCAACTAATCAGAGATCACTGCCTATATTTAATTGGTCAGCTAATCAGGGATCACGGCCAGTATGTGATTGGCAGGCTAATCAGAGATCACTGCCTGTATGTGATTGGTCGGCTAATCAGGGATCACGGCCTGTATGCAATTGGCTGGCTAATCATGGATCACTGCCTGTATGTGGTTGGCCCGCTAATCAGGAATCACTGTCTGTATGTGATTGGCTGGCTAATAAGGCATCACTGCCTGTATGTGATTGGCCGGATAATCAGGGATCACTGCCTGTATGTGATTGGTCGGCTAATCAGGGATCACGGCCTGTATGCAATTGGCTGGCTAATCAGGGATCACTGCCTGTATGTGGTTGGCCCGCTAATCAGGAATCACTGTCTGTATGTGATTGGCTGGCTAATAAGGCATCACTGCCTGTATGTGATTGGCCGGATAATCAGGGATCACTGCCTGTATGTGATTGGCTGGCTAATGAGGGATCACTGCCTGTATGTGATTGGCCGGCTAATCAGGAATCACTGTCTGTATGTGATTGGCTGGCTAATAAGGGATCACTGCCTGTATGTGATTGGCCGGATAATCAGGGATCACTGCCTGTATGTGATTGGCTGGCTAATAAGGGATCACTGCCTGTATGTGATTGGCCGGCTAATCAGGGATCACTGTCTGTCCACTCACACATTATTGTTTTCAGTACTGTAGTTTTTGTCCATGGAGCATTTGCCATCCAGCGGGTCAATTGTACATTGCATGGCGTGAATTCTCTCGTGGCATACTGCACACCATGAAATGCTGCAACTGGGATGCCACGCAGTGACTGGGAGAACATATCTGTATGTAATATTCATCTTGGTGCTGTATCTTGAGGTGAGCATTGCATAGAAGAATCAGGCGGAGACCAGTAGGAATGATTGCTTTTACCATACCTCCCAGCTGTCCCGATTACAGTGGGACAGTAATACAGTGTCCCATGTTGGGTGGGGGATCTGGTGATCACGGGGGGTTGCTGCATTAGGCCACGCCCTTTCTCCAGTGGTCACACCCACCTTTTTAAGGATCCTCCCCCTGTTCACACTGACCTCGTCTCAGGTGTGGCAGGTCACGTTTCCAAGAAGCCCAAAGTTGGGATGTGTACACATTGTTATGGATATGGGATTATACATACTGTATGTATGCCTACTTGTTCACATGCTGTACGTTGCAATGGGCATGAATAGGAGTTCTGACAGTAACTGGATGTCCTGTATCATTTCAGCCTGATCAATATATTATATGAATGTTTTGGTGAAACTTTTAAAAGCTAATGTTTGTTTTCTCAGCAGTATAATGTCTGCACAATGTAATGTCTGCACAATGTCTGCACAGTATAATGTCTGCACAATATAATGTCTGCACAATGTCTGCACAATATAATGTCTGCACAATATAATGTCTGCACAATGTCTGCACAATATAATGTCTGCACAATGTCTGCACAATATTCTGTAGCACTGCCCATATGTTTTAGTTTCAGGATCATGGATATGTTTATGGTATGTCCTCTGTAGGTCACAGGTACACCATACCCATACCTCCCAACTTTATGAAATGCTGCGGCAGGACATCTGCACGTGACGAAGGCACACAGGCAAAATTTGGGGGTGTGGCCTAAAGTTTAACCATCTAGCGAGGCCACACCTCCATTTTGCAGCTGTGGGGGCATTGCAAAAGGCTCTTTTGAGCTTTTAGCCATGCCCCCAGCCCTCTGGCTGTGAGAATAGATCCACAGTGTCTGTTCAGGACATTCCCACGGGACAGTTGGGAGGTATGCATACCTCCCAACGGTACTTGTTTCCTACTACGGCCACAATCGCGGGCATCGTGAACCTTAAAGTTAAGGTACACGATGCCCGCGATGGACCCGATTTCCTTTGAAATCAGGTCCATTTTGGCAAAATCGCGGGCATCGCGTCGGTCGCGGCCATTAACATTGCCCCCGACTCGACCGACGCAATGCCCGCGATTTTGCCATAGGCTTCAATGTTAAAATATTTTTTAACATTGAAATCGGGAGCATCGCGTCGGTCTTGTGCCATTATAATGGCACAAGATGAGATGGACTTGATTAAGTCCATCTCACATAGGAAACAATGTGAAATTGGCCAATATTACCCATTTAACATTGTATATGGCCCCGTCGTCACCCCACGATTGACGCGAACCCGAAGCGTGGCGAGCGCAGTGAGCCCGCGAGGGGCGGTGGTGCGCTTCCTCCGACCTTTTCATTCCCCTACTATCCACGTCGGTGTGGAGTTGAGAATATAAAGTGTGGCAAGCGCAGCGAACCACCGAGCCCGAAGCGTGGCGAGCGCAGCGAGCCCCGCGTATACCTGTGAAGTTATACGCGTCCCCTCGCTGCGCTCGCCACACTTTATATTCTCAACTCCACGCCGACGTGGATAGTAGGGGAATGAAAAGGTCGGAGGACGCGCACCGCCACCCCTCGCGGGCTCGCTGCACTCGCCACGCTTCGGGTTGGCGTAAATCGTGGGGTGGCGTTGAGGGTGTAAAATTGGGGGTGTAGTGAATATTTTACATTGAATCCAATGTAAAATCGGGTCCCAGGGACCCTATTCACATTTGATTCAATTAAAAAATCACATCGATCACGTCGGTCGCATCGCATGTGATTGCGACCGACGCAATTTTTCCGACACGACCACCCCGATGGAAATCGGAGTGGCCGTGCTAGGAAACAAGGACCCTCCCAACTTTATTCATTCTGAAATTGGGACCTGCCACCCTGCGATCCCCATTTACATCATTTTCATGGTAGTACCCAGTGCTCCCCTAGCAACTGGGCAGCCCCCAGCTCCCTCCCTGCCTGCACTGAAGAGATCACCGGCAGAGCAGTGGTGATCTCTGCCACCCGGGGGAGGACAGCGGGACAGTCTCCAAATAGCAGGACATTGGGACAGTAATCGGGACTGTTGGGAGGTATGGGTACACTTCAAATTTCAAATAAGCTACTTTTAATTAATGAGGGAGCTGCTAGGAACATGTGCTGGCATCCAATCATCTCAGGAGCTCACTTTACGCAAAACTATAAAAAAAAACTGCAGACTTTTAGACTTTCTTTACTAAGATGGGAGTCCTACTTCAGATGGGATGTTGCTACGGGCAACTAATAAGATTCTATCTATTATCTTCCAGAAGGTGCAAAACAAATAAGTAGATTCTGATTGGTTGCTATTGCATCAACCCATTTGAAATAGAACTCCCATCTTAATAAATAAACCCCTAAATATCAAGGCTTGGAGACAGATAAAGCTGAGAGATAAAGTACCACCATGTTACACGCTGTGTTTGAAAATGACAGTTAGAAGCTGTTTGGGAATTTAGCCACATACCCCCCAACATTTGATTGTTGTGAGGCGGGACATTGCGCACGCTGGAGGCACGCCCCAAAATTTTGGGGGCACGGCCTATTGGGAAGGGGCATGGCCTATGCTCGCGACGCTCCCATGAGGCCACGCCCTGTCTTTGCTGCTGTGGGGACATGCCTAGCAGCTCCGTGAGCTGCTGGCTATGCCCCCAGCCCCTCTGGCTGCAGGAATAGAAGCTGTGCGTCTCTTCATGGGTGACAGGGGGGACTCCTAACTGCTCTCCCCCGCCGCGGGACAACAAAAAAACGTGTTGTTCTCACAAAAAGCAGGTCAGTCAGAAGGTATGTATCCATAACTGCTGCGATTAACTATACCTGGGCTACTTATAAAATTGAAAAAATCACCTCTATCCTGCATGATACCTCCCTTAACTTTATCAAAATATGGTCGCCATGGACAACCCACTTCCTATAATGACACTTCCTTAACCACACTTTCCTTTTCACAGCCTTTCCCCTCTGTGCTAGCCCCTCATTCCTCTACTCATTCTTATCCCCCGCTACCCCCCAACTAATCCCCACGCTTTCAATTATAACTTATTGCTTAAAATGTTCAGGACTCATATCTTGCAATAACCACAGCACTCTCACGAACGGTTACCCCATCCAATGATGATCCTGTCTTCTTTAAGCATATTACTGTCAATACCATAACAATACATGTCTTCCTGTAATTATTACTGCACCCATTTCATGTATGTTACATAGAAACATAGAAACATAGAATTTGACGGCAGATAAGAACCACTTGGCCCATCTAGTCTGCCCCTTTTTTTAACCCCTTCCCGACAATTGACATACATTTACGTCATGGTCGGGAAGTACTTCCCGACACATGGCATAAATGTACGTCATGGATGTAAACTGTCACCGCGTCTATAGACGCGGTGACAGTTTGGAGATGTCTGCTGTCCCTGACAGCAGACATCCCCCCTCGCCGCCCGGGGGGGGGCAGGGATGCCCCCCCCGGTCGGCGATCGCTGTGATTGGCTGTTCAAATGTGAACAGCCAATCACAGCTATTTCTGTGTTACCGGCGGCTATGCCGCTCGGTAACACAGAAAACGGTGGTGATCGGTGCTGTTAAGTACAGCACCGATCACCACCGATCCGCGGACACCCCCTCCCTCCCACCCGGCAGCACTATGTGCTTACCCGGCCGGCACCCGGCAGCCGCTCTCCTCCCTCTGCTATGCGCCGCAGCGCTGCCTCCCCCCTCCCTCCCCCCGCCAGCAGCAGCAGCACTAGGGACAGTTTAAAAATGAAAAAAATAAAATGAGACATGAAATGAAATGATTATATATATATATATATGTGTGTGTGTATGTGTGTATATACACACACACACACATATATATATATATATATATGTGTGTGTGTATGTGTGTATATACACACACACATATATATATATATATATATATATATATATATATGTGTGTGTATATACACATATATATATATATATATGTGTGTATATACACACATATATATATATATATATATATATATATATATATGCAGAGAAGGAAGGACAATGGGGGCGCCTCATAGCGTAGTATTTTTAATAAAAATTTTGTAGACAATACAGCAGAGTTAAAACCAGTCAGAGGATGGTACCCGTACCATTTGATTCCTCCGCTGTGGGCTTGAATACCACAAGGTTTTTAATATCTACCCGTCCACGGATAACAGCACGCCTCCTCCTGCGGGATTACAGCACACCACTCAACACCTGCAGCCTTCCACAGGCTACAAGCGCGCCGGTACCTTCTCCTCGCTGGGTCAGGGAACGCCGATCACCGGGACACGGAGCACGGATGACGTCACACAGGCACGCCCCAAACGCGTTTCGTCATAGAGACTTCGTCAGTGGGTTGTCCTGTGTGACGCTCATCGCCATCCTTTATTCCCCGTACAGCCAATCACAGCCGGCATAAACCGGACAATCCCTCTAGCCTTAGAAGCCGGGTGTCCGTGTAAGCTTATCTATTAATGGGCAGACAGTGGCAATTATGTTTCAAAAAACATTACAATTAGATTCTAATAAAATATGAGCAAATGTAGTGATCAGCGCAACCAAAAATAAACTTTCTTTTAAGTCAATCGTAAATTTTCTTTTTAGAAGGTCATAGGTCAATGACCTCATATTAGCAGGCAGTGTATTCTCATACTCTAAACTTTTTAGAGGGGCATAGTTCATAGTTTTTGCCCACCGTCTTAGTAATAGTGCCGATATAGCCGGACAATCATATAGGAGTGAGAAACGAATAGAGAGTAGGAATAAGAGCAAAAATGCAGCTATAAATATAGCTACCATAGGGGATCTATACGGTGACAGAAAAAAACAAAGAAAGGATTTTTTTCTAGCTCACCCGTCTTTTAAAGCTACAGCGATTTTACAGTGCATAGTTATTAAACATACAGACTTATCGCCAATAAATAATCTTTGTCACTAAGACAATATCTATGATGATCCTTAGTACTGCTTTGTTCATACAAAGCAGTTGTATAAAAAATAGCACATAATATATACACAATATATACACAATATGTGCAACAAGCAATCAGCATAAAAGGAATATATAAATGAATAAAAAAATTTTTGCGACAATACAATCTTCATATTAGCGCCTGGATGGATATCATATTTTCATATTTTCATATAAAGTGGATCCTTTATTATAGTAAATATGTTTTAGATGTTAAAGAGAAATTTTTCATTTATATATTTTTACAATTTATAAGAGGATAGGAAAGGAAATCTATTTTGGCATTTAATTAATTCCTTAATGTTTTTTCCTCAAGAGTCTTCAATGAACGGTGTAATTTCATAGTTCTCGTTGAGGCCGTGGGGCACTATGGTGTTCAGCATGAGGATCCAATAGGTCTCTCTTTTTATAAGGTCTTTCTCGCGGTCTCCACCCCTTTTATTTTGTAAGACATGTTCTATTCCTTTAAACTTTAAACCTGAGGGGTCCCCATTGTGCGCAGTCTTGAAATGTCTTGGGATGCTATGATTTGTTACTCCGTTTTTAATATTTCGTACATGCTCAAGCATGCGAATTTTTAGGGGTCGTTTTGTCTTCCCTATATAAGACATCCCACAGGGGCAATTTATCATGTATATTGTGAATGTTGTTTTACAATTGATAAGACTTTTAATTTTATATTCTTTCTCCCCATTTGAGTTTTTAAATGATTTTGCTCCCCTTTCTGTTAGCGCACACATTTTACAACTATTACAGGGGTAGAATCCTTTGATGTCTCCTAGGATGGATATATTTTCATTTTTCTTAATTTCCAGGCAGCTTTTGGACACATAGGATTTAATATTTTTAGCCTTTTTATATATTATATCTGGCCTATCCGGAAGGTGTTCAGATAGGACAGGGTCCAGTTTGAGGATGTGCCAATTGTCCTTTATTATTTTTTCTACTCCCTTTTGTGAAGAGCTAAATTCTGTGACAAATGGACAAAATTTTTTTTTGTTGTTATTAATGTTACTACTGGTAGAATGGTTCCTATCCTCTTTCTGTTTGTATACCAGTAGGGAGTCTCTCCCCTTTTCCCTTATTTTAATTTTTGAATTGTCTTAGTGACAAAGATTATTTATTGGCGATAAGTCTGTATGTTTAATAACTATGCACTGTAAAATCGCTGTAGCTTTAAAAGACGGGTGAGCTAGAAAAAAATCCTTTCTTTGTTTTTTTCTGTCACCGTATAGATCCCCTATGGTAGCTATATTTATAGCTGCATTTTTGCTCTTATTCCTACTCTCTATTCGTTTCTCACTCCTATATGATTGTCCGGCTATATCGGCACTATTACTAAGACGGTGGGCAAAAACTATGAACTATGCCCCTCTAAAAAGTTTAGAGTATGAGAATACACTGCCTGCTAATATGAGGTCATTGACCTATGACCTTCTAAAAAGAAAATTTACGATTGACTTAAAAGAAAGTTTATTTTTGGTTGCGCTGATCACTACATTTGCTCATATTTTATTAGAATCTAATTGTAATGTTTTTTGAAACATAATTGCCACTGTCTGCCCATTAATAGATAAGCTTACACGGACACCCGGCTTCTAAGGCTAGAGGGATTGTCCGGTTTATGCCGGCTGTGATTGGCTGTACGGGGAATAAAGGATGGCGATGAGCGTCACACAGGACAACCCACTGACGAAGTCTCTATGACGAAACGCGTTTGGGGCGTGCCTGTGTGACGTCATCTGTGCTCCGTGTCCCGGTGATCGGCGTTCCCTGACCCAGCGAGGAGAAGGTACCGGCGCGCTTGTAGCCTGTGGAAGGCTGCAGGTGTTGAGTGGTGTGCTGTAATCCCGCAGGAGGAGGCGTGCTGTTATCCGTGGACGGGTAGATATTAAAAACCTTGTGGTATTCAAGCCCACAGCGGAGGAATCAAATGGTACGGGTACCATCCTTTGACTGGTTTTAACTCTGCTGTATTGTCTACAAAATTTTTATTAAAAATACTACGCTATGAGGCGCCCCCATTGTCCTTCCTTCTCTGCAGATTTCTAATACCCGCTGGACACGGGTCTTATACTTTGGGGAGCGACGGTCCGTGTTTAAAGGGACCTAAGCAAGGAGACCCAGGAGTGGTGTGTCTCGAGTTTGATACTTTTAGCTGAGGAGGACTTTTCTTGCTGGACTGCTTAATTGTCACTCCAACACGGTTTGAGCGCAGCTGTCAAAAAACCATTGTCTTGCTTGTGTATGTGCTGTGTCCATTGACAGGCTGCTGCTGGATTTGTATTCTATATTGAAATCTATAACTGTGTTTTCAGATTGATTTTTATTATTACCATTTTTATTTTTTCTATTTTTGTATTTTATATACATTGTTTATTGTTATTATTCTGAGCTGTAGTGAATCTAATAGTGGTTACCATGTTCAGAAATGGAGACTATAGATCAAAAAGAAGCCAAGAATGCATGCGCATCTTTGCAAATGAAAAATCTGATGATCAAGCCAACATGGTGACAAATAGCGATATGGGAGGAGAGCCATTATATATCCAGATGGAGAGGCTACTAATAAAAGAAGTGAAAACGTGGTGGGAGATCACGGGTTTAGAAAACTATGTAAAATGTGGGAGAATCCCTAGGGGATTGAGATTAACAAAAAATCCCACAAATATTCAGAACAATGAAAAATTTGAGAAGGAGTGGTTCAGAATACTGGACGACTGCTCTCTCGAATTAATGAGACTCTTAATCTGTGAAAAGAAAAGGGCACAGAAAGATGTAGAAAAAGAACTAGAGGAATAGGAAGTAAAGGTAACAGAGATAAAAGAAACAAGTGAATTTAAAGAACGAGTACAGATTATTAACCAAAAAGTACAGAGAATTGAGGATAAAATTAAGGATTCAAAAATGCGTAAATTCCAAAGAGACAAGGAAGATTATGATAAGGGCGAAGTAAGAACCTGGGCTCAACACAGAACTAAGACATATGAGGATAAAAAAGAAAACGTGAGAGAAGACTATAATTTAGCTCCCCCTAGGAGAAATTACCACGAAAAACCCTGGCGAAAATTCTCCAATAGAGAATATAGACAAGAAAGATGGGAGGCACCCAGAAATAATTATAGAAGAAATGGTCCCCCTAGATATTATGATGTTCCGCATAGATATCATGATTTTAGACATGCAAACAGATTTGAGAGACTCAGATCAAATGCAGGAGAAAATGAGGTTTTTTTAGGACAGGCTCAACAGATAAAAAATCCAGATTTAAGAAACTGGAGAACAGGGAATCCCTCGACACCGGTAGGGGTAAAAAGAAGGTTTATAGAAAAAGAGGAAGGAGAGCTACCAAAAAGAGACCCCAAAAAGAGAGCTCTCCAATAACACCTGAAAAGGGAATTTTCAATATCTCCAAAATAGAACTAACACCGATAGAAATGACTGTATTGAAAAAGGGACTTTCTTATGCTCCCTCTTGTAAAGCAGATAAATTTAATCTCTATATCGACCTAAACCTGTATGTAAGAAAATGAACTCTAAAACGACACTACTTGAAAAAATCAGATGCCATTATAAAAAATTGGGAAAACAATGAACCTAACAAAGAAACATCAGGGCTAAAACCCAGATCCACTTTTTTCCCCATTGAATCTAAAGGCCCGTATGTGGAAATGTTTTCACAACTGGCAAAAAAAGATATAGATGCAATGGAGTGCTCGATAAAGAAAAATGAAAATAACCTCACAGCTGGTGAATTTAGAGCGCTTAAAGGCCTGGCAGAGAACCAGGAGATTGTGATCAAAAATGCTGATAAGGGGGGCGGGATAGTCGTGATGGATAGGGAGTATTACATAGAGGAGGCATTCAATTTACTACATGATGAAAAATCATATACAAAACTAAGGAATAATCCGACTGAAATATTTTTAGAAGAACTTGAAGTTCTTTTGAGGGAGGGTCTTAGCACTCAGAGCATTGACCGAGATGAATTTTCATATCTACTTAATAAACATCCAAGGTTTGCCACCTTCTACCATATTCCCAAGATCCATAAGCGACTATCCCGTCCCCCAGGCAGACCTATAATCAGTGGTATAGGATCATTAACATCCCGGATGTCTGAATTTGTGGATAGATATCTTAAAAAATATGTACCAAAAATGGATACTTATATCCAAGATACCACCCATTTGTTGCAAATTTTGAAAGATGTAGAATGGTCTGAGGAATTTAAATGGTGTAGTATCGATGTACAATCACTGTATACAGCCATTCCGCATAAAAAGGGCATAGAGACAATTAGAATCATCCTTGAGGAATTTGGTGATTTAAAAAAAGAAAAAAATGATTTTATCTGCAAATGTTTAGAATATGTGTTGAAACACAATTATTTTACCTTCCTAGATGAGTGGTATATCCAGACTTGCGGGACGGCAATGGGGAGTATCTGTGCCCCAAGTCTGGCAAATCTATACATGTCACATTGGGAAAGGGTTTTGAAAAACTGTCCTTATTCAGAATGTCTGATTGTCACAAAACGGTATATTGATGACATTATAATAATATGGAAGGGGTGCGAGGAGGATTTTGAAAACTTTATGCTGTGGATAAACAACAACGAATATAACCTAAAATTCACCCACACCATAAACCCCACTAAAATTGAATATTTGGATGTTGTGATAAGCACAGAAAATTTTGGGACCACGGGAGAGATTGAAACCTCCACACATTTTAAAGCTGTAGATAGCAACAGCTATGTGGAATTCTCTAGTTGCCATTTAAAATCTTGGAAACAGAACATCCCTGCATCACAGTACACAAGGCTAAGAAGGAACTGTTCTAATATCGAAAGGTATGATGAACAGGCTGAAGTGTACACAAAAAGATTTAAAGAGAGGGGATACCCTGTGAGCCTAATTGAAAGTTCAAAAATTAAAATAAGGGAAAAGGGGAGAGACTCCCTACTGGTATACAAACAGAAAGAGGATAGGAACCATTCTACCAGTAGTAACATTAATAACAACAAAAAAATTTTTTGTCCATTTGTCACAGAATTTAGCTCTTCACAAAAGGGAGTAGAAAAAATAATAAAGGACAATTGGCACATCCTCAAACTGGACCCTGTCCTATCTGAACACCTTCCGGATAGGCCAGATATAATATATAAAAAGGCTAAAAATATTAAATCCTATGTGTCCAAAAGCTGCCTGGAAATTAAGAAAAATGAAAATATATCCATCCTAGGAGACATCAAAGGATTCTACCCCTGTAATAGTTGTAAAATGTGTGCGCTAACAGAAAGGGGAGCAAAATCATTTAAAAACTCAAATGGGGAGAAAGAATATAAAATTAAAAGTCTTATCAATTGTAAAACAACATTCACAATATACATGATAAATTGCCCCTGTGGGATGTCTTATATAGGGAAGACAAAACGACCCCTAAAAATTCGCATGCTTGAGCATGTACGAAATATTAAAAACGGAGTAACAAATCATAGCATCCCAAGACATTTCAAGACTGCGCACAATGGGGACCCCTCAGGTTTAAAGTTTAAAGGAATAGAACATGTCTTACAAAATAAAAGGGGTGGAGACCGCGAGAAAGACCTTATAAAAAGAGAGACCTATTGGATCCTCATGCTGAACACCATAGTGCCCCACGGCCTCAACGAGAACTATGAAATTACACCGTTCATTGAAGACTCTTGAGGAAAAAACATTAAGGAATTAATTAAATGCCAAAATAGATTTCCTTTCCTATCCTCTTATAAATTGTAAAAATATATAAATGAAAAATTTCTCTTTAACATCTAAAACATATTTACTATAATAAAGGATCCACTTTATATGAAAATATGAAAATATGATATCCATCCAGGCGCTAATATGAAGATTGTATTGTCGCAAATTTTTTTTTATTCATTTATATATTCCTTTTATGCTGATTGCTTGTTGCACATATTGTGTATATATTGTGTATATATTATGTGCTATTTTTTATACAACTGCTTTGTATGAACAAAGCAGTACTAAGGATCATCATAGATATTGTCTTAGTGACAAAGATTATTTATTGGCGATAAGTCTGTATGTTTAATAACTATGCACTGTAAAATCGCTGTAGCTTTAAAAGACGGGTGAGCTAGAAAAAAATCCTTTCTTTGTTTTTTTCTGTCACCGTATAGATCCCCTATGGTAGCTATATTTATAGCTGCATTTTTGCTCTTATTCCTACTCTCTATTCGTTTCTCACTCCTATATGATTGTCCGGCTATATCGGCACTATTACTAAGACGGTGGGCAAAAACTATGAACTATGCCCCTCTAAAAAGTTTAGAGTATGAGAATACACTGCCTGCTAATATGAGGTCATTGACCTATGACCTTCTAAAAAGAAAATTTACGATTGACTTAAAAGAAAGTTTATTTTTGGTTGCGCTGATCACTACATTTGCTCATATTTTATTAGAATCTAATTGTAATGTTTTTTGAAACATAATTGCCACTGTCTGCCCATTAATAGATAAGCTTACACGGACACCCGGCTTCTAAGGCTAGAGGGATTGTCCGGTTTATGCCGGCTGTGATTGGCTGTACGGGGAATAAAGGATGGCGATGAGCGTCACACAGGACAACCCACTGACGAAGTCTCTATGACGAAACGCGTTTGGGGCGTGCCTGTGTGACGTCATCCGTGCTCCGTGTCCCGGTGATCGGCGTTCCCTGACCCAGCGAGGAGAAGGTACCGGCGCGCTTGTAGCCTGTGGAAGGCTGCAGGTGTTGAGTGGTGTGCTGTAATCCCGCAGGAGGAGGCGTGCTGTTATCCGTGGACGGGTAGATATTAAAAACCTTGTGGTATTCAAGCCCACAGCGGAGGAATCAAATGGTACGGGTACCATCCTCTGACTGGTTTTAACTCTGCTGTATTGTCTACAAAATTTTTATTAAAAATACTACGCTATGAGGCGCCCCCATTGTCCTTCCTTCTCTGCAGATTTCTAATACCCGCTGGACACGGGTCTTATACTTTGGGGAGCGACGGTCCGTGTTTAAAGGGACCTAAGCAAGGAGACCCAGGAGTGGTGTGTCTCGAGTTTGATACTTTTAGCTGAGGAGGACTTTTCTTGCTGGACTGCTTAATTGTCACTCCAACACGGTTTGAGCGCAGCTGTCAAAAAAACATTGTCTTGCTTATATATATATATATATATATATATACAGATAGATATTCCCGACCGAAGACGTATATATACGTCATGGTCGGGAGGTACTTCCCGACCGAAGACGTATATATACGTCATGGTTTTAAACTGTCACCGCGTCCATAGACGCGGTGACAGTTTGGAGATGTCTGCTGTCCCTGAGCCCCGGTCGGCGATCGCTGCGATTGGCTGTTCAAATGTGAACAGCCAATTGCAGCGTTTTCTGTGTTACCGGCGGCTAAGCCGCTCGGTAACACAGTGATCGGTGGTGATCGGTGCTGTTAAGTACAGCACCGATCACCACCGATCGCCAGCCCCCCCCCCCCCTCCCACCCGGCAGTCCCCCCTCCCACCCACCCGGCTGCTGCAGCGCCAGCACCCCTCCCACCCCCCCACCAGCCGCAGCGCCAGACCCCCTCCAAAATCTGGTGAGCAAAATGGGGTCACATGTGGGGGGGTTCCACTGTATGGGTGCTTCAGGGGTCATTCAACCAGAATCTGTGCTGCAAAATCCAAATATCACTCCTTCCCTTCTGAGTCCTGCCATGCACCCAACTGGTATTTTTTGGTCACATGTGAGGCATTGCCATACTTGGGAGAAATTGGGGCACAGATTTTGGCGTGCTTTGTCTCCTTCATTCCTTGTGAAAATGAAAAACTTTGAGCCAGAACTGCATTTTTGTGTAAAAAAGTACATTTTTTTACACAAAAATGCAGATCTGGCTCAAAATTTTTCATTTTCACAAGGAATGAAGGAGACAAAGCACCCCAAAATCTGTGCCCCAATTTCTCCCGAGTATGGCAATGCCTCACATGTGACCAAAAAATACCAGTTGGGTGCATGGCAGGACTCAGAAGGGAAGGAGTGATATTTGGATTTTGCAGCACAGATTCTGGTTGAATGACCCCTGAAGCACCCATACAGTGGAACCCCCCCACAAGTGACCCCATTTTGCAAACTACACCCTTCAGGGAATTCATCTAGGGGTATAGTGTACATTTCAAACCCCCAGGGGTTTCACCAATTTTGATACAACTGAGCTGTGAAAATGAAAAATTAAATTTTTTCATTTGCACAGCCCAGTTGTATCAAAATTGGTGAAACCCCTGGGGGTTTGAAATGTACACTATACCCCTAGATGAATTCCCTGAAGGGTGTAGTTTGCAAAATGGGGTCACTTGTGGGGGAGGTTCCTAACTTTTAGCATCTTATGGTGCCTAGAAACCTACATGGTGCCTAAAAAATAATCTCATAAAAAGGAGGCTCCAAAATCAAGTAGGTGCTCCTTCTATTATGAAGCCTGTGGTTTGGTCACCGTGCACACTAGGGCCACATATAGGACATTTATGAAAACCAAAGAATTGGGGGAATCAATTTTTAGTCACATTTCTCTAGTAAAATCTACTGTGTTCCTTAGAAAAATGTATTAAAATTGAAAATCTGCAAAAAAAATGAAATTTTGAAATTTCACCTACACTTTGTTTTAATTCCTGTGAAACACCTAAAGGGTTAACAAACTTCCAAAATGCTGTTTTGAATACTGTGAGGGGTGCAGTTTTTGAAATGGCATCATTTATGGGGGTGTCTCACATACAAGTCCCTCAAAGTCACATCAGAACTGAACTGGTCCCTAAAAAAATCAGTGTTTGAAATTTTCTTGAGAATTTGCTATTCATATTTTACGCCTCCTAGTGTCCAAAAAAATGAAAAGGAAGTTGAAATAATGATGGCAACATAAAGTAGACATATGGTCTATGTTAGTTATTAACTATTTTGAGTGGTAAGATTATTTGTCTCACAAGCAGAAAATTTAACATTTTGCAAATTGCTAAATTTTCCATTTTTTTCCGACATTTTGGTATTTTTCACAAAAAAACACAGACTGTATCGACCCAAATTTACCACTAATTTGAAGTACAATGTGTCACGAAAAAACAATCTCAAAATCACTGGGATAAGTAAAAGCAAAAAAAAGTTATCCCCACTTAAGTGATACATGTCAGATTTGAAAAAAAGGGCTCTGTCAGGAATGCAAAAACTGGCTCTGTCAGGAAGGGGTTAAACATGTTACCTCAAACCATATTTGATCCTTATTTTATTGTAAGGATATCAATATGCTTATCCCAAGCATGTTTAAATTGTACTACTGTATTTGCGTCTACCACCTCTGTTGGGAGGCTATTCCACTTATCTACTACTCTTTCTGTGAAAAAATTCTTCCTCACATTTCCCCTGAATCTTCCTCCCTCTAGTTTCAGTGCATGTCCTCGTGTTCTGTTGCTCCTCTTCCTGTGAAGATCTTTTAGTCTTTCCTGGTACGTTTTGTGATGTAGGCCATGCACCATTTTAGTTGCTCTTCTTTGTACAGTCTCTAATGTATTTATATCCTTCTGGAGATATGGCCTTCAGAACTGAACACAATACTCTAGGTGAGGTCGTACCAATGACCTATACAGTGGCATTATTACTTCTTTCTTTCTACTGCTGATACCTCTCCCTATGCAACCAAGCATCTGACTTGCCTTATTCATTGCTTTGTTACATTGCCTACCTGCTTTTAAGTCCCCTGAAATAGTGACACCTAGATCCCTCTCTTCCTCTGTAGTTTCCATTATAGTGCCATTTATACTATATTGAGTCTTTGGATTTCTGAGACCCAAGTGCATGATTTTGCATTTTTTGGCATTAAACTGTAGTTGCCATTCTCTTGACCATTTCTCTAATCTGCCTAGATCCTCAATCATTTGTTTTACCCCTCCTGGTGTGTCTACCCTGTTGCATACCTTTGTGTCATCTGCAAAAAGGCACATTTTACCCTCAATTCCATTTGCAATATCACCAATAAAGATATTAAAAAGCACCGGTCCAAGTACAGATCCCTGGGGTACTCCACTTGTAACCTTTCCCTCCTTTGACTGTACTCCGTTTACTACAACTCTCTGTTTTCTGTCCTGCAACCACGCTCTTATCCATTCAACTATCTTAGAATCCAATCCCAAGCTTTCAAGTTTATTTAACAGTCTGCGATGTGGGACAGTGTCAAAAGCTTTACTAAAGTCTAGATAAGCTACATCTACAGCCCCACCTTGATCTATTACTTTAGTCACCCAGTCAAAAAAGTCAATAAGATTTGTTTGACATGATCTTCCCCCAGTAAACCCATGCTGTTTTGGATCCTGTAAATTGCTGGTTTTGAGATATTCTACAACTCTTTGTTTTAAGAGTGTTTCCATCAATTTCCCTACTACTGATGTAAGGCTCACTGGTCGATTGTTGCTTACCTCTTCCTTGCTTCCACTTTTGTGCAGTGGGACTACATTCGCTGTTTTCCAGTCCTCTGGGATTACTCCAGTAGCTAGTGACTGGTTGAATAATTCTGTTATTGGTTTTACCAGCTCCCCTTTCATTTGATATGTGTTTAAAACCAAATAAACTATTTTTCTAAAAAAAAAAAAGAAGGTACCTATTCATACCTCCTAACGGTCCCATTTTTCTTGGGACCGTTCTGTTTTTTTGGACGTCCCACCCGGGCCGGCAGTGTCGCGCGGTAGGGGAGGTACTTGGGAGTACCCCCTGCCTGTACACAGCATCTATTCAGAGATGCAGAGGGGCTGGGTGCATGGCCAGCAGCTTTCAAAGTGCTGACCATGCCCCATAGTGATGAAAATGGGGGCAAGGCCTGAGGTGCAGCATCTCCGCAAGGCCACGCCCCTTTTTTCGGGCATGTGCGGCGGAGTGTGTGTCCATCTTTAAAGACAACAAATGTTGGGAGGTATGATTTATCTCTGTTCACTTCATCTCTCTCTCCCCCCTAATTGATATTGGTATGAGAAAAATAACACATTGTTAATGTTGCAAGCTGTAGTATCTACAACACAAGAAACGTGTATTTTATGTTTAGTAGCTGATTAATCATGGCCTCAGTTGTGATATCACAAAACATCAGACCTTACTAATCAATAATACAGGTGCTTGAGTATAAACCGCGGTGTCTACATGTAGCCATGGTTTTGCAATGGCGATCGCAGTGAGAATTTTCAGAGACCATCTGTGGAAAGTAACGGGGGAGTGGCATTAGCCTGCCTCTATGGAAGCGGAGGTGTGTCACCAAAAAATGGGTCTCAAAATGGGTTACACCAATGAGCCGCCACTTAACACAGCCTCGTCTACATGGGGCAGCCAACTTCTCTGGGAATTAAATAGGCCCCACTCTTATTTTGGCCACTCCTGCCAAAGATACGGCGTGGGGGCAGTGCAGAGTGTGCTCCGGGTGTCACCACACCCAGTGATGCCTCTGTGTGTCATCATCGGTGAGGGAAGAGGCCAGGGATCTCTGTCATTGGATGTAGATTTTCTGGCACTTACAAGCATCTGCGACGGGCGAGTTGGTGCCGCAGTGATCCGATGCTGTGTCCTAGGACACAGGTCACATCACTACGGCAACAGGAGACGTCTACTTGTAATAGATCTCTCCTGCTGCATCACCGTACAGCGCTATCGCTACTGCTTCCAATTAAGTATCAGCGAAAAGCACCTCCAACAAGATCTGAATTAGGCCCGATCTGCACTAGCCAGATACCTGGCTAGATATATTTCCCGACCAATCAGGCGGCACACATAGACAGAGCAATATGACAACACCTGACATATGTCTGAGCATCTGCTACCCTGCTAGCTCCCTGTGCTGAATTTCCAGTTACCTTTTCTTATCAGCCCATCACATTGGAGGTCAGAGACACCCCTGCTATAGCCTGTTGGTTGCCCAGAAACTTAAAAAAAAAAATCCCAAACCTCTGTTATTACTACACCCCTCCCCTTCCCTCCTTGTCTTCACTCATTGATTTTACTAGGCAAAAATCAATAGCTACAATATGTTTGCACTTAAGGAGAGCTCCAATGAATTACACGATCCATTAGGCACACAAGGACTGCAGCTTAGCTTAAGCCATTAGATGGACATTAACAAAACTTTTATACGGTTTGCCTTCAGATAACAGATAAACTATCACCTATGTTTTCTCTTGTTCCAGACTGAAATTGGTTGCTTTTTCTGTGCTGTGCATTAGGAACGGAGCGACATTTGCAGCAGGCCATTTAAATACACAATCCATCATCTGTGTCATTACAACGTTTACTCTAAGGCAAGAACAATTAAATCAATGGAGGGAGATGGCCATCATTTTTTATTTGTAATCTTTTTCCAAAAAGATAATTTGCAAAACATTGTTTTTTTGTGCCAAAGACAAACCATGCATTTAGCGAGTACCCTCCACATACAGTGGGCAGACAGCTGCAGATATGAATATGTATGAGTATTGATGAGGATGGGAAGAGCCGCTGCTGCTGAAATACATCCTATGACATCATCCAGTTGCTAGCTCTCAGTACATTGGCTCTCAGTGATCACATGAGCGCGAGTCAAGGGATCCAAGAGACAAATAAACACTTGGGCAGTCCCAGGGACTCCAGAAGTACTTGGGAAACCCCATATCCTGCCCCCTTTCTAGTGAGAAGGAAGCGATTGGTGAGCGTTGTGATATCTACAGGGCCAGATTAAGCCGTTGGGGCCCCCAGGGCATACAAGACAGGAGGTCTCCCAGAGGGGGCCCAGGGAATCCAAGACAGGAGGCCTCCCAGGCCTGTGCCAGCCAGGCGGCTTCTGTGCTTCCCGAACCTTTCATCTTTTGACTTTTTGTACCGGGTAAGGATAGACACTACTAGGTCGACATGCATGAAAGTCGACATGACTGTAGGTCGACATGGGGTTAGGTTGGCAGGGTCATTAGGTCAACACAAGCATTAGGTCGGCATGGGGAAGGTCAACATGGGGTTTTTCACTTTTTTTCCCCTAATGTCAACACAGTCAACATGGACACTGAAACGTAGAACCGTGTCCCCTAGTGGAGGGTAAGGCATGAAATACCGCCTGTCGGCACATGTCTACTATAGAAAAAATAGGTGAAAAAAATCCATGGTCAACCTTTTTGACTGTCGATCATCCCCATGTCGACCTAACCCCATGTTGACCTTCAGTCATGTCGACCTTCATGCATGTCGACCTAGTGACAGGATCCCTTTGTTCTCGTCAATCTAATGCATGTCAACCATTTGGTGTTGACCTAATGCAGATAACATAGTTGATGCACTGATCCACTCCCAGCTCTGGCTAAAGGCTGCTTTGTATTAAGAGACTGAATGTATTACTGGGCATGCACGGACTGGCGAGCCCTCTCATACCCATCAGATACTTGCCCTTATCACCATGCTGGGCATGTATGAGCCGATGAGGATGCCCAATAAACACTTTACCCCTATACCGAACTCGCATGATGTCCTGATACTCAGTTGACACAAAGTGGCTCTTGGCGTGAGCCCGCAAAGTGCCAGATTTACTACCTTATGCCAATGTGAGCTTGTGGGCTGCTAAGGCAAACTCCATGTGTCTTTAAGGTGCAAACCCGTAGTGCCCACTGATTTTATGTCACCCCCAGCAAGCGCCATCACTAGTTTCCATTCTCCCATGTGACAGATCTGTTGAGCAGTGCCAACCGGTTACTGCCAAGTGCACTAAAAGCGATACCCATCCAACTGGGAATCGATTGCAGATATGGCAACGTTCCCTGTTTGTGCGCATAACGGAAGATATGGTGATTAGGAATTAGCCCCAATGAGACTTGTGGTCAGGATTATGCATTACTGCTGCTGAAACCCATCTACTCCCATATATAGGGCCAAATTGATCAAACAATATTTGCGGCTGATTCCCCGGTGGTTAGCCGATAATATTAAGCATCCCCTGAATGTACCAAGGGGGAACCACTGCAGGAATCTCCGATCCCTGCTGCAATCCCCCCCCCCCCCCCCCGCATCACTGCCGGAGGTTTCTATGGGGGATGAGAAGCTGCCCGATGTATCAACATTGGGCAGCCCGGCTTAGCATCCCTGGGCTATCGCCATTCTGAGATGGCGATAGCAAAATGTAGCCTATGGGCTATGGGATCGCACTGATGCGGGGGCAGTGCAGTCAGCGGGGTCAGCGCACATGCACAGACACCCCGGCTTTGAGCTGAGCACATTGCAGTGATGGGCTCCTTTCGGAGCCCTGTCCCTGCACTTGTGGGATGATACATTCCAGCGCTAATATCATACCTCCCAACTTTTGAAGCTGGGAGGTCGGGACGTTCGCGCGGCTAAGCCGCGCGCCCTCCCAGAAAGGGAGCGCGGCCTCGAGAGAAGGGGGCAAGGCCTCACGGGGTGACTCGAACTCCGGCCACTCTCCCGTTTTCGGCGCTCGTCGGCGCTGAATAGACGCTGTGCGCATGCGCACAGCGTCTATTCTTGGCAAGCTGGGGGGGCTCCCAACTGTCCCCCCCACCGCGGGACAATGGCGGCCCCGGGCGGGATGCGGGAACGTCCCCGAATATCGGGACGTTCCCGCGGTAAGCGTGACAGTTGGGAGGTATGCTAATATCGCATTTTACAATGCGATCCTGGGCGGTAATATTCCGCCCATCGCATTGTAAATGGGCCCCTAGGGCTTTTTACCCCCAGATGCTATACTCTCGGCAACAGTCTGGGTAAATGTCATTATCTCCTAAGGTCCTCTCCCATCAGGGCCTGATTAACCAATAGGCTGATCAGACTGCAGCCTGGAGAGCTAGGTCCTGAGGGGTGCATAGGAACAATAGATTGCGCTGGGATGGGAGCACTGCTGGAGTTGGGGACGAGCAAGGTCTCATTAGAACTCCCCTGGGAACTGTGGGAGCTGCAATGCCTGCTGGGATTGGTGGCGTCACCAAGGCAAGGATGCTGAGAATAGGAGACCATGTGAGAGCTGTGGCTGGCTCTACCGCCAAGGCTGTGATTGATGCCACCGGCGCCTTTGCCAGCACTGCTAGGGTGCTAAGTGGCAATAGGAATGGAGCTGAGGCCTGAGACTGTTACAGATTTTTAGCTGAGTCTGTGTGAAAAAATTGGTGGTGGGGAAGGCCGGGGGTGGCCACTTATGCATTAGCCTAGTGTGGCTGGAACCCTTAATCAGGCCTGGACTCCATCACTCACAGTTATCTTTGTAGCCTATGTTTGCACTTCTTCTCTTCCACTTTATAAACCTCAGTAACTTTCATTTTACCAGACAGTCACATTGTCTACTCGCTCACAGCATTTTCAGTCCTCCCTTCTCAGGAGTCCCGTAATCTCGGAGAACTTTTGAACCCATTATCCACCCTTGGCCCTTATCACACAGAGATTACGCTAATATTCTCATGGTGCGATACCATAGAAGTAAAATCATATTTCATCTTTCTCATCAGTGTTTAGTTTGGTAGATAACAGGTTAATCTGAAATGTTTACCAAACACCAAAGACAGTTCAGGCCTAGGTGAATGGTACGTTTTAAGAGTTTGGGGCAGGAAAAAACTTTTGGTACTTGTTTCCTAGCACGGCGCCCCCGATTTTCAGTCGTATGGCATCTTATGCATTGTATCACATCACATGCCATATAGCCGCATGCAATGCGATTTAAGCACCCTATACGATTTTAAATTGTATAAGCACCCTAATGGGTGCTTACAATGTTAAATGCACCCCCACTATCAATGCCAACCCGAAGTGTGTCGAGCACAGCGAGCCTGCGAGGGGCAGCAGTACGCGTGCTACGACCTTTTCATACCCCACTATCCATGTCGGCGTGGAGTTGATTTTACATAGCGCGGCGAGCCCCGAAGTGTGGTGAGCGCAGCAAGCCCTGCGAGGGGACGCGTATTACATGTATTCCACGTGTATTCCACGTCCCCGCGTGGGGCCTGCTGCGCTCGCCACGCTTCGGGCTTGGTGGCTCGCTGCGCTCGCCACACTATCTAAAATCAACTCCACGCCAACGTGGATGGGGGGGGGGGGGGTAAGAAAAGGTCGGTTGGCTACTGCTAATAGTAGTGCAGCAGTGTAGTAGTCAGGTGACATACTATATGCAACGTGCATTTCCTGTCCATGGTCCTGAAGTCAGATAGGAAACATAAGTTCCTTAGACCTATCAACTTTACAAGGAAAAACTTACCTTTATTTTTCGTATGGACTGTATTGAAACCATATTTGATAAGGAAAAGAAAGCTGCTTCCTTTTTTAATACATGGGAAAGCTTTATCGCTACCCTACCGGTTTCACTGCAATCCCAGATCCATAATACCATGCATCTAACTGAATGGTGAGACCCACAACTTAATGGGTGGCCCCCTATAACACTAACTAGCGAGTGAGCGTCAGACAAATATGAATATTCTTTTCCCTTTTTATTGTTGTATCCTTCATTGTAATTTCTCTAATGCCTACATACAATGGCCAGTATTCAATGCTCCCGATTCACCGATTCGGCAAATCGGGCTGTTTTCACTCCTTGCTGTGAATCTTTTTCACTGAAAATCTGATTCACCCTATTCAAGGTTCACTGTTCGCCGAAAGCGAACAGTGAATGCCAGCCAGTTCTCCGTTTCATGCTAGCTGCAATTCACTGGTGTATTTCAATGGGGTTTTCACTGGGATTCGCCGGGAGTGTATTCAATGCTAGGATGGAGAACTGCTTTCAGCATGATTTTCGCCATGATTCACCGTTTTGCATTCGACATCTTTTGAAGGTGAACTGGAAAGTGATCTTTTAAAATATTTGGTGTAAAAAAATCAGCCTGTGTCCCTGGGAGCCCCCCCACACACATTCCGGCACAGGCAGGGTGTGTGGCAGGGTCTCCCTTCCTAGCGCCGTCCCCCGGCAGGGGTTAAAAATAGCCGCCAGGGGCAGTGAGCCCCTGCGGCGTTGAATAGGGTGACAATAAAGGCTGGCAGCGGATGCTCCAGCCCTCCGGAATGTGGCGAACATGCAGCGAATCCTAAACAGGATTCGCTGCACATGCCGAAAAAAAGGCATTGAATACTGCCCAATGTGTACATCTTATATACCTATATGTTAATGACATACCTAAATTATTAAATAAGTAAAGACGAAAAAATAGGATTTTAATATACCTACCGGTAAATCCTTTTCTCGTAGTCCATATGGAATACTGGGGTTCAATACTATGGGGATAGCGATCCTCCGCAGGAGAGACAGGCGCATAAGATCTTTCAGTGTGGGTGCACTGGCTCCTCCCCTCTATCCTCCCTTCTCTAGTCAGTTAATGAAAAACTGTGCCGAAGGAGAGCAAAGTATATGAGGAGTAAGCGAGTAAATGTGGTGAGATTCATACCAGCACACCGTCACAAAAATAACAAATAGCTGAAGAAACCTATAATAACCTATGGTGAACACCATAACTGAAATATTTAATAAATATATAATCTGTATATATATATGCATATATGGCAACAAGACAATATTAGAACTTCACTCGTTCAAAACGGCAACCAGCCAATACAAGAACGTTAACCTTCAACAAGGCAACAAGCCCAAGAAAGCAAGGTGTTACCTGCATCAGAAAATTCCGCACTGAGGCGGGTGCCCAGTATTCCATATGTAGGCAACCGTGGTCGCATTGTCGGACTGCACCTGCACAGCCCTGCCCTGGAGCAGAGGAGCAGCCTTCAACAGGGCGTAGTAAACCGCCTTCAATTCCAGCCTGTTGATATGGAGCTTGGCTTCCAACAGGGACCATCTGCCCTGAAGATGGACACCCTGAACCACGGCCCCCCATCCTCTCAGGCTGGCATCCGTGGTCAACAGAAGCCAATCCTGGATTTGAAAGGAACGGCTGGCCAGTAGATTTGTCGACTCCAACCACCATTGGAGCGACAGCCTTGTGGTTGCAGAGAGTGTTATCAGCCTGCGCATCTGGCTGGGGCACCCCGACCACTTTGTCAGGATATCCAGCTGGAATGTCCTTGAGTGAAATCTGGCATACTGTATGGCCTCGAAGGAGGCCACCATTTTGCCCATCAGCCTCAAGCAGAGGTGAACCGACACCTGTGGGCCCGCCAACACCTCTACCACCAGTTGCTGGATTGCAGCCACCTTCTCCGGTGGAAGGAATACCTTCTGTTCTGCTGTGTCCAGGATCATGCCCAGGAACAGCATCCTTTGACTTGGGACCAGGGATGATTTCTTCAGGTTCAAAATCCACCCGTGGTCCGAGAGGATCCTCCTGGTCAGCTGAATAGCACTGCAACAGGCTCCTGCCGACCCTGCCTTGATCAGCAGGTCGTCGAGGTACGGGATGACATTCACCCGATGCTGCCGTAGAAGGGACATCATCTCCGCCATGATCTTCGTGAAGATGCGCGGAGCCGTGGACAGGCCGAAGGGCAACGCCCGGAACTGATAATGTTCCCTTCCCAGCGCAAACCTCAGAAACATTTGGTGTGGGGGCCAAATGGGGACATGTAGATAGGCGTCCTTGACGTCTATGGAAGCCAGGAACTCCTATGGCTCGAGACTGGCGATGACCGAATGGAGGGACTCCATTCTGGATTTGAACACCCGCAGGTACGGGTTCAAATCCTTCAGGTTCAGAATGAGCCTCACTGACCCATCTGGCTTGGGCACCAGGAAGAGGTTCGAGTAGTAACCCTGCCCCTGCACTGGAACCGGCAGGATTACCCTGGACTGGAGCAGTCCCTGGATTGCCCCTTGTAGGAGAATCTGGTCCTCCACTGCTGCGGGGAAGGCCGACTTGAAGAACCTTCTGGGAGGCGGTCTGTCGAACTCCAGCCTGTAGCCCTGCGAAATAAGAGTCCTGGCCCAAGAATCTAGGCACGAGGCATCCCACACCTGGCTGAAGTACGACAGACGACCCCCCCACCTTGAGAGGATCCCGTGGTGGGGAGATCCCGTCATGCTGACGGCTTGGAGGCAGCTGCAGTGGCAGCACGGTCCTGTGTGCCAGAGGGGTTAGGTTTCCTGAACTGACCCCGTCCACCTCAGTTGGCATTTGACGCACCTCTGGCCCTGGAGCGGAACCGAGTCCCGCGAAAGGACTGCTGGGTAGGCAAGGTAAATGGACGTTTTGGCGCAGGAGGGGCTGATGGAAGAAAAGTGGACTTACCAGCCGTAGCCTTGGAGATCCACTCATCCAGCTCACTTCCAAAAAGCCTCTCCCCTGAGAAGGGGATACTTTCCACGCTGCGTTTGGAGTCTGTGTCCGCCACCCACTGTCGCAGCCAAAGGGCCCTCCGGGCTGAGACCGCCATTGCAGAGTTGCGGGCATTTATGGCCCCCAATTCCTTCTGGGCCTCGCATAGGACCTTTGTCGTGTCCTGAATGTGACGCAGATTTTCACCTATCTGCGCCACCGACATGTCCCCCAGCAAACCTTCCTGGATCTGGGTGCACCACGTGTGAATGGCCTTAGCCATCCAACAACTGGCCAGTACGGGACGTTGAGAGGCCCCACTAGCCGTATACATCGACTTGAGAGTTGTCTCCAGTTTCCTGTCAGCCCCGTCCTTAAGTGTGGAAACACCCGGGACCGGTAGTAACACCTCCCACAACGGGAGGCTCCTCCCACAATTTTCTACCTGCAGGTTCAAAAGGGTACGCATTTGCGAACCTCTTTGTGAGCTGGAACCTCTTCTCAGGGTTTTTCAGGCGTTTTTGAAAACACCCTCTAGTTCCGCCTGCTCTGGGAAACACACAGACTGCTTTTTCTGTGTCATAAAGAAAGAGTCACCCTCCGTGACTTCCTCCAGAGGGAGCTCTAAGACCTCCCTAATAGCTCTGATAAGAGGCTCAGGGCCATGTACTGGTGCCTGTTCTTGTACAGGCTCCTGATCCTGCAACTCCTCCCCCTCATCAAGGATATCATCCTCATCTGTATCAGGGGCCACAGCCGACAAGGGCCTTTTCTGAGGCTGGCTAGACTGTCTGGGAAAAGGAGTGATGACATCCACCCTAGCTGACAGGATGGCTAAATCCTTCTGCACCCTCTAAATCTGCTGTGTATTAGCAGCTAGCTGGGATGAGACTGAAGGGGTGTACACACGAAGCAAATGTGTACTATTTTCTAAGCAATCTGACTAGATTGCTTAGAAAGTAAAGTAAGCACAGATCTCTCCGTGTGTATGCTCCGAGAGATTAAATATCTCTTGCTAACTAAGTCAGTTCATGCAGTCACAATCTAGTCAGATTGCTTCGCAAATGACTGCAAATCTCTCTGTGTGTACAGAATGAGAGATACTGATCACAATCTCTCATTCTGAACCATTAACCTGACTTTTTTTGCTTAAAATTGCTTAGCAAAATCGCTTAGCAAAATCACTTCTCTGCATGTGTATGTGCTCCCCATGGGAGATCTTGACACCAGCAAAATTGCATAGCAAAATTGCTTAGCACAGATCTCTACGTGTGTATGCCCCTTGAGTCTAACAGCGTTTTAATGCTGCTGGCCTCATTATCTCCCTGTGACACCCCACTATATTGTGGGGGCACACCACTAGCCAGAGGGGTAGTCCCACTAGGCATTGAAGACATACAGGGTTCACAGGTAACCTGTGACTGAGGCAGGGATAAACTTGGTGCTGCCCACCATGCAGGTCAGTTTCTTCACCATTGTGAAGCTGGACTCAGCCACACACACACAGCCACACACACACACACTCTGATTTGTAAGTGTTCTTTGGCTATGTGTTAGGGCTGTTTCACACAGTACGGTTCCTGCCGCACGGTGAAATCCCGTACGGCCAGGGAGCCGTGCCGCACTCAGCAGTTGTGAATGGACACTATTGTGTCCATTCACACGGGACGGCCACGGCCCGGCCGCACGGCTGCAGCCGGATCCCCCCACTGGAAGGGACGGCTGCCGGGCTGTGGCCATCCCTGCCATTATAAAATTCTGAGTGCGGCGCGGCTCCCTGACCGTACGGGATTTCACCGTGCGGCAGGAACCGTACTGTGTGAAACAGCCCTTAAAGACTAATATCTTAACTAGCCAGTGTGGGGTAAACAGAGCTACTTGGGAATCCAGGGCACCCTGTAACCTGAGCTCACAGATTGGAGAGAGCTGGTTTACAGCAAAACACACAGTAATTCTTCAGAAAAACAGTGCTATGCAATATTCATATGCTAGGCAACACAATGTAAGTGTTAATTAGTGCAATAACTTGCTGTCTCTGCCGGCAGAAAGATCCCAGATCCACCCCACCGATGAGGAGCTGTAATGGCTACCTCAGCATGCAGGAAGAAGCAGGAAGTCTTGCCCAGCAGAGCCTGGTCCCACTCTGAGCTAAGCCCCGCCCCCAAAACGGAGCTGGTGCTTTTAGCATTAAAAAGCTGGCATTTTTAGGCTTATCTGTGTTTTGTGCAAAAACCAGACATTGCCATAGCCCTGGTGGTCCAGTGGCTATCTGTACCTGCCAGCAAATATATAAAAGATGGGAGTTCGCGCGGTACCTGCGGGAGGTCCGCCGCTACGGTCACCGCCATCTTGCCGCACATAAAGTCGGGGTACCCCCTGTGGGGGACCCCGACCAGTACTCACCACTTGTAGTCTTCAGACCCTGCCATGGGTGAGCGGCAGCTGGGAGGTCTGCTCGCCCCAGCGCAATGCTGTGCGGTGACAGAAACCTCTCTCAGGACAAAGTCCTGCAGCAGGGCAGCTCTGCGCCTGAAGAGGCCGGTGACTGACCCTTCCCCTGGCACCCTCGAAGCAGGACTGCTGCCTAGGTCTAAAAGCAGCGCCCCAAAATAACAAACTAAAACAAAATGTCGAAAAATCTCTCTGGAGCTCCCAGAAGTGCAGCCTCTCCTAAGGCACATTTTTCTAAACTGACTAGTGAAGGGAGGATAGAGTGGAGGAGGCGGTGCACCCACACTGAAAGATCTTATGTGCCTGTCTCTCCTGCGGAGGATCTCTATCCCCATAGTATTGAACCCCAGTATTCCATAATGGACGTTAGAGAAATATCATTGTAACTAGTTTACTTAACAATACTTTATTAACACTATATGGAACTGTTGAAATGCTCTTCTCTTTTCAATGTATACTTAGTATGTACATTGTACAGTGCTAATACTTTAATAAAAATATTTAAAAAATAAATAAATAAAATGGAGATTTCTTACCAAATCTCTTACTTCCTGAATCTCTCATCCTATTAAATTCCCCCCATATACTGTTTAGACCCCATATAGAAATACAGATGCGTTTTTCACCCTCAACATGCCATGCCCCGCGAGATGCCTGGCGTGAATGGGTTGCCAGTTCTCAATGCAACTCTGCTAATGTTGGGCATATTTATTTATGAAAATGTATCTAATATTGATATAAAACTATACACCTGCACAGAGGTATACAGACTGGGGCACGCAGGAACGGACATAGAAACACAGACTGGGGCATGCAGGAACGGACATAGAAACACAGACTGGGACACACAGGGAGTGACATATGAATGCCGACTGGGGCACGCAGGGAGGGACATATGAATGCCGACTGGGGCACGCAGGGAGGGACATGAATGACGACTGGGGCACGCAGGGAGGGACATGAATGCCGACTGGGGCACGAAGGGAGGGACATATGAATGCAAACTGGGGCACGCAGGGAGAGACATTCAGACTGGGGCACGCAGGGAGAGACATTCAGACTGGGGCACGCAGGGAGAGACATTCAGACTGGGGCACGCAAGGAGGGACTTTATGAATGAAGATAGGCGTACTTGCATAGGAGGTGCTGCTGACGGCTACTGGCAGAAAGCTACAGGTGAAGTGGGACACAGAGGTAGAGGGTGCCAGACGTGTTCCCGACAGTCGGGATCCTGACAGTCATTTACCAGACGTCGGGATCCCGACTGTCAAAACGCAGACAACCGGGTGCCCGGCGGCCACCCGCTATTTTCCCTCGTGGGGGTCCACGACCCCCATAGAGGGAGAATAGAATAGGTGGCTCGCGTGGCGAGCCACCGTGCCCGCAGCGTGGCGAGCACAGCGAGCCCGCAAGTGGCTTTTTTGCGCTCGCCATGCTGTCTGACTCCGGGCAGTCGGGATCCCGACTGTCGGAGTCACATACCACACCCGGGGTAGATGTATGAAACAGTTATAAAGGAGAAGTAAGCCAGAGGAGAAATGGCCCATGGTAACCAATCAGCTGCTCTGTATAATTTTATATTATGCAAATGATAGATGTTACTTCAGTGCCCATTGGTTGCCATGGGACACTTCTCCTGTGACTCACCTCTCTTCCCAACGTTTGGAGAGCAGCCGATCGCTTTTACAGAGCTCTTTGTACTATATTTCTATTACTTGTGTGCTCTGCAGCCAATACTTTGGATTGGATTTACAAGGTTTTTTTCCTTTGCATTAGTATGTACTGCCACCTGGTGGCTATAGTTATTATTAATATCTCTGTGGTGATGGCATTTTGTCCACTGGTGTGCAGACCCAGTAGTTCATGGGTAGCTCCGGATAAACAAACAAAAAGGGTTATTCTGGCTGATTACCAGCCTTGCGAGTCCACCAAACCCCACCTTGCAAATGGTGGCCTGGCTGCCACCCATTCGCTGTCCGCACGCACTGGCTGCGAATGGAAGTTTTACATAAACACCCATTCGCAGCCAGTGCGTGGGAACACCCACATCATTTGATGGTCGCGGACCATCAAATGATGTGGAAGGCCTACGCACATCTAAGGTTGCTCAGAGCAACCTTAGATGTGCGTGCAAATTCCTCGTTTCCGATGTTGGGGGTCTGTGCATGAGCAAATATGGCGGCCTCTACTCTGTCTGTGACAGGGGCCTCTGTCCTTGGTGCTTTCCGGATGGCAGCTGCCTCTACTCCACAGACAGTTGTGCAATATGAAAAAAAAACCAAGGTAATTCACAACTATCGATTGTCAGCCGGGTGATGGGCCGCGTCTTAAAGATCGGTAAGCAGCGTTTTTCTCTGCTTACAGAGCCAACAGGAATCAGGCCCTTAACAAGTGATAAGTGAAGATAGGTAAAGTACCAGCCAATCAGCCGCTCACTGTCATTTCTCAATCCTGTAACAGGTAGGCAGTTAGGAGCTTATTGGCTGGCACTTTATCACTCTCCACTATATAATTTTCTGCTCGTCGACAGAAAATGCTGCCGGGATCAGTAGCTAGACTTATGTCCCAACCCGTGCCGGGACCATTTACACCGGCCTCTACCCAGGTCCAAACCATGTCCCACCCAGGTCAGGACCTGGGTAAAGGTCCAGTGTAAATGGACACAGTTCTGCCAGGCAAAAACCTGGGTTTTTGCGGCGGTGTAAAAGGGGTATGGTCTGAGTCAAGGCACTTTGCAGATAGTATTAACATGATGCCAAGGTTAGAGCAGGGCTGGGCAATTGCGGCCCTCCAGATGTCGATGAACTACACATCCCAGGATGCTTTGCATTAGTTTTGCTATGTGGCCATGCTGAAACTGATGCAAGGTATGCTGGGATGTGTAGTTCACCAACATCTGGAGAGCCGCAATTGCCCAGCCCTGGTTTAGAGGGTATGGGGTCATTGGGTCGACCCAACAAATGTCGACATACATTGATTGGGTCGACACTTTAGGTCACATGTATTAGGTCAACAATGGGAAGGTCAACAGTCAACATGTCGACACTGGGTTTTCAAATGTTTTGGTCCCGCATGTCGAAACAGCACCATGGATATGACCGAAAAGGTTCACCGCACCCCCTCGCTTGACTCACCATGCGTTGGGCACTATTATATTCTCCCTCCACGCCTGTCGGTGAATGCCAGCACAAAACAAACATGAAAAACCTGTGTTGACCTTTTGACTGTCGACCTTCCCATTATCGACCTAATACACGTGTCGATATTATGACCCTGTCAAACTAAATCCATGTAGACCTTTTGAAGATGTTGACCTAATGGCCATGATCTCCACAATCCACAGCTGTTTTCGGCAAACCGCGCCCGACTGAGGTAGAAATAAAGATCATCTGTTTGTTACTTATTTCCATTGAGGTATCTTTATTTTTCAGTTAACTATTTATTAAAGTATTTCTATCCAGGGAAATCACTTTCTGATAAGCTTTATTTATTAGGTATTTAGGGTAACCTCTTTGTTCATGTCTTTTGCCTGGTATTCAAAACTAGGTGATTCATCGCGCCCTACGGGCGCTCTTCACACCGGCGTAAGGGGCTACGCCCCTTAATTTGTGAACATTTGTATTGTGAGAAATATGGTTAGAATTGTATGAAAGATGCCCTGTATTGCAGCTTCTGGCAGTGGGTGAGGGTCCAGCGTGGCAGCACAGGACTACCGGACGGTGGCCCTGAGTCAGTGTCTCCTCCTAGTGGGTGGGAGTTAGGGTGCATGAGAGCAGGAGGCTGGGATATGAGGCATGATAGGGGTATGTGGGCAACACAGCGTCAGCGATTACCCAGTGGTGGAAGTTACGGTTCAGGAGAGCAGGAAGCTGGGTAGTGATAGGGGTGTGTGGGCATACGGGGGACTAAAGAGGGTGGTGGACACTGTGCAGCTTCTGCCAGTGGGTGAGGGTCCAGCGTGGCAGCACAGAAATACAGGAGTCAGTGTCTCCTCCGACTGGGTGGGAGTTAGGGTGCATGAGAGCAGGAGGCTGGGCGGTAAAGCATGATAGGGGAATGTGGGCAACACAGGGTGAGCGGGTCTCCACTGGCGGAAGTTACGGGGCAGGAGAACAGGAGGCAGGGCAGTGTCCTCCCACATTGATGGCAAAAGTATTCAACATCGGCCATAAACCATCGATTATTTGAAAATCATTGATGGTCGATGGGCATCCCTAGAACTGGAGGAGGGTGGGGGACAGTATGCAGCTCCCGGCAGTGGGTGAGCGTCTCCTCCCACTGGGAGGGAGTGAGCGTGCATGAGAACAGGAGGCTGTATAATAGTGGTATGTGGGCAAGACATTGATAAAAGTTGTGGCGCTGGTGCAGAGGGCAGTGGGGAAACCTGCAGTGCGGCAGCCAGGGCCGGATTTCCCACCTAGGGGCGGTACCTGCTTGTGGTGGTACAGGATCCCCCATTGTCACGGGGGTACGTGAAATGCGGGAGCGGGGGCCGCGGTGGTCCGCTGGGGGGTGGAATTGCCGGAAGGGGGTCTGCAAATTGCGGGTGGGGGGGTGGTGTGTGGGGATGCGCGGTTAGCGGGAGGGGGTCCGCAAATCGTGGGCGGGGGCGCGGGGGGCTTGAATCGTGGGAAGGGGGGTCCGCAAATTGCGGGAGGGGGGTTGTCGGGGTTAGTGAATTGCAGGGGGGGGGGTTGCGGAGGTCCGTGAATTGCGGGAGGGGCGCGTGGGGTGCCGTGAGTCAAGGGGGGGTGGTGCGGGGGTCCGTGAATCACGGGAGGGGTCATGAATCGCAGGAGGCGGGGGTCGTGGGGGGGCTGCGAATCGCAGGAGGGGGGGTGTGGGGGGTTGCCGTGAATTGCATGAGGGGGGCGTGAATCAAGGGAGGGTGGGCGCAGGGGTCCGTGAATTGCGGGAGGGGGCATGAATCGCGGGAGGGGGGGTCGTGGGGGGTTCCGAATCGCAGGAAGGGGGGTATGGGGGGTGCCGTGAATTGCGTGAGGGGGGCATGAATCGCAGGAGGGGGGGTCCCCGAATGTGTGAATTACGGGGCGGTCGCAAATCGCGAGAGGTGCCGAGGGGGCCCGCAAATCGCGGGAGGGGGGCGCTACGGGGGGTTTCGTGAATCGCGGGAGGGGGGGTCGTGAGGGGTTGCGAATCGCAGGAAGGGGGGTGTGGGGGGTGCCGTGAATTGCGTGAGGGGGGCATGAATCGCGGGAGGTGGGGTCCCCGAATGTGTGAATTAGGGGGCGGTCGCAAATCGCGAGAAGTGCCGAGGGGGCCCGCAAATCGCGGGAGGGGGGCGCTACGGGGGGTTCCGTGAATCGCGGGAGGGGGCGGCGCGAATTGCGGGAGGGGGGTCGCAAATCATAGTAGGGGGGGGGGGTGCCGTGAATCGCGGGAGGGGGGGTCGCGGAGGGCCCTTTTAATGCCGGGAGGGGGGGTCGCAGGGGTCCCGCGAATCGCGGGAGGGGAGGATGCAGGGGTCCTGCGAATCGCGGGAGGGGGCTCGCGGGAGGGAGGGGTCGCTGGGGTCCCGCGATTTGCGGGAGGGTCGCGGGGGTCCCGCGTTTCACGGGAGGGGGTGGTCGCGGAGGTCCAGCGAATCGCGGGAGGGGGTGGTCGGGTCTGGGACGGATATTAGACAGCACTTACATCGACAGCCATTACATCGACACCATTAGTTCGACAGCTCAATAGGTCGACATGGTTTTAGGTCGACATGTCATTATATCGACAGCTCATTAGGTCGACAGCTCATTAGGTCGACATGTTTTTAGGTTGACACTGCCATTAGGTCGACAGAGTCTATGTCGACAGTCAAAAGGTCGACACGGTTTATTTCGCTGTTTTTTGGCCGAAATGTCGACACAGTCGACATGGACACAGTTTGAAGTGTACCGCAGCCGCTCGCTATGCTTCGGGCACGGTGCCTCGCTGCGCTCGGCACACTATTTTATTCTCCCACCACGCCCTAGTGGATAGTAGGGCATGAAATACCGCCTGTCGGCACATGTCGGCTCAATAAACAGTGAAAAAACCCATGTCGACATTTTGACTGTCGACATAGACACTGTGGACCTAATGGCAGTGTCGACCTAAAAACATGTCGACCTAATGAACTGTCGACATAATGACATGTCGACCTAATGGTATGTCGACCTAACACCATGTCGACCTATTGAGGTGTCGAACTAATGGTGTCGATGTAATGGCTGTCGATGTAAGTGCTGTCTAACAATAGTCCGGATACCGGGGTGGTCGCGGGGGTCCCGCGAATCGCGGGAGGGGGGTCGCGGGGGTCCCGCGAATCGCGGGAGGGGGGGTTCGCGGGGGTCCCGCAAATCACGGGAGGGGGGTCGCGGGGGTCCCGCGACTTGCGGGAGGGTGGAAAGCGGGGGTCCCGCGAATCGCGGGAGGGGGGGTGCGGGTCCTGCGAATGGCTGGAGGGGGGTTTCCGAAAATCGCGGGAGGGGGGGTCGCGCAAATCGCGGGAGGGGGGGTCGCGGGGGTCCCGCGAATCGCGGGAGGGGGGTCGCGGGGGTCCCGCGATTCGCGGGAGGTCGCGGGGGTCCCGCGATTCGCGGGAGGGGGGGTCAGGGGGGGTCCCGCGAGTCGCGGGGGGTCCCGCAAATCGCGGGAGGGGGGGGTCGCGGGGGGTCCCGCGAATCGCGGGAGGGGGGTCGCGGGGGTCCTGGCAGAGGGTAGGGATGTGCAGGAGTAATGGTGGATGGTGGCTGTGGAGTAATGGTGGATGGTGGGCGTGTACTGTAGCCCTGGCTGGGCGGGGGGAGGTGATGTCAAGGGGGTGGAACGTCAGACACATGAAAGTGAAACTGTTCTACACAGGAACGTTCTCCACAGGGGTTGAGTGACAGATCTGGCTAAATATATAAGAGATTTGTGCAGTTTCTATGGGAAGCGGTCATCTATTAGAATGAACTTAGGTCTACAGTCATTAGGTCGACCCCACTAGGTCGACTGGCAGGAAGGTCGACCTTAAGGTCGACATGACTTAAGGTCGAATTTGCATAAAGGTCGACATGAGGAAGGTCGACTGGTCATAAGGTCGACATGGGTTTTTCACTGTTTTTTGAGCCGACATGTGCCGACAGGCGGTATTTCATGCCCTACCATCCACTAGGGCGTGGTGGGAGAATAAAATAGTGTGCCGAGCGCAGCGAGGCACCGTGCCCGAAGCATCGCGAGCGAAGCGAGCAATGCGAGGGTCCGATTCTCATTGACAACTGTGTCCATGTCGACTGTGTCGACATTCGGATAAAAAAACCGTGAAAAACCCATGTCGACCTTATGACCAGTCGACCGTCCTCATGTCGACCTTTATGCAAATTCGACCTTAAGTCATGTCGACCTTGGCCCATGTCGACCTTAAGTCAGGTCGACCTTCCTGCCAGTCGACCTAGTGGGGTCGACCTAATGACTGTAGACCTAAGTTCATTCTGACAGATGTACCGCTTCCGTTTCTATATAGCCATAAGATTATATTATGCCTGGAAAAGGAGGGACCGGGACTATGACTTCACTTATTGTTTCAGGGATTCCATCTGCGTTGGGCTCCACAGGAGAGTTGGCAGTCGTTTGACTGCACGGGTAACTATTAAACACTAGATCAGGCATGTCCAACCTGCGGCCCTCCAGATGTGCTAAAACTACACATCCCAGCATGCATTGCCATCATTCTAGCATTCCCTAATAGCCAAATTGTGGCAGGGCATGCTGGGATGTGTAGTTTTAGCACATCTGGAGGGCCGCAGGTTGGACATGCCTGCACTAGATTATACACGGCCTCTCCCAGATGTTATTACGTATATATTTTAAGAAATAATTGCCCATATTGCTATTTCGTGGTTTATTTTTATTAAATATATATTTGAAATTACTATACTTGCACACCTCAATTTTTTTAGTGCAGCTACAATTTCTGTTTATACAACAGAGATCAGGTCTGACTAACCCCCTAAAGCTAGTGTTTCCCAAACTGGACGCCTAGGCACCATGGGCCATATTCTAGTTCACTGACAAAATCCTTCTTAGATTGACAAAACCATGTGCACTGCAGGGGGGCAGATGTAACAGGTGCAGAGAGAATTAGATTTGGGTGTTATTTTGTTTCTGTGCAGGTTAAATACTGGCTGCTTTATTTGTACACTGCAATATAGATCTCACTTTGAAGTAAAACCCCACCCAAATCTAATTCTCTTTGCACAAGTAACATCCGCCCCACCTGCAGTGCACATGGTTTTGTCCATCTAAGAAGGATTTTGTCAGAAAGAGTGAACTAGAATAAGGCCCTATGTGAGCACAGTTGTGCGATTTCGGATGTTTTTGACCAAAAATCGCACCCTATTACATCTCACCCCAGGTATCCACTTTTTCTAACAATGTTTAGCCTAGCGCCCATATACCACCTAGGGCCTTTTTTTAGACATTTTTTTGTTTTTAAGCGTACTTTTTTATTGAAGACAAATAGTTACATGGACAAGTGGTAATTAAGGTGAATTAACATACATACATACATACATACATAGGTGTGGCAACAAATAGTGATGATTGTTGTGTTACAACTTCAATCACATCCAGGTTTAGTTCTAAAAGGCATTGGAAGTTAGTTGTGATTATCCAGTACGCTTGGGTGCATCAGTGGAGTAGGTGGTCCAAAGAGGAATGAGGAATTAGGAGGCCACAAAAGTCCGTTGAGGATGTAACCAATATGAATTTCATAGTGTATGAGGTTGAAGAATAGTGACATGTCCAATTGGTAAAATTTGCAGAAAAGATACAAACTTTTTTCCTTTTATATAAAGAATAAACAGTTCTTGTATAACAGACTTAAACAGCTTGTAAGTATCGTACTGTATGCAATTATTGGTACTTGTTTCCTAGCACGGAGCCCACTAAGCTAATTGCTTAGTGGGCTATTCTACGTAGGGAAATTGCATCGCATCGCATGGGTCATTTTAGTGCCGTGCGATGCGATTTTTTATTGTAATTTATTCACTGCTCTGTGTGCCCCAGGGGATCGCATCGCACCTCCTGCAAAATCACATGCGATTTTATAGGGTGTGCAATGCCATTACATTAGCTATACAATAATATGATTTTATGTCATACAAAGAGGTTTTAGGCACCCCCCCACTATCCACGCCACCCCAAGGCGTGGCGAGCGGCGGCGGAATGCGTCCTCCGACTTTCATACCCCCACTATCCACGTCGGCGTGGAGTAGATTTTATATAGTGTGGCGAGCGCAGCGAGCCCGAAGAGTGGCGAGCACAGCGAGGGGACGCGGAATACATGTAAAGTAATCCGCGTGCGCTCGCCACGCTTCGGGCTCGGTGGATCGCCACACTATATAAAATCAACTCCACGCCAATAGTGGGGGTATGAAACTCTGTGGTGGGTTTTGCTGGTGCAGGACAAACTTGCCCTGGTAGGTTTGTCCTGCCCCAGCAAAACCCAACACGCAAGGGGTTAATATTTGTTAACACAAATTGTATCTCTATGAAATACTGGTAGTGGATGCACCATAGTGTTTGGTAGTAGTGCAGCTATGCTAGTAATGTTACACACCCTATTACATTTGTGAGTATTATACAATTTCTACCCTATTAAATGTGCGCTTTTCGGAAAACGTGCAATGTTGGCTGTTTTTGACCAAAAATCACCATTTGTCTAATAAATCGCACCCTATTACATCTCACCCCAGGTATCCACTTTTTTAACAATGTTTAGCCTAGCGCCCATATACCCCGGGCCCCCCGAAGGCTTAATCCGGCCCTGAGTATCGGACATAGCATAAGATGAATAACCAGTAAAGGAATAGGCCTGCAGGCACAAGCACACGCCTATAGATCGTAGTCACAATGGGCCTTATTTTAGTTCACTCTTTCTGACAAAATCCTTCTTAGATGGACAAAACCATGTGCACTGCAGGGGGACAGATGTAAAATGTGCAGAGAGAATTAGATTTGGGTGAGTTATTTTGTTTCTGTGCAGGGTAAATACTGACTGCTTTATTTTTACACTGCAATATAGATCTCACTTTGAAGTAAAACCCCACCCAAATCTAATTCTCTCTGCACAAGTAACATCTGCCCCACCTGCAGTGCACATGGTTTTGTCCATCTAAGAAGAAATTTGTCAGAAAGAGTGAACCAAAATAAGGCCCAATATTATTGCAGACTAGGATTTCATTATTATTTTTTAGATGAAGATGCATCTGCCTCGGTGTTTGAGGAGCAACCACCTAATTCTTTCTGCCCCATCCATCATCCATTCCAAGTACTGGTACCAAACAAACAGAAAGGGCCACGCGGAGACTGCTGGCAATAAAACACGGACTTTACTCTAAAATACATAGAACTCTTATAAACAAAGATAAATATTAGATTAACATAAGAATAGATTAAATGGTCTAATACAGATGTCTGGCCTGAGAAAGCGAATGCTGGCATCTCCTTCGTGTGCATGTTTTCAGGTAATAGAAATTCACTGTTACAATCAGGTTCTTAAAGTTCTCTGTACCAGCATCTGTAGAACTAATAAAAGGCACTGAGGTCAGAGGATTAGTTCTTGTCCTTATCTGGAAAGAACTCATAGGTAGTGGGATCATACTCGTCCCAGAGATTCTTAAACGCCTCTGAGTATGCACTAATGAACACACTGTCATCTGTGATGAGAAGGTTCTCTTTGTTCATCTGGACGGCCTGCATTGTCCAGTTCATGGATCCGGTCATGACCAGCTCCTTGTCTACTACCACAAACTTGTGATGCATGTATCCGGAGCCTTGACTGTGACGAACTTCAATGCCTGGGGAAAAAAAAGGAAAGCTCATTCACTAACAGAAAGGGCAAATACCCCTGGGCCCTCATTCTGGTTGATTTGGTCCCCTGCGTGTCCGCACCGGGGACCAATGTTTCTGTCCTGCGCATTTTCTCTTCTGTGCGGGTGACTTCAGAGACTTGCCTAGGCTCTGTGATGCCCGCACAGGGATGGAGGTGGGCAGCTGAGTTTCCTGGGTGAACCCAGCAAAACGCTGGAAGTGCCCAGGAAAACACTGGGCATCCCCTTGCAAATGTGGACGGGCACCTGCCTTCACAGGACGTCAGCCCATTTCTCAGACCAGGATGCCCCAAGTCTAAGTCAGCCCAGACTGATTTAGATTTGCGAGCACTGCAGAAATCATTCGATGGTCTGCGACCATCAAACGATTTTGGACCTGCAAGCTACCCTGCAGATGGATGTTTATATAAAACATCCATTTGCAAAGCGGTGGATATATTCACTGGGCGGCGGGCACTCGCACAGCTAGCTTGATCAGCAGCGAACTACCGCCGCTTAGCAAACAAACAAGAAGGACCCCCTGGGCTCTTTGCCTGCACTCCTGGGGTGCTTGATCAGAGCTGGACACAGAGTCACCAACAACGGGGGTCATTGAAGAAAGGGACGACCATGCATACAAGAGTGGATGGTGAGCAGACGTTGATGGAGCATATGGTAATGTTCTGCAGAGGATGCCATCTCACATGTGCAGTTTGTCAGTTCTAGATAATGTGCATTTACCAACCTGAAACTATAGTTCAATGCAAACATAGGCACAGGTCAAGCTCCCAAAGATAGCCTCACCATACCATGGGCCGCATTTATTAAACAATATTTGCGGCTAAATCCCTGAAAACACCAGTTTTCGTGGGTTAGCCGCAAATATTAAGTATCACTGTAATGTACAAAGGGGGGGCTGCAGCAGGAATCTCCGATCCCTGCAGCAATCCCCCTGCACGGCCGCAACCCCATAGGTTTCTATGGGGGATGCAAAGCTGCCCAATATTATCAACATCGAGCATTCCGGCTTCGCATCCCTGGGCTATCGCCATTCTGAGATGGAATGCATTTCACAATGCCATCCTGGGTAGTAATATTCTGCCCAGATCGCATTGTAAATGCGATCAATGATAGATAGGCCCCTATACCTTTAAACCAGGACACTTAAATTACACAGGTTTAGTGGCTGGCTGACTTAACACCTACATTTCACCTTGTATTAGTCAGCCACAGAACCGGTGTTCTTCATGAGCATCCCAGTTAAAAGGGATGGTAAGCCTACCTAAAGGTGTACTAGAGACACAGGCATGAGCTGGAAACTGCACAGTACTACAAGGAGCTTACTCAGTTATTCCATGGATGTTCCAAACCCCCTTCCCCCACCCCAATACTAGACTCCACTCCCTATACCACCTCACCCAAGCCTCCCATACTTGACTCAAACCCCCACCTGCATCAATACTAGACTCTGCTCCCAACCTCACTCATCCATCCATCCATCCCCACACCACTAAAACTAGACTCTGTGCTAACCCTCCAACTACACCAACTCAGCAAATAACCACTTAAGCTCAGCTCCACACCAACCCTGCTTCGCTGATACTTGATTTAAGGACCACCAACTCTAGTCTGGATCCAGTGGACACTGCAACTCAGTTGGGTGCTTTCAAGACTTTTACAATTGAAAATACCCTTTGCAATTCCAGACTTACCTGGCATTTGAATGCAGAGTCATTTTGCCAATCCTAGTCTGACCCGCTTTCACACAGAAAAGCAAATTACTGGGTCAAGCATTTCTACCTGTGTGAAAAGGTCAGCACCGGTCTGGTCAAAATTCCTAGGTCTTCAACCCTGGTAAAGACCTAGGAATTTTGTCCCAGGTAGATCTTTAAAAAAAAAAAAAAAAAAAACAGGTTGAACGGCACATTGGTGAGGATGAAATGATTGACTTTTGAAAGGGGTATAACACTCACACCCACAAACTCATGCTAGACACGACCGCCCCTTCACCTCCATAGCCTGTGTACCCTCATCAGTGCCAACCCCACTGATCACAACATGACGTGTACGCCTCTTATCATTTACATGACCTACCTCACCTCAGAGGCCGCAACACCTGCCAAAGCTGTTACCCCCTGACATTGCCCCCAAAGCAGATCAGCTTCATAACCCCCCACCCCTCCATTAGAGATCCAGTCAGCATCTTTAGAGTGAGATACCCTCCAGTACCCCTTTCACATCGCAAAGCCGGGTCAGAGGTCTGGCACTTTCACATTAAACCCGGGTTGCCCATTATACAGTGGGCAACCTGGGTTTAACCCTTCACCAACCTGGCAATAACCCTGGTTCGAGGTGCTGTGTGAAAGTGTGCCATTTACCTGCAGATCACCCCCCATCCCTGAATAAACTCCCCCTTCATATCAAAGCCCTCTCAAAAGACTAGCTACACCCCATCATATCAACCCCCCCTCAAGGACTAGCTACGCCCCATCATATCAAAACCCCCCTCAAGGACTTACTACTGCCCTTCATATCAGACCCCCCCTTTAAGGACTAACCACCCCTTCACGTCAGGACCCCCCCTCCCCCTTTAAGGACTAACTACCCCCCTCTCATCAGACCCCACCAAGGACTAATTAACTTCCTTCATATCACCCCCCCCCCCCAAACACACACACAAGGACTAACTTCCCCCAGCAGATCATCCCCGCCAGACTCAGTACTTGAATATTATCACGGTGCCCATCGCATCGCATGCCACTAATTAAGGTATGCGATGGGACCCGATTTGAGCCTTTTCCCGGGCGTGAGTATACAATTTTAATATCGCGTCGCATCGCATGCCATTATAATGGCATGCGGTGCGACGCGATCATGCCCGATTTGGGCTTATTCCCATGTTAAATGCCAACCCAGACCCGATTTTTAATTGTATACCCACCCTGATGGGTAATGACTATGTTAAATGCCCCCCCCCCCCCCCACTGTTAACGCCACCCCACTATCAACGCCAACCTGAAGCGAGGGGCTGCGGTACGCGTCCTCCGACCTTTTCAAACCCCCACTATCCACGTCGGCGTGGAGTTGAGTTATATAGTGTGGCGAGCGCAGCTCGCCACACTGACTTAAGGTCAACTTGGACCAAGGTCGACATGACTTAAGGTCGAATTTGCATAAAGGCCGACATGATGAAGGTCGACTGGTCATAAGGTCGACATGGGGTTTTTCACTGTTTTTTTGAGCCGACAGGCGGTATTTCATGCCCTACCATCCACTAGGGCGTGGAGGAGGTTATTAAAGCTGTGGCGAGCGAAGCGAGCCACCGTGCCCTGATGCATCGCGAGCGAAGCGAGCGATGCGAGGGTCCGATTCTCATTGCCAACTGTGTCCATGTCGACATTCGGATAAAAAAACTGTGAAAAACCCATGTCGATATTATGACCAGTCGACATTCCTCATGTCGACCTTTATGCAAATTCGACCTTAAGTCATGTCGACCTTAACTCAGGTCGACCTTCCTGCCAGTCGACCTAATGGGGTCTACCTAATGACTGTAGACCTAAGTTCATTCTGACAGATGTACCGATTCCTTCATATCAGACCCCCCCCTCAAGGACTATCTACGCCCCTTCATATCAGACACCCCACCCCCCTCAAGGACTATCTACGCCCCTTCATATCAGACACCCCACCCCCCTCAAGGACTATCTACACCCCTTCATATCAGACCCCCCCTTTTAAGGACTAACTACCGCCACTCATATTAGGACCCCCCCCCCCCCCCTTTAAGGACTAGCTCTACCCCCTTCATAAAAAAAGGACTTACTTCCCCCAGCAGATCACCCCCACCAGACTCGGATTCCACCCCCGCAGTACACGCTCCTCACCTGCCTGTCGCAGGGCTCCAATCTGGGAGCCGGCCGCCGCCATGTAGTCGCTGTCGGTTATGACCCGGACGCGGACCCCCCGGCCGTGGAGCAGGAGAACGGCCCGGGCCAGCGGAGGGCTGGAGAAGGTGAAGACGCAGAGCTCCAGGGTGCGCCGGGCACCGAGGAGCCGCCGCATGAGGCCGGCCAGGGTGCCATCTGTGTGGGGCAGCGGGCAGGAGCAGCGCGACTCGGGGAACAGCAGCTGCTCCATGCAGGTGAGCGGGGCCGGGAAGAACAGCACCTCCCGCACCGGCCTACACCGCCTCAAGAAACGGTACAGTCCCTCCAGGCTCAGCACGATGGCCGCAGCGGCCAGGCCGCCGCACAGCTTCCAGGACACCGCGGGGACCATGAGGGCGGCGGTAATGAAAATGGCGGGAAGCGGCGCATGCTCCGTCACACCACTTATGGTCAGCACTCAGCACCAGTGTCCGATCCCAACTGTGACATGAACACAAGCAAGAGTTGACGGAAATATAAACCTATAACATGCTCAACTTAAGTTTGTTTTTTAATAAATATTTATAAAATCGTGTGTGGATTGTATTGTTGACAGCACTTAGGTCGACAGGTATCTAGGTCGACACAGCGGTAGGTCGACATGGGTTAGGTCGGAAGGTCGACATGTTTTTTTTTTTTACGGTTTTTTGACCCGAATGTTGACACAGTCGACATGGACACAGTTGGAAGTCTACTGCAGCCCCTCGCATCGCTCGCCACACTATTTTATTATCCCACCATGGAGTGGATGGTAGGGCATGAAATACCGCCTGTCGGCACATGTCGGCTCAAAAAACAGTAAAAAAAAACGTGTTGACCTAACCCATATCGACCTAATGATGTGACGACCTAAACCCATGTTGACCTTCACCCATGTCGAACTTGACACCTGTCAACCTTCACCCATGTCGACCTAGACAGCTGTCGACCGAATGACTCACTTGCCTACCTGACCCTCTCCATTTAGGGAGAAAATGCTCTATTTCTGGACTTCCCTGGTAATGTATGATTGCCATCACCTGTGGGGAGCTAGGTAAAGGTGTTTCACCACAGAAACAGAGCATTTTCTCCAGCATGGAGAGGGTCAGGTAGGCAAGTATGCCTAATGACTGTCGACCTAAGTGCTGTCAACAATACGACCGTATCCCATCTAAAGAATACTGGAAGTATACATACAGGTCCATTTTATGCCAAAATATAATGTAAAGGTCCAAAGTATTGTGGTAATGGCATTATGGTGTTTGGCATATTGTGTTATTAGCGCCCTTGTTTCATCCACGATAGGAAAGTAGCATTAAGATAATGATAAAGTTTCGTTAATTATTTATATTTATTTTCTATTTCCTACACTCTTGCTTTCCATGTCCTCTATTGACCTCAGGTTCTCTCAGGCGCGCCCCCATGTGGCCATTCTGTGCACAGCGCCGTAGTGTAGCTACAGATGAGAAGTCGTCAGGGGATGGTGGGCGGAGCAGAGCATGCAGATTTCCTGTACACCCGTAGGCGGCGCTAGCCGCTGCGTCCGTCACCTGCAGCTAGCGCTGTGGTAGTTGGAGCGCAGCGCAGTGAAAGCGTTTGTTCGCTTGTGTTGCTGGTCTGTGAGCTGGGACGGGACTAGTAACCCCTGCGTGCGAGTAAGTCGCTGGGGTTTGCAGTAGGGCTGCGCATGGCTGTTTATGACGGGTACTGTGCTTGAATGCATTGTAATGGTATCCTTGTGTCTCCTATACAGGGTAACCAGGGGGAGTCATGGCTGTCCCAGCGGAGAGAGGTAAGTACATAGACCTGTCTCCTAAACTGCCCAATAGCAAAGTGCAGCCTGTGTAGGTCCCCTGTCTTCCCCATCACGTGATTTAAATGTCCCAGGGATCATGTGATCTGGGAGCTTCCTCCTGGAATAAGAATCTTTTCTTTATTTACATTTAGTTTGTTTTTGCAGAAAGCAGTAACCTTGCCCTTTATTTTAGCAGTGCAGGTTCACTCCTTGTGCCCAGCTGTTGTATTTATTGAAGCAAATATCACTTCTTCAAAGTTTTACAACTGACATAAAGAGCTGAATGGATAAACTGTGTATTACAACTGACATAAAGAGCTGAATGGATAAACTGTGTATTGCAGCTATGCTTGGAATAGTAATATAAGCCATAGCATACTAGTTCTACATTTAGGTTGTAATTCAGACCCAATTGCACGTCTGTCAATGTGCAGCAGCCAGTGATGAACTAGATGCCGGCCTGCAAAAGTGAAATCCCACCTTACACGTTACTGTGTGTGAATTGATGTTTACGGCATAGGGAAGACTTTGCAGCCGTGCAAATGAGTCCATATTCTATTGCAAGCCACACACCATCGAATGATTTTTAGGTACTTGTGTAGTTTCCCGGCGCCACTTACATAGTCAGCGTAGTGTCCCTGTCAGCATCAGCGTAGTGTTCCCGCGGTCAGCGTCCCTGTTAGCATCAGTGTCGTGTTCCCGCAGTCAGCTTGTGTCTGTGGCTGTGTGTACGTTCGCACCTAACCAGAGCTTAAGCAGTTAGCATAGTCAGTCCGTGTTACGCAGTTAGCGTAGTCAGTCAGTGTTACGCAGTTAGCGTAGTCAGTCAGTGTTACGCAGTTAGCGTAGTCAGTCAGTGTTACGCAGTTAGCGTAGTCAGTCAGTGGTACGCAGTTAGCGTAGTCAGTCAGTGGTACGCAGTTAGCGTAGTCAGTCAGTGGTACGCAGTTAGCGTAGTCAGTCAGTGGTACGCAGTTAGCGTAGTCAGTCAGTGGTACGCAGTTAGCGTAGTCAGTCAGTGGTACGCAGTTAGCGTAGTCAGTCCGTGTTACGCAGTTAGCGTAGTCAGTCCGTGTTACGCAGTTAGCGTAGTCAGTCCGTGTTACGCAGTTAGCGTAGTCAGTCCGTGTTACGCAGTTAGCGTAGTCAGTCCGTGTTACGCAGTTAGCGTAGTCAGTCCGTGTTACGCAGTTAGCGTAGTCAGTCCGTGTTACGCAGTTAGCGTAGTCAGTCAGTGTTACGCAGTTAGCGTAGTCAGTCCGTGTTACGCAGTTAGCGTAGTCAGTCCGTGTTACGCAGTTAGCGTAGTCAGTCCGTGTTACGCAGTTAGCGTAGTCAGTCCGTGTTACGCAGTTAGCGTAGTCAGTCCGTGTTACGCAGTTAGCGTAGTCAGTCCGTGTTACGCAGTTAGCGTAGTCAGTCCGTGTTACGCAGTTAGCGTAGTCAGTCCGTGTTACGCAGTTAGCGTAGTCAGTCCGTGTTACGCAGTTAGCGTAGTCAGTCCGTGTTACGCAGTTAGCGTAGTCAGTCCGTGTTACGCAGTTAGCGTAGTCAGTCCGTGTTACGCAGTTAGCGTAGTCAGTCCGTGTTACGCAGTTAGCGTAGTCAGTCCGTGTTACGCAGTTAGCGTAGTCAGTCCGTGTTACGCAGTTAGCGTAGTCAGTCCGTGTTACGCAGTTAGCGTAGTCAGTCCGTGTTACGCAGTTAGCGTAGTCAGTCCGTGTTACGCAGTTAGCGTAGTCAGTCCGTGTTACGCAGTTAGCGTAGTCAGTCCGTGTTACGCAGTTAGCGTAGTCAGTCCGTGTTACGCAGTTAGCGTAGTCAGTCCGTGTTACGCAGTTAGCGTAGTCAGTCCGTGTTACGCAGTTAGCGTAGTCAGTCCGTGTTACGCAGTTAGCGTAGTCAGTCCGTGTTACGCAGTTAGCGTAGTCAGTCCGTGTTACGCAGTTAGCGTAGTCAGTCAGTGTTACGCAGTTAGCGTAGTCAGTCAGTGCTACGCAGTTAGCGTAGTCAGTCAGTGTTACGCAGTTAGCGTAGTCAGTCCGTGCTACGCAGTTAGCGTAGTCAGTCCGTGCTACGCAGTTAGCGTAGTCAGTCCGTGTTACGCAGTTAGCGTAGTCAGTCCGTGTTACGCAGTTAGCGTAGTCAGTCCGTGTTACGCAGTTAGCGTAGTCAGTCCGTGTTACGCAGTTAGCGTAGTCAGTCCGTGTTACGCAGTTAGCGTAGTCAGTCCGTGTTACGCAGTTAGCGTAGTCAGTCCGTGTTACGCAGTTAGCGTAGTCAGTCCGTGTTACGCAGTTAGCGTAGTCAGTCCGTGTTACGCAGTTAGCGTAGTCAGTCCGTGTTACGCAGTTAGCGTAGTCAGTCCGTGTTACGCAGTTAGCGTAGTCAGTCAGTGTTACGCAGTTAGCGTAGTCAGTCCGTGTTACGCAGTTAGCGTAGTCAGTCCGTGTTACGCAGTTAGCGTAGTCAGTCCGTGTTACGCAGTTAGCGTAGTCAGTCCGTGTTACGCAGTTAGCGTAGTCAGTCAGTGTTACGCAGTTAGCGTAGTCAGTCAGTGTTACGCAGTTAGCGTAGTCAGTCAGTGTTACGCAGTTAGCGTAGTCAGTCCGTGTTACGCAGTTAGCGTAGTCAGTCCGTGTTACGCAGTTAGCGTAGTCAGTAAGTCAGTCAGCGCTTATTACATTTTGTGAGAACCATTGACCATTTTTAACCTGCCTTATATGACAGGTGTGAATATGTTCCTGAAACACCCCCACTATCCACATCAGTCCGAAGCGTGACGAGCGCACGCGGTACGCGTCCTCCCGGCCTGTTCATATCCCCACTATCCATGTCGGCGTGGAGTTGTATTTATAAAGTGTGGTGAGCCACTGAGCCTGAAGCGTGGCGAGCGGATGCGTAAAAACGAGCCCGAAGCGTGGCGAGGGGACCCGGATTACTGGACGTGAATTCCGTGCCCCCTCATGGGGCTTGCTGCGCTCGCCACGCTTCGGGCTCATTTTACACTTCCCCTTGCGGGGGATAGTGGGGGTATGAACAGTTCCTGCGCTTGCCACACTTCGAGCTGGTGTTGATAGCGGGGGTTTGAAATGGAAGCATTTGCCGGTATGTAACATGGACCCTTATTCAGATCTGATTGTAGTACAAATTTGTTCTCAAAATGGGCAAAACCATGTGCACTGCAGGTGGGGCAGATGTAACATGTGCAGAGAGTTAGATTTGGGCGGGGTGTGTTGAAACTGACATCTAAACTGCAGTGTAAAAATAATTCAGACATTATTTACCCTGCACAGAAACAAAATAACTCACCCAAATCTAACTCTCTCTCTGTACATTTACATCTCCCCCCCCCCCCCCCCCTGCAGTGCACATGGTTTTGCCCATTTTGAGAACAAATCTGCGATCAGATCTGAATAAGGGCTATGGAGCACTGGCAAACGCGTTGTTTATTGTGCATGAGACGCACTTGCACCCGCACCCCCCCCCCTTTGTGCACGAGGTGCACGCGCTACTGAACCCCTAACCCTGACTGTCTCCCTAAATGCTCGTGCATCTCAGGCAGATGGAGCGCCTCTCAGCCAGCATCCGCCAGCGCAGGGGATCTGGCAAATACCGGCTCTCTGTGAGAGGCACTAGGCTTGCCGGGGACAGGGCTGCAGCTCACGGGGACAGTACGGTAACTACGCTGCCTGATGGGGACACTACACTAGGCTGACAGCGTAGCGTTAGGTGGGGCCGTGAAACTACACAAGTACCGATTTTTACATAGGGCACCAGTCATTACAGGCGCTTCGTAGCCAAAGACTGACTTGGCGGCTGCAATGAATACAGGCATATCCGGGCTGGAACTGACGTCGCACACCCTCCTCTCAGTCGGTTCGGGACACCAAGCGTTTTTTTGGCTGGCCTGCGTTTTTTCTAGCACTCCCACTAAACCGCCAGTTACCACCCCGAGACGCCTACTTCCTGTCAATCACCTTGTGAATGGCCAGCAATCAAAAACAGTAACGAGTTCATAGCTGCCAGGTGTCGCGCATGCACATTTTAGCCCATACGCATGCACAGTCTATCGATAATCAGCCTCCGTGCAAACAGATCTGAATCGTGCACTTAGTACTCTGCAGCTGTGTAGGTTTTTATTGTGTGTTTGCACTGTGATTGCGCACTGTGATTGAGGCTGTTAATGTAAATCAACTGCACCCTTCTTATCCCAACTGTGTTAAGATCAGGGTCACATTGTCATATATGATATTCCTGTTGCACAATAGTGGTGAGCTAAGTGCTCACCACACAAGGAGGTGAAAGCTCAGGCGTTCTGCCTGTTTTGCCATGTAAGCATCTGGTTACATGGCACCAGGCTAGAGGCAAGATGATTCACACTGATTGTGTCACTTCTGAATGGAAGAAGCCGTATTTTCTCCTTAATACTTTTCTGTATATCTCTTGTGCTATGACTTGTGCATGTCCGTACATAAAGGATGCCTCACACTTATTCCAGTACTGATTCCCTAAAATTAATCTGGCAATGTATGGGAGAAAATGACAATCGATCAATTGCTCCCAAACACTGGAAAATGGATAAAAATGATTATTAGGTTAAATTTGATAAATCAAATGACTTTAACCAATTTATTTGAATTACTATTGTTTGTTTTCCATCATTTGGGTGCATATGATTGAGTCATATGCTCCTATAGATGGCCAGATTTTTGTTCCCACCAGGTAGATTGGACAGATAAATGTATTTGCCTATAGAAAAAGTGGGTTTACTCCAGGCGCTTTGGTTTCCCCCCACACCCCAAAAACATACTGCTCTGTTAAATTGCAAAAATATTCACGTACCGCTGAGCGGCATTGTAGGAAATCATGCTGTAAATCAGTAGAATATATATTCCCATCATACAGTGCTGCGCTTTGTTTTCAAACTGTCATACTTCAAGAACCTAATTTTATCCCAATCTTCTAACCCCTGGCATCTCTTTGCCACCATCAACTCCTTCCTCTGCCCACCCCCACGTCGTCTCCCTTCCTCACTATCTGCATTTCACTTTGCCACCTATTGCACATCCAAAATGGACTCTTGAGGGTTTGTTGGGATGTGATGTACTGCCATACAACCGCCTGCCTCCTCTTTTCCCCAACCACCTTTCCCTTTCACCAACTCTAGCTTCTTTTTCCCCTGTATATGGAGATGAAGTAATGGCCCTCATCCTGGCCTCTACATTAGACGCTATCCCCTCCTGCCTCTTCTGCTACCTCTCTCCTTTCCTGTTCCCAACGTACACACCGCCTCAATCTCTCCCTATCATCTGGCCCTGTCCCCTCTGCCCTTGTCTCTCCCATTCTTTTTTTTATTTTTTTATTTATTTTTTATTATGCTTTCACCTTACAATACATTTGTCAAAAGCAGCATTATTTGTACAATGTAAATGTGACATGTCGATGAACACAGAGTTGCTGATATACATAACATTAGCTTGAATCACAATAAAGGAAAAAATAAATAAAAATAAAAATCACTTTCTGAAATACAAACAGCATTGACTATTAACTTGTGTCCACATCAGTCATTGTTCGACAATTGTTCTCCGTGTCGTTCTTTCCAAGTTAGTCTACGTTATCATAGATCATCAGCGGAGAGACCGCGTCCCCAGGAAATCCCCCATACCTCCCATTTCGGACCCTGTTCCCTGTCAACTGCCTGGGGAAATTGGTGGATCTCCCTGTACCACTCTTGTTTCAAAGTATTCTGTGTTCTGGAGGGTTTGTTTGATCCTGCCCTGGAAATCTCTCGGTAATAAATTAATATAACTCTCCCAGCTGCTAAAGTCATTTTTTGTGAGTTTTTTTTCTTTTTGTAGTGTGGTCTCCAACCAATCCATCATGAACAGATGGTGGAGTTTTCCCTTGAATTGTCTCTCCCATTCTTAAAAAAACCTTGATCCTGACACACTCTCCAACTACCTTCCCATTTCTCTCCTACCTTTTGCCTCCAAACTCCTTGCTCCTTGATCGTATTGGAGAGAGAGGGGGTGGGAGACCCGCACCAAATACTTTAATAGGAGTTTGCAATTTGTGGCTGGAAAGACTGTCAGTCAGGAGGGAACTTTAGCATATATGTTTCCCTACTGGCTTATACTGTTTTCACATTGCAGAAATGGGTAATGACACGGTATTCTTAAATGGGACATTAAAACGGGTCAGAGCCTTGAGACCTTTCACATTGCAGGTGAAAACCGTTTTAAAAATCATTTAATACCATTCAAAATTCAACCCGTTTAATCCCCAAGGGACACGTTTCAAGCCATTGAAATAGAGCCATTCAAACTGCCAAAAAAAACGGCTTTAAAACGTGTAGGACTCTGCTTTTTAACCGTGTTGAAATACCGGTTAACTTTAACCGGTAAATCAACTCTGACACTTTCACATTGCAGCCTTAAACGTTTTAAAATGGAAAAAAACGGCAATATACCGTTTTAAAAGTGCAATGTGAAAGGGGTACAAGGGTGCTGTCTACTGATTTGGATCTATATAGTACACAATGAGAAAAAAAGAAATCAGTTTATCCAGACGCACTACTCACCCACATAGTCTTGAATGACTTAAAAACAACAATGTATCGTACCTAAAAAGGTGTATATTTTATTAGTGTATATTCAACTCTAGCTAGTAGGCCATCAATTTCATTTATGTTTAATAATTGTATTAATTATACATGACCTGGTAATCTATTCCCTGTACCAGGGATTAATGTGGCGAAAATTGTTAAAAAAAGAATGGTAAGTATAGAGAAAAAGAAAAGGTACTTGTTTCCTAGCACGGCCACAACGATCATGATCGTGGGCATCGTGAGGAAAAATCGGGGGCATCGTGGTCATCGCATGCACTAAAAAATCGGGTGCGATGGTACCGACGCGATGCCTGTGATTTCCCATAGGGAACAATGTTAAATGGCTCTATTTACCCAAATCATCATAGGGAACAATGGTAAATGGGCCAGAAACCCCCCAAAACACCCCTGAACAGTGAAATGTCCCCCCAAAAGTAGTTGACGCCACCCCACGATCAACGCGAACCCGAAGCGTGGCGAGTGCAGCGAGCCCGCGAGGGGCGGCGGTACGCGTCCTCCGACCTTTTCATACCCCCACTATCCACGTCGGCGTGGAGTTGAGAATAGAATAGTGTGGCGAGCGCAGCGAGCCACTGAGCCCGAAGCGTGGCGAGCGGACGCGGATACCTGTGAAGCCCGCGAAGGGACGCGTTTACCTGTGAAGGTATCCGAGTCCCCTCGCGGGGCTCGCTGCGCTCGCCACGCTTCGGGCTCGGTGGCTCGCTGCGCTCGCCACACTATTCTATTCTCAACTCCACGCCAACGTGGATAGTGGGGGGTATGAAAAGGTCGCTTCGGGTGTTTTGGGGGGTTTCTGGCCCATTTACCATTGTTCCCTATGAGGATTTGGTGAAATTGAGGCTTTTAACATTGTTTCATATGGGAAATCGGGGGCATCGCGAGTAAATTGAGGCATTTAACATTGTTTCCTATGGGAAATTGGGGGCATCGCGTCTGGACCATTTAAGCCTTTTTTAGCCGCGACCGACGCGATTTTGACTTTTTTCAATGCATTTCAATGGGAAAATCGGGGGCATCGCGTCGGTCGCGTCGCAGACCACTAAAAATGACACCCGATGCCCGCGATTGTGGCCGTGCTAGGAAGCAAGTACCAAAGAAAATATGAAAGATTAAAATAATACCCCTTTCACATCGCACTTTTAAAACGGTATATTGCCGTTTTTTTCCCTTTTTAAAACGTTTAAGGCTGCACTGTGAATGCACCACAGCCGATTTACCGTTTCAATTTAACTGGCATTTCGAACCGTGTAAAAAGCAGAGTCCTACGCGGTTCATTGCCGTTTTTTGTGCAATGTGAATGTGTACAGTTTGTCTGAAACGGTATTTCAGGCAAACAACACAAGCACAAGCACAATTTGTGGCGCCCCCTCCCCTCCTATATGTCAGCAGGCACCGGGGATCGAGCGGGGTAGGCTGGACGCAAATAGCCAGCGGAGGTGAGCGCTGGGGCTTGGAGATCTCTCTCCTCCCCAGGACCGTGCGCGACCCCCGCTCCCCTCAGCAGTCACTCAGCTCACTGCCCTCCCGAGCTAATCCCACGGCCATCCTCCCTCTCCCCGACTGGTATTACAGCATCGTCACCCCGCTCCTCGTCATACCCCCGCCCGCTACATGTAACCGAGGCTCTGCCGCACGCCGTCCCAGGGCTCCATCTCCCCTCCGCGGCTCTGTCCCCCTCTACCCCCGGCTTCACTGCGTCACATTTGGAACCGCGGCATATTACGATATGCTAGATAAGGGCTAGAGATGAGAGGGCAGGACTGTGTCTCGGGGATGAGATTGTGTTACAGTAGCTGGGCTGCAGCAAGCATGTGAGACTTCAGTTACATCAGGACCTGGGCTCCGGGTGCTTCTTAATTCATCTGTAATTACACAGCTTGCGGCTGAGGCAGCACTGCTGGGAGCGTCTGCAGAGGACACAGGGAGAAATATGTTGGCTGGCATATCGCCGCACAGGGAGAGGTAGGTAGAATATGGGGACTGGGTGGGAAATCAGAGCCCCGCTGGGACATAGGCAGCTGGGGGACACTCGGGAGGCTGCACGCATCAACGTGCCCGCAGGGTCAGAGGACAAGTGTCTGCCCGGGACTCGCTGCTGGCCGGCTACCCTGCTCCTGTCACCCGCCGCCCTCCTCACACACTGCCTTGAAACGTGTTCAGAATGAAACGTTTCAACTGCAATGTGAATGACACTTTAACCTGCATTTAAAACGGTAATCTGGCCACTATTAAGGCTCTGACCCGTTTTAATTACCGGTTTAAAATACCGGTTTTTAAAACGGGTCTGCGATGTGAAAGTGGTATTAGTCCCTGTAATCTGTTTATTATTTTCAGTTTCAATTAGGAGGGTTTTGTTCTGCCCTATCAAGTTATGCGTGCCAATGTGAGTAGTCTTACATAGACGTTGTATTGCGTCAATCAAAGAAATGTATTTCAGTCAGGTTCCCCGATGATGATTCTGGGTTTCTCTGTAATATTATCCTTTAATGTGAGTGGTGTATACTCTTCACATTTGCAACATTTGTATCTCTGTGTTTATACTCAGCAGAGATATATTGTAGCTATTGCATAAATGTGTCTAATTCAGACGTAGGTGTATCCTGTGATGATTTTTGCTTGTTTCTATGTCACAATGGGCAAAAAATCTATACAGTATATTGTAATTTGATTTGTGGCTATTACCACATTGCATTCATGCTATAATATTGCCTCCATGCCTGGTATGCACCTAGAGGATACACACTTGTTCACATGCACTTTGTGTGCCAGTGCCACAGATATTTGTAATACATATAAGCACAAGACTGATCTAGTAACAGTAATTCAGTAACTCACGCTATGTATACCATTTCCCCTCCCTAGGTAGGGTGTAGTTTGTATTATATTAGCATGCAATAACCAGAAGTGTATGCCGCTCAGCCTGTCACCCTATAGTCCATCTCCCCCCCCCCCGCTCAGCCTGTCACCCTTCCCTCTGTGTCTGCTTTTTAATAATATATAATGTGTTGTATACACACTGTACAATTTCAAGGCGTGAGTCAGATGTTGGATCAGTATTATGGCATTTACGTGAAGATATTCTAGTACCCAAAGCCCAGATAGTGCAGCAGGTTAGTGCCGGGGCATGGTGTTTGTTTTCACGCATACAGTACTGTGGCATGTACATAGAACCATGTGAGTAGTCACTGCACTGTCCGTAGCAGCTATTTTGCACATTCATAGATGATGATGATAACGGGGCATTGGATGATAACAATTCAGAGCATTAATCCAATGCCCCGTTATCATCATAACCTCATCTCCCACAATTTCACTTTCTGTTGATGGAACAGCTATCTCCTCACTCCTCAAGTATGCTGCCTTGGCGTTACTCTTGATTCCTATCTCTCTTCTTTAAACCACACATCCAACACCTTTCACAATCCTGTCATTTCCACCTCAAATGTTTCCAGGATCAGGCCCCATCTCACCCAGGATGCTCCAATCACTAGTCTTCTTTAGATTGGACTACTGTGTAATCTCCTCCTTTCTGGTCTTCCTGACAAACCCCTCGCTTCACTCCAATCTATCCTCAATGCTGCTGCCCGGGTCATCTTCCTCTCCAATGGACTATGTCCACCTAGGCACCTCCCCTCTCTTACAAGTTCTACACTGGGTCCCTTTCCCTTCAGAATACAATTCAAGCTCCTCACACTTATAAAGTCACCACTTATTCTACTCCCGCCTACGTATCTGAGCTTATCTCTCCCTCCTGGTCTCTATGCTTCAAAAATGCATGCCGCCTCTCCTGCCAACTGGTTACTTCCTCCAAGATTTTTCCCGTTGTGCTCCTTATCTCTGGAATTCTCTACCTCTCCCTATCAGACTCGCCACTTTCCCACAAATCTTTAAATGGGCTCTTAAGACCCATTTCTTCATTAACCTGGCCATTTTTCATCCTAGCCTTCTGTTTCTGCTCCCTTTTATCCCTGCTGTGTCACTCATGTCCGCCTGCCCCTCCCCCTTTAAGCTCTCACGAGCATGGGCCTCTCTGCTCTTGTGCTTTTATTAGAATATAAATATATATTTATTTCTGCCACCCAAAAAATTGCTTCAGCGTCCTGTCCCCTGATGCAACTCTCTTTACTTGCCATGTCCTTGTCCTACAGCATTTTTTTTGTTTTGTTCATTTATGTATTGTTAGGCACTGCAGCACCCTTGTGGCGCCATATAAATAAACAGTGATGATGATGATAATAGTATTAATACAGTATTTAGCTTCTGACCCAAAAATGAACCCGTGTGTGTTTTTTGAAATTATAGTGCAAGCTCCACTGAGCGCTATACCGATGATTTTGGATTTGAGCACATGCCCTAGCACTGAGCATATGTATTAGGAGTGATTGACAGGCAGTGGGCATTTTGTTAGAGGTAACATAAGTGGTGATAGAAAGGCAGAAGCAGTTTTCAGGGCTTTTATTTGACATCACCTGCCATTATTTAGGCAGAGAAACACGATGCCTGATTCGCTACTGCTGCTGCCAGTTTGTGTAAGACCTACTCGAGCAGTTGGTATTTCCCATTGTTGCATAATGGGCTTCATTCAACATCCCCTGCGGAAGTGCGAAAATCGCTATAATGTGATTTCTGCACTTATGCGCAGTTCACACAACACGAAGGCTAGAAGTGCACTTGCACCTAGGAAGGATGTGGCTGTAGATTGAGTGATGGCTTTCATTCCTGGGTGTCGGCTTCACTGGCTAACATTAGCAATTCCATAGTCTAGAAAATCGCAAATGCAGTTGTATTGGCATACGACTTTGAATTAGGCCCAAAGTCCATATTTAGTGAATCATTCATTGTATTAATTCTGTGGCTCAGTACGGAAGCTGGTTCCTTGTGAAATGATGATCTGCCAGCGGCTGCCTCCCTTGTGTGTAGTGTCCTCAGTACACACCCACCGGTCCCAGCGGCCAGCATTGTATAAAGCTTCTACAGACTGTGGTATGTTTGGTATAATCCCTCCCTCTTTTTCCCTTTTTAGGGTATTACCGGTTTGTGGTGCTGTTCTTCAACTGCATGCTCACTTTTGGATCCTACTTCTGCTTTGATATTCCCAGCGTTCTACAGGACCAGTTCCAAGGGGTAAGTGCCCAGTATGTTCCTAGATCACATAGGTTTGATGGAAAACCTACCCTATGCTGCTGCTACCACTGGTCTGTATCACCGGCGCCATAGCCGACTTTCCCCCTGTGCGCTGCCCACCTTCCCCCCACTACTTCTACTGTGCTGCTGCTCCTGCTGGGCTGCCTCGCTGGCACCACTGCCCACCTTCACTCTTTGCTGCTGCTCCCGCTGCTTATCTTCCCCCCCCACCACCCTCTCTGTGCTGCTGTGCCATCTTCCTGGAAACCTGCGCACCACCTAGTACTTGGAGCCACTGCTGCTGTAGCGAGACCCCGGAGAGGTGAGTATTGAAAAAATAGGTACAGAGTGTGCGGTGTGGGCCCCTCTACCCAGGGGCCTATGTGCACTGTAAACACTGTACCCATTTTAGGTATGCCACTGCATCTGAGACAGCCATCTGGTGCACACTGGATAGCTTACATCCGGCAGGATGAAGTAGAACATCCAGGTGTAGCAAAAATATTGCACAATACAGAAGTAAGAAATGGCAGTATTAACACAGGTAACAGCAATAAAAAAATGTGTGGTAAAGTTAAAAATAGTGGGGTAAACTGCAGAATGCCACCTGACCTGACCTGCACCTCCCTTGGGGGGGATGCAAAAATGCGGTAAAAACCCTGTTATCTTGGTTTTTACCACATTTTGGTATGCACTAAAGCCCCACCGCTGGGTTAACGCGACGGGAATATCGCCAGCAAAACCTGGCTATACCCCATAGAAGCCTATGAACGTCTTACCGTGACCCACGCCGCAGCTCCTCTCACCAGCTGTGCTGCCCGTACCAGTGACCTCCTCCCTAGCCCCTACATCCCCTTCCGGGTGCAGGGAGGAAGAGGTGGAGCTGCCCGCAGCAGCCGGCTGGAAAAGGGAGCCCCCGGGGACCCACTGCCATCACCAGGAACATGGCAAAGAACAGCTCTTTGCGATAATTATCGCATATGTTCGTGCATATGTGATCATTATCTGTGCGGCGGACAGGGGCTGCGGATGTTAGTGCACCCTCAACCAGTTACACATGACCAGCTGTTGGGTGTGACCGTACCGTAGCATGACACTGCCCCCAAACCTAGATTCTGTGTGGAGAAAGGGTCAGAACAGCGTCTGCCCTAAAACCAGCCTGTGCGTACTGAAATCTGCCCCTTCTGACCAGACCAGAACACACTGCTGCACATTCCCCCTTTACTGATTATTGATACACTGCGCATGTGTACTGCCAGTAGTACGCATGTGCGAGGCTGTGCTGCAAACCTGCTACTTCTTCTATTCGCACGAGGTTCACAAGGTTATGGACAGGAAGCAGGCATCTGGGGGAGGAAACCGGCATAGGAAATGGGGAAAAAGCTAGGAGTTGAGCCTATTGTTCATTCTAGCACCCGCCATCTTTGAAAACCCATGCAGTTCCTCTTCCCGGCCTGGGGTGTCGCTGTCTGCTTTGGTGTTTCTAGCATAGGTCTGGTTTGCATATCAGTGCTGATATACAGACCACACTGTGCTATAAAGCGACATCCCAGGCAAGGAAGAGCAACCGCATGTGTTATCAAAGATGGCGAGTGCTAGAATGAACACTAGGTGAGCCTGTTACCATGGGTTCTGGATGTATTCGCTTGGCTCCTTAGCCATACACATCCATGTGCACAGCTAGCACATTGATTCTCAAGGCGGGATTTCACTCAAACGGGGAGGCGGCTGAACTGAACGTGGGCCGGGTGAACAGTTCTGAATTACCCCCCAAATACTGTACAAGAGAAGGGTTACAGACTTCCAGAAAGAGACAATGGTACTGTCCTGATGAAACTCCTATGCTTGTAATGACAATGGTTCACCCCATCACTACAGTACTTCTCCATAAGGGCTCCCCTATTGACAAGGCCAAGCAGAAGTATTGGTCTAAATGTTTCCTGTATGTGCTACAAAGATGACTATGAAACAACACTTTGTACTAATAGCATTGTGCTTCCGCAGTGGCAGTTACAGTACATAAATAACATTTATTTTTTAATTCCCTTCAAGTTGTGTGTGTTACGTTCATGTGAAACATTAATGCATTATGTGGGTAGACTTGGAACCAGAGTCGGAGTGGGTCCTACGCCCTTCTCTGGGGATCAGTAACTTGGAGGAGCAGGATCTTGGATTAGCTCGGGTGCTTGGCTTGTGTCTACTGTACGATTAGTCATCCAGCAATCAGACTGGGTGGTCCCATCCTTTATAAAGGGGTCCTGTTTCCATCTCCTTTCTAATGGTTGCCCAAGTCCCTATGTGATGGCTGGCCACACCCCCTACACATTGTAAGCTTGGGCCCCTCCCACTGGTTTCACTAGTGTCAGACAACCCTGTCTGACACTGCTTGAGTCCCATACACAAGGTATCTTATTATGGTATGCTAATATACCATTTATGGATAAAATCCAATATTCACAATTTTGGATATGAGACACTCCGCGTGTATGTATGTGTGTGATAGATATAAATGTGGGGGTGGCGGCACTCGAATAAGAAGACTCAGCAGACAAGATTTACAACGTTTCGGAACACGGCGGTTCCTTTATCAAGATGCTGTGAAGAACAATGATACAAACAAGTGATCTTACCTAAATACCCTGGCTCCTGTTCGTGCTGCCCGGCGTGGGATAGGGAGTAGATATATATGTATGTATGTGTGTATGTATGTATATGTATATATATATATATATATATATATAGCGCAGCAGATTTTGTTGTGCTTTGCAATTGTAGACAGTGATAAAACAAACTGGGTAACAACAGACAGACATGGAGGTAGAAGGGCCCTGCTGCAAGCTTACAATCTATAGGGATATAGGAGGGAAAGGACAGGATATATATTAGTGTTTTGCCCTGACACATTTTCTCTGATTTCTTTAACTACCTTTAGAACCTGACCTGCAACAATGGGAGTCACCCGAACAGTGTGCACAGTGGTAACCACAGCTCGGGCTGCGTGGAGGGGCTAGGCATGACCCCAGAGCAGTATAACCTGTTATATGCCATCTACGCCTGGACGTGAGTATAAGTGACATACCAGATTAGGTACTTGTGTATTTTGGCGGCGCCCATCACATCGCATCGCATACCATAAGGCATACAATGGTATGCGACGCGATATTGTACAATGCCATACAATTTTAAAATTGTATGTCATTGTATATGGCATACAATGCCATGCAATGTGCTTATACAATGTTGCATCGCCCTAATGGGTGCTTACAATGTTAAATGCACCCCCACGCTACCCCTCCACTATAAACGTGAACCCGAAGCGTGGCGAGCCCGCGAGGGACGGCGGTACGCGTCCTCCGACCTTTTCATACCCCCACTATCCACGTCGGCGTAGAGTTGAGAATAGAAAGTGTGGCGAGCGCAGCGAGCCACCGAGCCCGAAGCGTGGCGAGTGGACACGGGATACCTGTGAAGCCCGCGAGGGGACTCCGATACCTGTGAAGGTATCCGCGTCCCCTCGCGGGGCTCGCCACGCTTCGGGCTCGGTGGCTCGCTGCGCTCGCCACACTTTCTATTCTCAACTCCACGCCGACGTGGATAGTGGGGGTATGAAAAGGTCGGAGGACGCGTACCGACGCCCCTCGCGGGCTCGCTACGCTCGCCACGCTTCGGGTTCACGTTTATAGTGGGGGGGGTGGCGTGGGGGTGCATTTAACATTGTAAGCACCCATTACGGTGCTTAAAAGCACCCTTTAGGGTGCTTATACAATCTTTCATCGTATAGGGGCCAAAAATCGCGTCGCATCGCATGCCATCGGGTGCATGGCATGCGATGCGATTAAAGCATTGCGCGATGGAAATCGGGGCCGCCGCTATAATACACAAGTACCCCAGATTATATACACTGCACTCCTTACAGCCCCGGCAGCTCGCTGATGACTCTGTATTTTACTGACCAAATTATGTTTATCCTTTGTTCTTAGCCCTTTGAGTGGCAAGAGAATTTGTGAAAATTACCAAGCAAACATTGTTTATTCATCATAATTACCTGTAATGTTACCTTATATAGGAAATATAATCTTTTTTACAAAAAAAAATATTTGAATTTATATAACAAATGTGAGCGACGCCGGCATTTTTATCAGGTATGTTGCACATCTCACAGATGTTGGCACTCAAAGGGTTACTCTAACTAAAGAATGCTTTAATGTGCTGCGTTGTAGGTGGGCACTATATAAATAATGACCAAATAATTTGAGATATCTGGATGGCGGATCGATGGGGCTGAGATCGACAATACCATGGTCGACCACTAGAGGTCAATGGCGTCTAGTTAGCCATCTATACGTGGTCTACTAAGATTACATAGATAAGTGATGCTGGACCGGCGGGTGGCAAGCGTTGACAGGAACCCGGTCGACATGGGGTTTGGACAAAAGAAGGGGGTTTTTGGGGCACTATGTGTCCCAGGGGGGTGCCCAGGGAGGAGCTGTGTTGCTAAAGCTGCAGTTAAAAAGGTCTGGGTGTCAAGCCCAGGCAACAATACAATAGGAAAAAAGGGGGGGGGTTTAAACTGCGCTAAGCTCATAAACATGCAACAGGTGGAGAATAATGACACATTTATTAGACCAAAAACATTTGGTATTAAAAAGGCAATATTAAATTGCTGGATAATAAAAGGTACTGCTATTGTTGAGCAAGTTCAATTTAAAAGATATATATATAGTCACCCACAGTCCAAAGCTGTTCTCCTGTCCAGTGTCCGTTCCTAGTGTGCTTCCCTTAGTGTCCCAATATTTGAGGCAGATATTCTCCAATCCAGGGGCTCTATTTAGGGAGAGACTGCGCTCTCCTGCCGTAGAATTGCTGGCTGTTTGTAGTCCCAATGGAAGTTGGCTGCTGGAGTATGGGAGCTGGTCCGGTCACAATATGTATTAGGCAGGCAGGGTGGCAATGGGTGGGTAGGTCTGCTGTAAGTCACTGACACGTTTCGCTTTTTAGCTTTTTCAAGGTGCTCACACAGCAAAAAGCTACATAGCGAAATGCGTCGGTGACCTACCCACCCATTGCCACCCTGCCTGCCTAATACATATTGTGACCGGACCAGCCAGCAATTCTACGGCTCAACAATAGCAGTACCTTTTATTATCCAGCAATTTAATATTGCCTTTTTAATACCAAATGTTTTTGGTCTAATAAATTTGTCATTATTCTCCACCTGTTGCATGTTTATGAGCTTAGCACAGTTTAACCCCCCCCCCCCCTTTTTCCTGTTTATAATGGAGCCTTTGGTGTAGTTAGAGGGTGAACTCCACAGTAGCCCCAGTATCTGCCTCTGTCCATGTACGTCCCTGTCCTCTTGTATCAGTATGGGAACTGACCGCTTCCTGTCTTCCTCTCTCAGTAACGCGCTAGTGGTCATCATGGCTGGATTTCTCATTGACAAGCTTGGAAACCGATGTGAGTAATTACAGGGCATGTAACAAACCAGCATCAGTGACACTTATTTAAATTGGAAAACATAGATAACATTACACGCATGAGGTCTTGTTGCCTTACTTATTGTGCCACCCTTGTACGACATGTATTTTATTTACAGCCTACATATGTTGCTCCTTCCATGACTGATGCAGCTTTATGGGCAAAGGGCCCGATTCAGCTTTGTTAGGAAAGCAAAAAAGCAGATATCTGGGCAAAACCATGCTGCACTGCAGGTGGGGCAGATGTAACCTATGCAGAGAGAGTTAGATTTGGGTGGGGTGTGTTCAACTAAATCTAAATGACAGCGTGAAAATGAAGCAGCCAGTATTTATCCTGCACAGACCAAATATAACCCACCTAAATCTAAATATCTCTGCACAAGTTACATCAGCCCCACCTGTAGTGCAGCAGGGCTTTGCCCAGTTATGTGCTTTTTTTGCTTTCCTAACTAAGCTGAATCCGCTCCAAAGTTCACCTGGGTGCAGAATCTGCAGAGGAGCAACCATACGGCGCTGCAGCAGTACAGAGAGAAGAATCTGCAGAGGAGCAAACCATATGGCGCTGCAGCAGTACAGAGAGAAACTCTTGTTGTGCATGCCTCGAAAATACTCTTTTCTCTTGCATGTACTGGCTAGCTCTGATTTACACAGCATTTTGGGGTTCGAATAGGCCGCAACCCCTGCTCAACCTTAGAGGTTGTACAATTTGTTTATCCTGAAGCAAAGGAAATGTTATTTTCTTCTACGATCCCCATGGCAGCCATGACAGTGGGATATTCCCCTCCTCCTACCAGATTAGACAGGACTTTTTTTCAGGGACCGCCCCCCTTGGGTATAACAGCTCACACCTCCCTCTCCTCTGTGTCTTTTTCTCCTGTCTCCGTCTAGATAGGACAGGCAGGGCGTTATTTTATTTTTAAACAGGGCTACCTCTTACATATATGGGATGGCTTCCCGGGAAGAAGGAGAGCTGCGGAGGAGTGTGGCCTTTGAGATACCTGCCTCCAGCAGCTACTAAGGGTAAGAACTGTGCTTAGCGCCAGTTACCTGCCTAAAATCCCGGCAGCATGTCTTTTTGCAAAATCCCCGTTTTTGTGTGGGTGTGTAGCGGCGTTACCTGAAGGCTGTGGAGCTGGGTAGTCACGCTGGGAGACAGAGCTGGCAGGGAGGCTGGCGCGTGGCTGATCGCTGGATGGTCAGCGCGTGTAAGCGTCTGGCTGGGAGCCGACGCTGAGAGCTGCCGGGTGCTGAGACGCGTGCGGCGGAAGTGCGCATAAAACGTCACTTCCGCCGGCGTGGTGCACCAAGTGTGCACCTGAATAATGTCCCCGGAAACGGGGACCGGATTTTTGGTTCCGCTTTGCGGAAATGGGCGCAGAAATCGCCAGACAGAAACGCTGCTGGCATACAAGGAGTTAAGCTGTCCTAAATATAAACGGACATGCTTTGCAGAGCCTGTGGTGTTGTACAAGCAGCAGAACCATGGAGGAAAGCCAGCAGCAGCAAGCACCTTCTTCCCAGCAGCCTGACATTGCCCCTTTGAGGTAAGCCCTTTGGTTTTTGGGCATTAGTTGGTTTATTTTTGCATGATACTAGTTAGGTTTCTGCTTTGTTTCCAGTGTGCCTAAATCACCTGTTCATAAGAAAAGGACAGCTAAGAAGAAATTCCTTACCTGTACTTGCATGAGTTGTGACAAGGCATTTGCTAGTGCCGATAAGAGGACTCTGTGTGAAGAATGTGACAAAATCCCACAGCCTAAGGTGGATAAGTCGGACCAATCGGATGTCCTTAAAAAACTGATGGATTGGATGCAAAAGTCGTTTGTCTCCAAAGAAGAATTCTTGCAGTCTCAGAAGCCCAAGAGGTCTCGGGAGCAGGCTGGAATGCTGACAGAAGGGGGTGGTTCCTCGGAGGAGATAGAACCAGTGGAGGCAGAAGACATTGAGGAAGGTGAAATAGAGGAAGATGTAAGGTCTTTCAACCTCGAATTGGTGGAGAGTGTGCTGAAAAGCATTTACAAATCCATGAATTACCCGGAAGCCTCAGACACCGCAGCAGATCCACTTTTCGAAGATAGATCGAAGAAAGGAAGAACCTTCCCGGTTCACAAAGTAGTCCGTGAGATGATCAATAAGGAATGGGTCAACACGGATAAGAGGATGGCTGGATGGGCGAGAGTGGATAAAATGTACCCTTTCAAAGATGAGGATTTCCTGAAGTGGTGTCTAGTGCCCAAGGTCGACGCAGCGGTGGCAGAGCTGACGTCTAGAACAACCATACCACTGGAAGATGGGGCGGCGTTTAAAGATGCTATGGAAAGGAAGATCGAAAATTCGCTTAGGAAATTGCACCAGACCTCTGCGCTGTCGCTTAAATCCAGTGTGGCTATTGCGTCGGTGGCAAGGGCAATGAGGCTATGGTCGTCGGAGCTCCATACAGACATAACCGAGAAGATTTCCAAGCAATATCTGCTGAGAAGCTTACAGACCATACAGAAGTCTATCGAATACCTGTGTGAGGCCTCTTTGGACGCGGAGTCGTTCTCGGCTAAGGCGATGGCGCAAGGAGTGACGGCCAGGAGGGCGCTCTGGCTCAAACCCTGGAGTGCGGATGCCAACTCCAAGAATCGTCTAACGGCACTACCCTTTGAAGGCGGGTTCTTGTTTGGCTCAAAATTGGATTCGATGATCCAGAGAATTTCGGGGGGGAAGTCCGTGAGACTACCCCAAGACAGGAGGAATAGGTTTCCCATCCCTACCTCTAGCAGGCAGACTTATAGAGAGGCAAGAAGTTATCGGCCCGGTCGCCAGTACTCCCGCAGGGGGAATCCGAATATGACTCGCCAGTCCTTTCGTCAACAGTATCGGAGAGGGGCCAAGTTATGACGGTGGTTCAATGGTGAGAGTTGGAGCCCGGTTGTTTCAGTTTTCGGAAGTCTGGAAGACATCGATATCAGACAGATGGGTCAACAATATTGTGGAAAGGGGCTACCAAATAGAATTTCTAAGGAGGCCTTGGAAGAACAAATTTGTCAGGTCAAGAGTTCCAGTGAAGAAACTGGAAAGAGAGACTCTCACCTTGAAGATTCTACAGCTTCTACAAATAGGGGCAATAGAACATGTCCCGAAAGACCAAGTACGTCTGGGGTATTATTTGAACCTCTTCTTAGTGGAGAAGAGTACAGGTGGTTTCAGGACCATCTTGGACCTGAGAGGATTGAATCTCTTTGTCAAGAAGCTAAAGTTCAAGATGGAAACTATAAGCTCTATCCTTATGGGTCTCAGACAAGAAGATTGGTTAGCGTCCATAGACCTGAAAGACGCTTATTATCACGTCCCCGTGTCACTAGAGGACAGAAAGTTTCTCAGGTTCTCGCTTCTCGACCAACATTATCAATTTACCTGCCTTCCCTTCGGGCTCAGGACATCGCCGAGAGTGTTCACAAAAGTCTTGGTGACACTTGTGGCAGAACTAAGGAAGCAGGGAATCCAAATCTGGCCGTACCTGGACGACCTATTGCTGGCAGGAAGATCAGTGAGAGAGGTCCAGATGAGTGTCAAAATTACAATAGAATTTCTGCAGAAACATGGTTGGGTGATCAACCAAGAAAAAAGTCAGCTGCAGCCATGCCAGACAATCAAGTTCCTGGGTGTCCTTATAGACACAGTAAAGTTTTCAGTGAGCCTGTCGGTAGACCGCTGTCTGAAGATACAAAATCTGACGCAACTGTTATTAACGAAAGGAAGATGCCCCCTGAAGGTGGCGCTACAACTTCTAGGGATGATGACATCATGTATAAATATCACTCCATGGGCCCAGTGGTACATGAGGAAGCTACAGTGGCAGTTGCTCCCATTCATGAAGAATCAGACCCACGAGGGGTTCCAGATAATCCTGAATGCCGAGACGAAGAATTCGTTAAGGTGGTGGAGCTCTGGCTTAAGGAGAAGAAGCTCCAGTCTCTCAAACCCAGAATTTGTGGTTATGACGACCGATGCGAGTCTTCAAGGTTGGGGCGCTCACCTTGGGAGGAGCTCGGTACAAGGGGCTTGGACCACAGAAGAGAGTGCAAGGTCATCCAATGTCAGAGAACTGCTCGCCGTTTGGGAAGCAATCTGTTGCCTGCAAGACAAACTTCGGAATACCAACCTAAGGATCATGTCAGACAATATGACAGTAGTGGCACATATAAACCACCAAGGCGGTACAAGGAGCTTACCTGTACTGAGAGTGTTGGAGAAGATCATGTCGTGGGCAGTGAACAACCTGCAATCAATCTCGGCCGTGTACATTCCGGGTCCAGAGAACACGGTAGCGGACTTTCTAAGTCGCAAGAGGATTCTGCCGGGAGAATGGGAGTTGGACTCGAAGGTGTTCAGTCAAATAGTCGCCAGGTTTGGCGAACCCGAGATAGACCTGATGGCGTCGTTCTCCAACAAGAAGGTGAGCAGATTCTGCTCGAAATCCTTTCACCCACAAGCCGCGGCACTGGACACGTTTTCAGTGAAATGGGAGTTCACTCTGGGTTATATCTTCCCGCCATTCCCCATGATCAGCAGAGTGCTCAAGAAAATCAGAGAGGACCGAGTGGAAGTACTGGTAGTGCTTCCATTTTGGCCGAGAAGAGCCTGGTTTACTGCAGTACTAAGGATGGCGGTGCAACCACCGTGGGTGTTGCCGGTGATACCAGACCTGTTGAAACAGGGACCAATATGTCATCCAGAGCCAGAAAGCTTCTCGCTGAGGGCATGGCGATTGAGCGGGCGACCCTGAAGCGCCATAACTTATCCGAACAAGTGACCGAATTGTTGCTGAAAGCAAGGAAAGAAGGTTCCTCGCTAATATACTACAAAACCTGGAAGAAGTTCATCTCATGGGGGAACTTTGAGGGTCAGTTTGCCGATATCTCTACGGCCAAGGTCTTGCAATTCTTGTATGAAGGGTTCGAGTTGGGGCTGGCGGTAGCCACCATTAAGTCACAGATTTCTGCTCTCAGTGTACTGTTGGACAGAAGATTAGCTGAGGAAAAGCTAGTAAAGAAGTTCTGCAGAGCAATCAAGGGAATACGGCCACCAAGAAAATCTTTAGTGGCCCCGTGGGATCTGAATTTGGTGCTAAGAGCACTAATGCTACAGCCTTTTGAACCCCTGGAACACTCATCGGTAAAGTACCTAACATGGAAGGTACTGTTCTTGATAGCTATAACATCGGCGAGGAGGGTCAGCGAGATTCAGGCCCTCTGGATCAAGGAACCGTACCTAGTGATTTTCCCTGACAGAGTTGTGCTGAGAACTCACCCAGACTTCATGCCAAAAGTCATATCAGCGTTCCACTTGAATCAGGAAATATCCTTGCCTAGGTTTTTCCCTGAGCCGATTAATGACGAACAGAAGGCCTATCATACGCTGGATCTGGTGAGAGCAGTTTCAGTGTATCTGGACCGTACAAAGGAGATCAGAAAGTCTGATCACTTATTCATTATCCCTGAGGGTCCGAAGAAGGGCTCTAGGGCTACGAAGCAAACCATTTCGAGATGGGTACGAGAAGTTATCGTATTCGCCTACAAAAATGAAGATAAGAGACCGCCTCCAATCATCAAGGCACATTCAACCAGGGCAGTGGCCACATCATGGGCTAGAAGGGCCAAGGCGTCAGTATCGGAGATCTGTCAAGCCGCTACATGGTCATCCGTCCATACCTTTACTAACCACTATGCCTTGAACGTGTCTACAGCCCACTTTGGGAATCTTGTAATTGAAGAGGCCTTGTCCATAAGATAAGTCTCTTGAATAAATCTCTGTTACATTCATATTGGCTCCCTCCCGTTTATTGTGCAGCTTGGGTATGTCCCACTGTCATGGCTGCCATGGGGATCGTAGAAGAAATATGCGAATTATACTCACCGATAATTCCTTTTCTTCCTAGAGATCCCATGGCAGCCACTTATTTCCCACCCTTTGTGCTAGAAGTTTTTCAGGGACGTTGGTGCGGAGACACTCGAAAGACACAGAGGAGAGGGAGGTGTGAGCTGTTATACCCAAGGGGGGCGGTCCCTGAAAAAAAGTCCTGTCTAATCTGGTAGGAGGAGGGGAATATCCCACTGTCATGGCTGCCATGGGATCTCTAGGAAGAAAAGGAATTATCGGTGAGTATAATTCGCATATTTCCTGGTGCAAATTTTGCAGCCAGATGTAGTTATTGAGTTTGCTCCTGTAAACTACTATACTGTTATGCTCTGTACACATGCTTCGATTTAGGCTAATTTTCGATTCGACTTTATAGTCCATATCGCATCGAGAATGACCTTGAATCGAACAGTGTTTAGCTGCTTAGATGCAGATTCGATCCCAATACGCGGCATCGGGATCAAAAGAAGAAAGACTTGCCTGGCTAGCCTATTTCTGCTTCGTTCTAGCCGATCGAACGCAGTCCCATTCTGCTCAATGCGGCATTCCTCCTTGCGCCATCTGTCTTCTTTGATGCCGGTTCCCAGTGGCCGTCGATATCGAATCGGCCACTGAATCGAAGCGTAAGTACACCCTTAACCCCTTCAGTGGAAATCCCGAGAATTTTCCGGGCTGTGTCTCAGTGCCCAGTCTGGCAAGCCCTGGAAAATTCTCGGGATTGCCTCTGTTTAGAGCCGGGAAGCGCCCTCCCCTCCGGGTTTTCTATTGAAGGCGCCGGCTTGTGACAAGCCGACTGCCGGGGACGGGGTGCGGGTGCAGCCGCTGATTGACAGTTCAGCGGCGCTGCCTGGACCCAGGGAGGCAGTGGTGGTTTTTTTTAAGGGAGCGCTCCCCATAAAAAACCTCACCCAGTGGGGAGCCCTCCCAAAAAAAAACCCCACCACTGAAGGGATAAATAATGTTAATATGCAGTCCAAGTCTGCCATATGCAACACTGTAACGTAGTGGTTTAAATGACCTCTGTAATAATTCCAAATATTGCAACACTTTCAGTCGGCCTGTTCCTGTTTTCCTTCCTGACTGTCCTGGGCTCCTCCATATTTGCGCTGGGTTCACACTTTAAAGGAACGCCTTACCTGCTGCCGCTGATGCTAACAGGACGCCTGTTGTTTGGCTCTGGGAACGGATCGTTGACAAGTAAGGTCCACTTCTCCTGCTCACACCTGAGCGTGTGGTGCTTCTGTGTCTCACTTCACCCTGGTCTCCCATCCTCCGTGTTTTGCCAGTTGTACAGAACCGGATCACAGCCTTCTGGTTCAAAGGCAAAGAATTAGCATTGGCCTTTGGGCTGACCCTCTCTTTCTCTCGGCTGGGCAGCGTCCTGAATTTTTTCCTCACTCAGCGGTTTGAAGATCACTATGGCATGCAGTGGACCCTTTGGGGAGGTGAGTGGTCGGTTTCACATCTTCCCTGCAACTCTATTCATTCTCAGAGAGCTTTAGAAATGTTCTGTCATCCTGTTTAGGCACGTTATTGTGTGTCCTGGGGTTTTCCTCTGCGGTTACAGTCAGCATATTGGATAAAGTAGGAATGAAGCAGTTGGGTCTCGATGGAACAATCCAAGAGGAGTCCAAGAAAGTGGTGAGTAGCCGCCGTCTCAATTTATTTAAATGGTAATTTTCCCAGAATCCTCTGCCGCTCTCAAATCATTGTGCATTGTATTATAAATGTCATTTACAGAGCGGGTAGTGTTTCACAAGTTCTATCCTATTGGCTAATTGGGGTGGTTATAATAAAATATAATGTTAAAATTGTGGGTTGGGACTGATGATAATCTGCTTTGAAATATCTGATTTTCAGCGTGTGCAGGATATTCGTCGCTTACCTTTACGTTACTGGCTCTTGGTTCTGACCATCATGTTCTTCTACAATGGAGTCTTTCCATTCGTCGCAGATGCAAGGTAAGTAATTGCATTTCTATCTGTAACTTCTACGAAGAGAAGACATGGAAACTGGGGGTGGGTATGGATCATTGGGTAGACAGCAACTAGGTCGACATGGTCATAAAGTCGACATGCTTTATGTCAACATGGGGACGGTCAACATTGGGTTTTTCACTTTTTATTTTGACACAGTCGACATGGACACCGAATTTTAGCACCGCGTCCCCTCGCATGGCTTGCTGCGCTCATCATACTTCGGACACGGTGCCTCGCTACGCTCGTCAGACTATTTTATTCTCCCGCCACGCCCTAGTAGATGGTAGTTTATGAAATACTGCCTGTCGGCTCAAAAAAAAAAGTGAAATGCACCATGTTGACCTTTTTGACTGTCGACCTAATGACCCTGTAGACCTTCAGTCATATCGATGGGGATGGGAATCCTGGGGATTTAGGGCACCAGAATTCCAGGAATCTACTATATATTCTGCACTTGCCCTCTATTGGAGTCAATCCTCCCATGCATCCAGGTGAGGACCTCACCTGGATCTGATATGACATGACATGACAAGCCATATTCACAGAACAAAGACAGTTTGTGCATCCTATTATATTTATTATTACATTAGAGTCTCAAAACCACACAACAAATAACTCTGCACAATACGTTACGCATGGACTGAAATTATATTCATTTATTTGCCAGAACACAGTGGTTCGCAAACTCTGTCCTAGGGGCACCACACAGGCCATGTTTTCCAGATCACCCATCAGGAGCACTGGGTATCACCAACTGTCACATTTTAAAAAATCCACTGGCATTTTTATCGGATATTTTGCACATATCTCAGTGATGTTGGCACTCAAAAGAGTTAAAATCCTATTTTCCGGATCTCCGTGTAGCTGTGAGTTTTCACGGACCAGAGGAGGATTTTCCAGAAGGCAACCTGAGTGCCTGCCTAGGGCCCAGCAGGTCCCGAGGGGCCCCATAAAGATATCCTGGCCATCCAAAACCTTCCAGGAGAAACATTGTACAATTACCTCATGACATCACAGGGACCCGCCCACAATCCCAAAGCCCCTCTAATGTTCTTTGATAGAATGAAAAAAATTGTTACACAGGTATTGAGCTACTTCTAAAAGACCTAGGGCCTGCTCCCGAAATGCTGCCAGATGATATTTTGGCTGGGGGGAGCAAAATTTTTAGTTACACCACTGACTCCAGCTGTTGTTGAGGTTTCAGTATGAAATCCCGGCGGTCGAGATCCCGGCGTTCAAAATCCCGACGCCGAAATCCCGACAAGGGGGGGGATGTGGATCGCCCCCCCTTGCGGGCTCGCTGCGCTCTCCACGCAGCGGGCCCGGTGCCTCGCTACGCTCGGCACGCTAATTTATTCTCCCTCCAGGGGTGTCGTGGACAGAGGGAGAAACTGTCGGGATTCTGAACGCCGGGATCCCGACCGCCGGGATTTAAACTGCATCCCGTTGTTGAACTACTCATCCCAGCATGCTCTGCATCAGATTTAGCATGGCCAAATAGCAAAACTGAAGCAGAGCATGCTGGGATGTGTAGTTCAACAACAGCTGGAGTGTCAAGGTTAGTCATCAAAGCTATATACAGGGATTAGGCAAAAATGCTTTTCTGATACCACCTCTATTTGCAGGGTATAGGAAAAACAATGTAACAATAATTAATTAGGTTTCAGTGCTGAGAACGAACAAGTAGTGTCAGTCTGTCCGGGTGAAATGGAAAAAGACATTTCACATTCGCAAAATAATTTTCCCTCCCCTCTTCATTTAGAGCATAGGGTCCAAGTTTTCCAGATGCCGGCCAATGTCAGACATTTATTAAAGTGGCAATCATTAACCAACCAAGTTGGTTTTGCTTCAAAGTTGATCCAACGTTCTGGGATTTCATCCTGGGTCTTGACCAGGGTTGGAACCGGGCAGTCGCTGGGTCCAGGGGCAGTGTGGGTATCCTGGGTCGACACAACCCGAATCCCATTTACTGGACTGTAAAGGCCCCACCTCCCAATTACGTCACCACCTTTGCTTTATGTTGGGTCAGCGGCTAGTGTGAAAGCCCTTGCAAGCCGGGTTGCAGCCGGGATTTTATACCTGGCTTGCAAGCGCTTTCCAGTGTGAAAGGGGTATATAAGAAGGGTTTGGAAAACCAATCCGTTTTGTGACATAGGGCCAGATGTATCAAGCTTCCAAAAGGGATAAAATGGAGAGTGATAAACAGCCAGCCAATCAGCTCCTAACTGCCATGTTACAGGCTGGGCTTGAAAAATATCAGGAAGGAGCTTATTGGCTGGTGATTTATCACTCTACACTTTATCACTTTTTGAAGCTTGATACATCTGGCCCATAGTGTATAAAATTAAAAATGAACACAGTAGATGGAACCACATCTGCTATGCTGGCGGTTATTTCTATACATTCAATTTTGAACTGAAGATTTTTAAGCAGAGGGTATCCACGTGACCACCTCCAAGAGGAAAACGAGACCACCTATTAAACCAACATCTTTAAACCACAATCTTTGTTATGGGCCCAGTGTGGGATCCCGGCGGTCAAAATATCGACGTCGGGATCCCGACTGCCAAAATCTTGACAGGGGAGCAAGCACAACGCTGCCCCTTGCTATGCTCTGCACACTAATTTATTCTCCCTGGACACCCACAGAGGGAGAATATGTCGCTATTGTGGCGGTCGGGATCCCGGCGTTGGTATTTCGACTGCTGGGATCTTGACCGCATGTGCACGCATGTTATGTGCCCCTCAGCTGACCACTGTTTTATTTTATTTTTTTCCCCAGTAAATTCATTCAGGACAAATACTCCGGTTATGATCAGCAGACGGCATCCTACATTGCTGGGGCTGTGTACGACAGTTCTCTAGTGCTCTCTGCAGCTGTCGGGATATTAATTGTAAGTGACTTCTAATTACCCCTTATATGCTATTCTAAGAAATGAAGTGGTCCCGGCCTTGCCCTCCTGTGGCTCTCCAGCTGTTGTGAAATTACACTTCCCAGAATGCCCTCCCTAATTCAAATAGCAGGGCATTCTGGGACTTGTAGTTTCACAATGGCTGTAGAGCCAGGGGTTGGTCAGGCCTGTGTAACTGGTCTCCTAATGAGTATAGTACAAAGTCACTACAGTGAGAGCAAGTATATATGAAGGGAAATAGTCTCTCCTTGTTTGAACTAATCCAGATGATCATGTATTAAGTCACAAACTGTTTTGTTTTTTTGTCATGTCTCTCTTGTAGGACTATGTAGGGATGAGGGGGGTGCTGGCTCTCCTCTGTGCGGTGTCCACGCTGCCAGTGTTTGCCCTGCTGGCGTTTACCTTTGTCCCACCGCTGGTGTCCACATTGTGGCTCGGGGTCACTTACTCCTTTGCTGCGGTAATGTATGAAGTTCCTATAATCTGTGGAAGGTGTTGTATAATGGGTGTCTTCCACTACCATAGTTAGTATAGGTGCCGGTGAAACTCTGACAGTTGCATGATAACCTATGCATGGTAACCTTACAGTACAGGAATCAACAGGACTTGCATGCAAGAAAGCGGGGACCCTCCTGTTTTACTACATATTTGTTTTGTACTTTGTTCTTTTTGAAGAGCAAGAAAATGGCTTCAATATAATTCAACTACTAGGGGCAGTGTTCATCCGGATCCTATTGGTGTGATTATTTCACCCCTTCCTAAAATACATTGATGTAGATCCTGTTCTCCATGCAGGCTGACGCAGCCCATGTACTGAATATGTACCTGTGTTCATTGTCACTGTAATGGACTGATATTTATGTTACCTACAGAAGCAATCAATCTGAAATCAAAATAATATATTGATGGATATGAATCCTTGATCACTATAATATAGCCTGTAGCTCCGCAGTCATATACTGTGGAAGATATTTTAAGGATCAGGTGAAATCAGGAGGCTCAAGACTTTATTGTTATTGTTTATTAATACGTAGATGAGTGAAAAACAAGATACCCTGCTGTGTAACGCTGTGTAAGGCCAGAGCGCAATTACTCTCTACACATCCTCTGTTCTGGAGCCTACCATCCCCATATACCTCCTCTGTTGCAGAGGGTCTGCTCCCGGGTGTGGATCATTTGGTTTACAACAAGTAGGTCAACAAGCATTGGGTCAACATGGGTCTAGGTCGACACAAGCATTAGGTTGACATGGGCAAGGTCGACATGGGGTTTTCCCACTGTTTTTTTTTACCCGAATGTTGACATGGACACAATTTGAAGTATTTTAGCACTATGTTATTTTCCCACCATGCCCTAATGCATGGTAAAAACAGTGAAAAAACCCTTGTCTACCTTGCCCATGTCGACCTAATGATCTGTCGACCTAGACCTATGTCAACCTGCTGCATGTCGACCTAGTTGTTGTAGACCAAATGACCGTATCCCCTGCTCCCCCCCTCGTTCCCCATATACCTCTGTTGCAGAGCCCCCGTCCTCAATGTGGCAGTTTCTCCATAGGCTTATTTAGTGCTTCGTAAGGCATCTGTCTGCAGAATCCAAATGAGCATTGGATGGGTGTTGAGTATTGTACATATCGGTATAATGGTGGCTCATTTGGATTCTGCAGACAGATGCCTTACGAAGCACTAAATAAGCCTATGGAGAAACTGCCACATTGAGGACGGGGGCTCTGCAACAGAGGTATATGGGGAACGAGGGGGAGCAGGGGATACGGTCATTTGGTCTACAACAACTAGGTCGACATGCAGCAGGTTGACATAGGTCTAGGTCGACAGATCATTAGGCTGAAGGGGTTCCAAAGCTGCTATTTTAGTTGAGCCTAAATCTGCTCTGCTCCTAAGTGGAAATCCCCTTATATGCCCCATACACACAGTGCGATTTCAGCCATAATCGCTGGGATATGGTCGCTGAGTGGCTCCTGTGTAGGAGGCGGCGGTCACTGGAGCGCACTCCCGCGACCAGCCCTGGGGTGGTCGCTGGTGAGAGGAGCATGCTCCTGCGATCAGCATCTTCCACAGGCAGTGTCTCATTTTTATCAGCGACCATCTCCGGTCACTACTGAAAATGGGACACTAAGCAATATGATCACTGAGCAATATTAAGCCAGTATTGCTCAGCGATCATATTGCTCCGTGTACGCTGAACTTAAGTCTTAGTTGCTCAGTTCATTTCCCTTATCCTGGTGGAAAGTGACAGAAAAACTTATTTAGATGCATGCTTCACTGTAACGCCTTTATACATAATGTATGGGCAAAGTACCAGGCCAGTGGCAGGAATAGTTCTGTACTACAGGCTAATCTATCACTGGAGCCATGGATGTTGCACCATGCTTGTGCGGCATCTTGGCCAGGTCCTGCATACATCAGACCTATTTGCAGCACAGCTACTGATTGATCCTTATCTCTACAGGCAAGCATGTGGCCTTCTATCCCTCTCGTGGTTCCACAAGCTACTCTGGGAACCGCCATGGGTCTGGCCACCTCTGTGCAGATGATCGGGATCGGCCTTTCTAACCTTATTGTTGGCCGAATACTCGGAACTAAATCTAGGTAAGTGTGGATTTACATTTGGGGTTATTCTGGTTCACTCACAAAGGCAAATTCACTCTCTAATGGACAAAGCCATATGTGCAGAGAGAGAGTTTAGATTTGGATGTTATATTGTTTCTGTGCAGGATAAATACTGGCTGCTTTATTTTTACACTGCAGTATAGATATCACTTTGAAGTACAAACCCCACCCAAATCTAAATCTCTGCGCATATTACATCTGCCCCACCTGCAGTGCAGCATAGTTTTGCCTAGAGAGATATTTTGCTTTTGTGCACCAACCTGAATCAGGCCCACAGTGCGATCCAATCATTTGGCAGTAATTACCACTTACCTGCGTGTTCAGTGTAATGACGATGTGGAAACTGTTAAAGCATTATATGATAGATTCGTACCAACATTTTCCCTTTACTGCAGAATTCAGATGTTTATTTATTTTTTCTTCCTCCTGATGCAGTGAATCAAAGATCCCACTGTGGCGCTGGCAACAAATGATGATTTTCATGTTGGCAAATACCATCGCCTGCATCGTTTCTTCTACTGTCTTGAACATTGTGGACAGGAAGCAGGTAATGGCTGAGAGAAGTAGACTGGTGGGGGTGGGCCAGGGATACTCTGCTTGTAGTAAAGGGTGGAGACAAGTCCATATTTACCAGGAGGCGTGGCCACCCAGAGCATATGTCAGAGCCATTTACTAGTATGGAAGATGGATGGTGCAGATGGTTATGTTAAGCGCAGATATAGGAGATGGTCATATTGGGAGAGATGAGAATCAGGGTGGTGCTACACATGGACTGTAGTAGTCCTTTTCACAGACAACATATAAAGCAATGGTTCACGAGTCACTGCATCCTATAGTACAAGCATGTCTTCCACGGCACTTAGCACATGTTACTTATACCCCTTTCACATCACACCTAATTACCGGGTTCATGCCAGTTACACCTGGTAATTGGTGTGATGTAAAAGGGGTTACTGTTTACAGCAAACCGGTAGCAATACGAACTGGTTAAAAAGAAGGGTACTTACTGGTTTATTGCTTTTGCGGTGTGAACGAGTTTAATGGGTCAAGCAACCCGTTTCCCCTCGAGGAGGCAGCGCTTGGAGCCACGCCAGCTCTAAGCGCTGCCTCCATCCCCGCCTCAGATGACGCTTCCCCGCACCCACCAATATTGACTGTTCGCTGATGCAATGTGAACAGACCGCACATGCAGGGTTGCACGTTTCAAAGTCCCGGTGCGACCCTGCATTTGCGGTCTGAAAACAGTGTTATTGAGAAATTATCAAAATATTGAAGTACCTTCCTACAGGATTAGATTCTATTTGCTCACCTGTATTATGATTGGAAGTCCCTAGCACTGATTTTGCCTGTTCTGTGGACCATAAATAATTTGGTTTGGTCTTGTCTTGGGAGCAACTAACAACGGTTCTGTACATTTTAAAGACATATTCCTTTTACCCCATTCCATAAAAACCGATTTATTATATTGATTTTACGTAAAGCTGTTTGTGTGTTGTACAAGAAAACAGTAATTTTGTGTGAAATTATAGTAAATGTATTTTTTCCCACTTAAATTTCATTGAGAATAATTTTTAGGAAATAAGGTTTGTGGTTCTAATATTCCTTCTTGCCCCCCAGGGAGGAACACTGAACAAAATGACAAAGAAGAGACCTCAAGCAGAGAGAGAACCTGGCTCTGAATCGGATACAACACCTATCCTAAATGATGAGGATGACCAGCGGTCCATAAATTAGCCAGGAGACTGCTATAGCCGGTGGCTAAATCTGTTTCATTTCCTGGTCACACACCTACCACCAACTATTCAGGCTATTAGTTTGGAACTTTGGGCTCTATAACGGAGGATCGTAGCAGCTTATAACAATGGACACTTTTTAGGAGAAGGCTGCTTGTTAGTGACTTTGTTGTTAAAGTACCAGTTATATACTGTAGGGATATTTTGGTATATAATTGGTAAAAGATTCAGGAATTTTGCACTTTGATTTACATTTTTGTATTAATTTAGACAGATCACTTAAAACAATTACCTTTTAGTATTGTTTGCCGTTCATAAAGGAAAGGTTTTATACTGTAGTTCTCGTGTCTGAAGTGGAATTTGGTCCCAAATATTTTTATAATTACATTTCCTGACTTTATGTAATTTGAATGCTATTATTCTGTGTGCCATGTGATTGCACAGGACCCTTAATTTTTAAACTGTTATAACAAACTTATTACCCAGGGAAGATGAAAAGAAAACTATATTAAAATTCTATATAGTGTAATTATGCCAACAAATAGCCTTTGCAGTAATCCTATCCTGCCACTAGATGACACTGCAGCATCCAAAAGGTTTTGTATGCTATCAAGTTTGCCTGGTGAATTACAGTAACATATTTGGGAAATGGTTGTGTCTATGGGAACGGTTAGGATAACTTTATTTGCTTTAGATTATTGCTATAGTGCATAAATATTCTGAAAATTAGAGCGCAATAGACAGGTTTAGCCTCACTTACAGGCAACACAGATGGTGGAATGGTTAGTGTTAATGAATGATGGCACTGAGGTCATGGTTTCGATTCCCACCATGGCTCTGTGTGCAGTTTGTATATTCTCCCCAGGCTTGTGTGGGTTTCCTCCAGGTACTCACACAATCCAAATATATACTTATGGGTTAATATTTTTAACCCAAGTGTAAATGTGCGTGTGTGTACATGCGGTAGGGAATATAGATTGTATGCTCCAATGGGGCAGGGACTGATGTGATTGGCCAAATATTCTCTGTAAAACGCTGCAGAATGTGCGCGTGCTATATACATAACTGGTAATCAATCTCCACAGTTCAATTTTTAACCTACAAATAGGTCTAAAGGCATGGGAAGAAATAGATATTTGGTGGAAATAACCCCACTGAAGTGAGGTAAAAAGAATTGTGGGTTCCTGAGACCCCTCACTTACAAAAATTGGGATCCTACCTGACCTTTTCTGGGTCCCAATGGAATAAAGCACCCACTCCCACCACAGCACATAAAGAAGCCTCCTCCTCTCCCCCATATCCTGAGCCGAGGGTGGGACTGAACATATATTTGGGTGCTCCTCGCTGTCTATTGTGGATGGGGGGGGGGGGGGGAGAGATTATCAATTGGCCCACTTGCATAAAGCACGACAGACATATAGTAGGTGTAAAAGACTATGTGGAAACAGGGTCAGTGTGCATCCAAAATTTAGGGCATGGCTTTGTGAGGAAGCAGCGTGGCACATTATAGTACCAGTTCACATTACACCACACACTTACACACAGTGCCAGCTAGAAACACTGCAACAGGATTATGCACACCATAATGCCTATTAGACGTTATGCCACACACCAATTTGCCCATTAAGTATTCTGACACACAGTAATGCCCATTACACAAAATGCCAGTACACCTACCTGCTAGGATGTGTAGTCCCACAGAGTTCCTGTACCTAAGATATACCAGTGCAAAGCCAGGGGACTGAGCTAGAACTAGTAATCCTCCCCTGTCCTGCACACGTTGCAAGGCGGGCGTACCTCAGCTTGTGGAAAGGGGTTATGCCGACAATGTATAAAGATGCATGCACAGCCCCCTTCGGGGGTGCCATGGGTACAACTGTCCTGGGCCCTCCCGGGGAGGAGTCTGCCAATGGCACGTACATTGACAGCCTCGGGTCAGGGCATCTTGACATCGCTCAACATCAGGGATGCGTATCTGCATATCCCCATCAAACAGGAGCAATGGCGGTTTCTGAGGTTTGCACTGCAGGACATTTTCAGGCTCGGCCTTTCCACGGCACCCAGGGTGTTTACGAAGGTCATGTTGGTAATGAACAGTACGCTTTGCAAATTCTTCCATAGCGGGATAAACTGTTGATCTTAGCATAGTTGCATGAGGTGTCCTGGATCACCACAGCGGGGTTATCAACTGGACCAAATCTTCCATGCTTCCCGCCCAATCCATGATTCATCTAGGGCAGGCATGTCCAAACTATGGCCCTCCATATGGCATTCTCTAATACCAAAACTGTGGCAAGGCATGATGGGACTTGTAGTTTCACAACAGCTGGAGGGCCATAGTTTGGACATGCCTGATTCTAGGGGCCCTGTTGGACACAGTCCATCAGTGGATTTACTTGCCAGAGGTACGCCACAGGGCTCTGCAGTCCCGTGTTCAGCATCTCCTCCCTCAGGTGTGTCTCAATCCATGCATTTATGAGGGTCCTAGGCTCCATGGTGTCAGCCTTCGACATAGCGGAGTATGCACAATTCCACTCTCACCCTATACAACAGGAAATAGTCAGGAAATGGCCGGGTCGTACTCCAATCTACAATTACACCTGATTGTCTTGTCACCGGCAGCATGGATTTCCCTGTCCTGGTGGCTTCTGGATCAAAACCTCTTGATGGGGAGGCTGTTTTGGATCCACCGGTGGACTCTCCTCACCACGGAGGCCAATCTCCATGGTTGGGGAGCGGACACAGGTCAGAAATCCTTTCAGGGGTTGTGGACTTCACAGGAATCCCTACTGTCCATCAATGTCCTCAAACTGTGGGCAGTCCTTGTGGCTCTCCGCCAGGCGGAGCCTTGGCTTCAGGGTTGCCTGGTGCAGGTCCAGTCGGTGGCTTACATCAACCACTAGAGTGGCACTTTGAGTTGGGCGGCCATGGCGGAGGCCAAGATCCCCGCCTTGTCATCAATCTTTATTCTGGGGGTCCTCAATTGGGAAGCAGACTTTAACTGTCAGACTCTGGATGCTGGCGAATGGACCCTCCATCCAGAAGGCATTCCAGATTTTGGCAGACCGGAGGTGGATTTGATAGCTTCACGCCACAATCACCAGGTCACCCTGTACGGGTCCAGGTCTCGAGACCCAGGAGCTTGCATGGTAGATGCTGTCGGCCCCATGGCCTTTTTGCTCTCATGTATACCATTTCTCTGAGAACTTCGCAAGTTGAAGGTGGAGGAAGGCACATTAATCCTGGTAGGCCCAGGCGGATCTGGTTCTCAGATCTGCAAGCCATGTTAATGGAACCTTTGATCAGTCTGCCTGTGGCCAGACCTACTTACAAAAGGTCTGTACCTCCATCCCAATCCACAGTGGCTGTTGAGACCTCCTTAAGAACCAAGGGCTTTAATTCAAGGGTCATTTTGACTATGCTCAGGGCTCCTAGGCCGCCTTCAGCTGGTGCTTATCACATGGGGCGGGCTCACTTTTCCAGGTGTCGCTCCCGTAAATTTAATCCAAAGACTTACCATTTGTTTCGGATTCTGTCCTTTCTGCAAAAGGGTTTGGAGGCTGGCCTCCGTCTGTCTTCCTTCTGCAGGCGGTTGGCGTTGTTGCAGGATGTCCGCACTTTCTTGCAGGGGGTCTTGCACATCCAACCTCAGTTTGTTCCACCAGTCGCACCATGGGATCTTTTGAACCCTTGCTGGCTTACATTGAAAACTGTTGGCCATTGCTTTCGGCCAGGAGGGTGTCTGATTTGTCGGCTCTGTCCTGTCAGGCTCCTCTCCTGGTTTTTCATCCTGATAGGGTGGATCTTCAAACAGGGTGGATCTTCAAACAGGACCATCACACCTTCCCAAGGTGGTGTCCAAATTTGTGAACCAGAAGATAGTAGGCCGGATGCCTCTCCTGAGCAGTGGTCTCTGGATGTGGTACATGCTTTGCGCATCACACTAAAGCCCTTAAGAATTCTGATTCTCTCTTTGTCATCATGGGATTTCAAAAGAGAGATTGGCCTGTTACCAAGCAGGCTTACTTGGGCGCATCCCTCCCGGTTCCTGCAGGGGTCCAGGCTTATTCCATGAGGTCTGTGGGTGCGTCTTGGGCCGTTAATGGCAGCGCAACAGCAAAGCAGCTTTGCAAGGCGACAACTTCGTCATCTTCTAATACTTTCTTACACTTCTATGCGTCAGACACGTTTGCCTCACAGGACTCGTCATTTGGTCAGAGTGTATTAGCTGGGTGGGGGGCTGCAGGAGAGGGACCATAGCAGAGGGGCACCGCGGGGAGTCATCAGCAGCAGGAGCATAGAAGAAAAATTCAATCAGCGGCCGCCCTGTATATTTTTTCTATTATCCAGCTCGCCGCAGGGTCCGGTGTAGCGGCGAGTGGCGGGAGAAAATACTATTTAAAACATTGAGCTGCGGGGATACTGCTGGGCTGCGCTGCTAGAAGGGCAGCGTGCAGGGGACGCTTTGGGGGACAGTGACAGTGAGCCAGACAGGGGGAGGCGGGAGCATTCGGTGCTGAGAAAAAAAAAAAAAGACCATACAATGAATGGGCAGCCTGTGATTGGCTGAGCGCTCTCAGCCAATTGCTGACTGGCTAAGAGCGCTCAGCCACTCACAGGCTGCCCATTCATTGTATGGGCTTTTTTTTCCCAGCACTAAGCTCCCGGCTCCCCCTGCCCTGCTCTCAGTTACTGCTGCCTCTGTTTCCCGCAGCGTCCGCTGCCTCTGCCCTACTAGCAGCATCCCCCGACATCTGCCACACAGCGTCCCAGCCACCCTGCTCCCTCCACCTTCCCAGAGCACAGCTCCCTGCTCTGGCGTCCCCTGCCCGGCTGCACATAAGATTTAGCAAATCTTATGTGCAGCTGGTCCGACCTCCCGACTCCGATCCAATGCGCGCAGGACCGCGCATCGGGTGTCTGGACATGCGATTTTGCCAGATTTCCCTGCCCGATCCATCTGAATCGGGTGAAATGAGGACCAAATCGCATAGTGTATGGGGTCTTTAGACACGCACAGTAGCCCGTGTCCACCTGCCACTCACTACCCACCGAACAATCTATGAGGACCGCATCCCAGGGGACCTGCCTGTTTAAAAAAAAAAAAAAATGTCCCTGCCTGGCATTTGTGGGTAAAATACACGCTATAGCAGATCTTTGCAAACCCTGAATACTGGGTTTAAGTATATTTTAGACAAAAACCATATTCGAGAACAGTGTATTATAGACTGTAAAACATAAATAATGCGAGAGAGAAAATGGAGCACAATTACAAAACTCGTTACAAGTTGTGAATTTGAAAAAGTATTGTGAAAGTCATTGACCAAATAAAATACACTGAATACTGGGTTTTAGATTTCTCTTCAGTAATCAGTGACTACGACATGGGCAAGCCAGGCACCAGGTAGTCAACATTACAGTACATATATTTATAGGGAGAATTCAATTGTTTATCTCCCACCTAAAGTGACAGGAGATCATGGGGCTATATGCAATTGTGCAAAATGCCAGTAGCCGATTGCTAACAATTACATTACCAACATGACATTTTCAGATAGGTACTAAAGGTAAGTGGCTTACCTTCCATTTAAAACTAGTTTGCTCAGATTAGGTTGATAATTAGTAGCCTACAGATGAAGACTTATTAGGAGGCTTGCAGTTATTTGCAATATGCTGCCAGTGTCCTTGGTTACACGACTCCAGTGGTTCTCAAGCGATGGATCATGTCCATCTTAGCATGGTGTTGACTCTACCCCCACAGTTGCATGCCCAGTCCAGCACCTGGTGACTGCTTCAATACTGATTTGCAACTGCTGCCCCCACCACCTTCTCCCTGTAAACAACATCTGAGAGATGTTACAACAGACTTCTCCTGCGTGTCAACCTTGTGGAAATAGTAGTTGTTTTAATGGTTCAATAAAAAGCAAGGCCTCATTGCATAAGTTTGTTCAACACATACATGGGTAGAATGAATAGTATGGCCTTGGTTTAGCTTTTTTCAGTCTCCATACTTGTATTTGTTGCAATGGTACACAAAGGCATCTATCCTGACATAGAAGAATCTAGTGGTAAGCACCTGAAGCTCATGAGCGATGTGTGCAGCAACCACTGAGATGTTCAGTTTGACAGTAATATTCATTCAGATACATCTGTCCTAGAGAAGTTACTCAATGGGCGGTATTCAATGTGAATACCGGCGATGTGCAGCGAATCCTGTTTAGGATTCGCTGCACATTCGCCACTGGTCGCCGCGTTCCGGAGCCTCGCCGGCTTCGGTATTCAACGAGTCAGGGGCTCGCTGCCCCTGACCGGCGAATTTGAGCTCCTGCGGCGAACGCCGCAGGGAGCCTGAGGACGGTGGCAGGCAGGGAGATGGAAGTCTCCCTGCCTGCCCCAGAACGTTTGTGGGGGGGGAGGTGGGCTCCCTGGGTGCCAGGCAGCACAGGCTGCCCCCCGGGGGTGCCAGCAGGGGGACCAGGTATATTCACTACACCCGATCTGAATATCTAATGAGCGGCTCGGCTCCGGCCCCCTGCTGGCTGCTCTGTGTAAAAAAATAGTAATAATTTCAATTAAATATATATTCATGTGCTTACAGCACATTAATAAAAATAGCATGCCCCTCCTCAGAATAAAATTCCAGATTTTTTTTACACCAAATGTAAAAAACAAAAACACTTTATTTTAAAAGTTCACCTTCCACTTCACCATAAAAAGATAGCGATTGCTACTCGGTGAATCATGGCGAAAAAAAACTTGAAATTTATTCGCCATCTGGTCATTGAATAGGGTGATTCACCGTTTTAGTCAGAAATTCGCCTTACAGCACAAAATCGCCATAAAAACCTGGCGAATCAGCCTCATTGAATACCGCCCAATGTGGCAGAAATGGTCATTTGTGGTGGCAGAGCTTGGCCGGCAAGATCACTGCTCATCTTGAGTGTTTGTCCTGCCGTTATTTAAAGCAATTTATAGAGGCAATGTTAGGGCAGATCCATTCCAGAGAACGGTTTAACGAGAACGGTACACTCCGGTAAAAAAAACAAAACTTGTAGGTACAAGTTAACGGTTGCTCCTTGTGTTATCAAAGGAGATTTTGAATTCCCTTTGCTCTATTTGAGGCAGTAACACGTACTAGGAAGCGGAATGAGTATGGCTCTTGCATCACTAGTACTACAAATAGCAACATAAAAAGCATTATTAAACAGTCAGCCATAGCGCAGAGTTCACGAGTAGCTCAGCTATACCACTACTGGGGGCGAAGTATAAAATAAAAGAGGCGTTACTAATGGTTCTCTGCAGTGGGACTTTCATAAACCCCAATTCTTGGAAAACTGCCATGAATGGAGTGCATGCAATTGTACTATGTTGTTGTAGGTTTTATTATAATAGAAATGAGTTATTCCTAAATAAAAGTTACTTAAAACTCATTAATGTTGCATTTCTTTTTATTTCTTTGAAAATTTACACAAGCCGAAGTCATTAACAAAATACATTGTTTATTAAGAGATGCATTAAAAGGTAACAGTATAAATGGCATCAATTTGATAATGCAAAAAGAGATGAAGCCTGCTGCAAAAACATCTTAACAGCAGGATGTGTACATTCAGTATATAGAAAAGAAACAAAAAAAACACCCCAATAACCTATAACCAGCCCAGGGAGTCTATAAGGCCTCAAACTGAACAGATATGTACCGGCTGCCACAGCTAGGTGGTGCTGTATGCTAGGTCTTGGAAAGGGCTGCTTGTAGTATTGGTAAAGAATTTCCAGCATAGCTACTGAACCCAATGTTTGCTCTTTTCAGGTGATAAATCTACACTTTCTAAAGAGCGTATGCATAGGTTCGCAAATAAATATTTTTTTGCTGGAAAAACTAAAAAAAAAAAAAAAAAAAAGTTACCCCTTATCCTAGCACCATTGCAGCATGCAGGCTTGCTGGCTGTACAGAGATGCCAGCTGACTTATAAGGACTCCTTAAACAGAAGTATCTTGCAAAAAGTCATTCAGTTACTCACGGGGGTGTCTGCGCACTTCCCTGGTGCAGAAAAGGCGTCAGACCAGCACAAAACTGGCTCAATTCTATCTAGTCTCCCACAATGTCTATATTTACTACAACATCAAACTCAGACGGACAGCTTCAATTTCTAAAAACAGAATTGCTAACAAGTGTGGCACCTTAGTATTGGCATTTATAGTAACCGCCATGATTACTCTGTGCAAATGGCCAAGCTCCAGTTTCCTGCCAAGTGGCGATGCTCCCATCTGGAATCACACACATAAGATTGCAATGTCCTTACAGTGTGGGAGGCCATTTTGTAGGTTGAGCCTATAGTTACCGGGACTTTAAGTTCCCTAAGGCAGGAGCTATAGGGGGCCCCAGCCAATGTCACTATGCTCATTAACTATGCAGCACTTTAACGTTAAAGTGTACTTTGGTCAAGCCAGCCAATCAGGATTTCCCAACACTAGGGTAATGGTGCAGAGCCTACAAAATGGCTGCCTACACCAAGTACAGGTCACTTGGGGCAATAACCATGTGTAATTGTCCTAAAACAGATTACACCTAGAAAAGGAGGAAACTTTCGCTATGGGGGAGGGGGGGGGGGGAAGCAAAACACACAGGTCAAGTAATCGATGCCCGTTTACAGCCATAATAAGGATCCCACAACAGAGTTACAGTGTGGATTGCTGGCAGAAATGATCGGATAATCTGAAGGAGTTTTCATTTGGTGGCAAGCATGTCTGTATTTGGAATTGGTAATTTAACAGCTAATTGACCCTATTCAAGCCCTCTAATGATGTGACAGAGGCACAATGCCATAGACATGCGTAGGGTGACCCTGCTAACTTCGTTACACCCCCTGGCAGTTAATAGAAGGTGACACTGGATTTGCCACCTGGCGGGTTCAGAACTCTGTTGTGAGAGCGTGGGATCGGCCCGAGGTGTGGCTCGTGTGCAGCGAGGGCTGGGTCAGGCACCACAACGCGCTCTTCTCTGGCAACTGGTGTCTTTTCTTCTGGTTTAGGTGCAGGCGGATCAGCTTTAACTGCAAGAGCATTAATAGAAAAAAATCCAGCTCTTATCCAAACATAGGAAGACCCATCACTGGGCCGTTATCAAACACACAGCACAATAAGATACTACAGCCAGACACACAAATATATCACCTATATACACACCCATCTGATGCATTCAGGGAACCGCAGCAGAAAACAAACGTTTTACTACAAACAGATGGGGATGTAGTTTTTTACTTCGAGAAGCAGCATTATGGCGGGGGAAATTTATTGTTACCATATGTTATAGAAAATTTACTTGTTCTATACCAAGCATTCCCAACCTCAGTCCTCAAGGAATACTAAGTGCATGTTTTAGTTATGTGTTCACCCATTAGTGCCCACAGTAATACTACAGATCTTAAAGGGTCCTACAGAGAGAAAGCTTAACCAAATGCTTACTTTAAGGTTCTAGTCCTACAACACACTGCTGATCATTGCAGTACATGTAACATGTGGGGAGAAATATATATAAAATATCAAACAGTGATTATGTACCCTATCCAACCCAATGACACATACCTGTGTGCCAGTCATATAAGGCAAGTGGTACCTACCTGGGGTTACTGTTTTTGTAACTTCTGGTTCTTTTAGAGTGATGTTATCCTGCAAAATACAAGGGATTGATATTTTTGAAATGTCGTCACAGAGGAAGGAGAAAAATAAATAAAAAGACTCCAACAGTGGCCCAGTTGCAGGGGACTATGGAGGGAAAACACATACGTCTGCTTGGAACACCAGATAACCTAGTAACATGCAGTACTCTATACAACAACCCTCCGTGTTTCTCGGCATCTCTCAGAGGTCTCACAATCACCATTATAGTGGACCTTTAGAAGGACAGGCATGATGCTACAATAAACTGATACCTTAGGTTTATTTGGATGTGCCTTGGGGCTCGTTGGCCTCTGTCCATCACTAAAGATGTCATTGCCCTTTCGTCCAAGCGGGTTCTGCCGTGGGGCTGCAGGAACCGGTTCTGAGTCCTGAAATATGCCACTAGTTTTCCCACCTATAGGAACAGAGCAAACAAGGGTCAGAAAGTGTGACTTCCTATTCATTATATTATATTACCTTTCCATAATCAGTGGGAGATAATACAGCAAGTTACAAGACCTCTGAATAATGCAACTACAGGCACTTTTATAGACCATTATGTTTCGGCCACATAATATGTAAGTTTCGGGATTACCTCTTTGTGGGGTAGATGTATGAAGCAGTGATAAGGGAGAAGTGAGCTAGAGCAGAAGTGGACCATGGCAACCAATCAGCTGCTGTGTATAGTTTTATATTCTGCAAATTATAGAGGTTACTTCAGTGCTGATTGGTTGCCATGCTTCTCCTCCCTTATCACGGCTTCATACATCTACCCCTCTGTCCTGCTTGGCTATTGGTATTACCATCCTAGCATTCCAACGAGAGGTGGTATCGGTGTGTGGGGGTGACCAGTACCTCACACATTCCAAAGGCTGAACACAGCCCTACACACAGTATACAGATCTGTCCAAGCTTATGACTCCCATGAGGTTCACACATCTGGCCAGTTCCATGCCTGCATAACATTCAACTACACGTGCATAAACAGCAGGCTTTAGGATGCAAAGTGTGTGACATGCATACACTAATGTATGTGAGAAATATACTGCGTAACATCGCCACTACATACCCAATGTAAATAACACTAGCTACACCGCGCATATCTTCCCAACAGAGGAGACGTCCTTGGATTCCTCTATTACTGGCATAAGACCCAGTTCCTAAGGCCAGCTCATGACAAGCCCCAGCTGTCTCCGGCACAACCATTCCTTCACAGTCAGGAAGCCACACACCGAGGGATACCAAACCTCACCTTCCTCAGCAGAGCATTCCTGTGCCAGTCAGTAATCCAGGTGCTCATCCGCCCTTCTTTTTACTTGGACTACCACTGACAGCATGCCAATTAAGCAGAATCACCAAGAGCTGGATGCAAGTATACAGCATTCATCACAATCAGACCCCCAAGTCGGAATCTGAGGCCATTTATAACACTCAAGCGAGAGCACATCTAATCCAAATCAGTGTAAACTCCTTATAACTGGGCAGCACACTACAGGATCACACTTGTTTACTCAGGTGGGAGGACAACGACAGAAAGCAAAAAAAATTAAATAAAATAAAACCCCCCAAAAAAAAAAACTGCTAGAGCAGCTAAAAGCATGCCATTTATTCGAGGGGAAAGAGAGTGGGTGCTCTGCCAAATGCTGACAATTATAGTCCATCACTGACTGCAGTGGCTTCTAGAATAGCCGCTAATACCCGTGGCAAGTTATTGCTATTTCGGGACATAAAATGCTGCTTCTGTTATTGTTTAAGACAACAGAGTACTAAAATCTGCGGGCCTCATACCTTTCTCTGCCTAATCTCCTGCGCCTCTTGTATCATCCTGTCCCATTTCTCAGATACACCGACTACACATCCAGACACCCGGAGACAGTACAGCCCAACCCTTCATCACTGGGACGGGGTGAAGGCTGCGGCCATCTTGGATCTGAGGGGTACTGCGGTATCAGGTGTCATTATTTTACCCCTGCCTGTATAAGCCTGGATCAGCTTACCCTTTCTTTAAAATACAAGACTATTGCATTCACAGTCCTCTACGGGGGGTGCCTGTTGCATTGTCCTGGTATACTGTTGCTTATTTATAGTTGAAGCTTGGAGGTGTGCTAGCCACCACCAAGCAAACTTTGCACTTCTGAGTACTATATTGTTGATAACATTGATATGGCTGACCCCACACAAATGCTCATTAAGGCTATTGAGGAATCCACCCAGAGAATTATTACTAAAATTGTGACCTCTGTACTTATATGCTCTGTGCCCAGGCATTGCACATTGACAGAACCCCAAACTTTCTCCGATGCAGACTGTCAAGCGGAGAGGTCTTCTGTAACTCCAGATGCCGGTAGCGTAGCTCCTTTTGTTTCTTTGGATACAGACTTTGGTGTGTCGGCTCAGATTGGATGGCCTCGTTCAGTCCTCTATTATGTGACTGTCCCGGAATCCTTCCCTGCTTGTCTCCAGAACATATATGCAACGCCTAGGTTCCACGGCATGTGTCTGGACTTCATGTCCCAATATTTCTGCTTTTCATGTGAATATCCTCAGGATCGTGATGGAACAAATGCTGATTACTGTTCTTCCTCATGTGCAATGGCCATTGCTGACTTTCTGACTATCTCCTTCTATGAAGCTGAATATTGGCCTGATTAATAAAAGATAACGGTACTTCGCACGGTTACTAAGAACCTGGCTGTCCTGATATCTAGATCCTATACTCCTGTGTCTATCCTTATTACTTTGCTCTACTGCTTGTATTTTACGTTTTTGTATAATAGGGTAAAATTAGACTATTCTCCTGTTTTATTGAATACTACAAGTTCACTGCCCCAGTGGGTCCATATTGATATTATCCTTCAGCTGGGTCTGGGTGGGGGGGGGGGGGGTAGACTAGAATGGTATAAATTAGCTACGATGTAGAGGTTTCCATCCTGTTGGGCTTGCGGGTATCCTATTGTTCTAGCTAAAGACCACTGGTTTACTACCTTCTTTATCGGGGAGGGAGGGATTATTTAGGTTAGTGTAGTGTAAACGTAGTGTAGTTAATTGGGTGGGTTGAAGCTATTTCAGGAGCTCCAGGTGTGCCTAAGTTGGGGGGTTTGGGGTAGGTTTACTTTGGCATTTAGTTTGCTTTTCTTTAATTTTGAATAGTTGGGCACATTTTTCTTTTATTTTAAGTGAATTTGGTTACTGCAAACATCACTATACGCGAGTCCTACTAAACGCGGAGTATATTAGGCATTTTAATATAGAACTTTTATACCACTATACAATAAACATTGTATGGTCATGTCCGAATGTTGTTGGAGTCCAGGCAGACGGGATCCCGACATCGGGCTAATGATTTTCGGGATCCGACAGAACAGATCAAATGACTTTATTTTATTAAGACTTAATCCCTGCTGGATGGATGGAGGAAAAATAAAAACCCACACACCAACCAAATTTCCCAATTTCATGACGGTTTCCATTTTAAAAACGAATTAAGCCGTTTTCCAGCACGCAGTTTTTAAAGCATGTTGACCAAGGCTATGGCAGCCTAATCAAAAGAAAAAATTGCATTGCCGTCAGGCGCCATCTAGTGAAAGCCATAGGGAAAACAACTGAGTTCCCCATTCTAATGTGATCTGTATGCAGGGAACAGGTATACCTTAGTAGCATCACATTGTATTCTGTTACCAGCGAGTCCGCGTGAGGACTGACGACAACTTGGAAGACTGCGGAGACATTAAATATCATCCTTTGTTCGGCGCTGCGGAAACCTTATGGCACCATATGAAGTACAGAAACAAATGAAAAAAAAAAGTGACTTCTAGGACAAGTACATGGTATATAAACATTGCTGCATCACTGGACAGGACACTGAAATAAGCATCAGGGAGGCCAAAATGGAGCTCTAGGTGCATAGGTAAGAAGTATGGCAATAGTCTAATGCTGGCCATACAATAGTGCGATTTGGCTACTTATCACTGATTCCGAAGGATTGGGACGAGAAATTGGGTGAAAAGTGGACTAAATCACATGTGTTTGACATTAGATCCAATCTGTGGTCCCGTGCGCATTGGATTTGTCAGAGGAGGGATCTGCTTGCACGGTTGACCTCCAACTTGGACAGCTGCCTGGCAATGGGGGAATAAGTTTGCATACAATAGATCACATGTGATCCTGCCGCCTGGGAAGGTTGTGGGCAACTCAAGGGGCATCGGCTGCAACTTCACCCCTCCAATAAGTCACAGTAATATATTGGGCTTAAGAGAAACGAGACAGCATGAGGGCGGTAGGGCCCTGCTTGATATGGCTTATACTGTAAAGGCGAGGGTCAAACAGACATGGTCTTGGGATGAGAGATGAGCTGGCCATACACTAGAACGACATAAGTTTGGTCGAATGAGTGATTGTATGGGTTTTGAAAGCACATGACATATGATCTGCTTACGCCCACAACCAAAGCCGATGGATCATATGAGCAGCACATATGACCTGAGGATCAACCTCTCGACCCACGGGAACGCGCATCGTATCGATATTCCTCACAATTCATCGCACGACCCCTAGAAATTGTATGTTGGAGCCTGATATCGTTCAGGTGTATGGGCACCTATAGATGGGTTTAATAAATAAGTAGGTCTTGAGAGCCTACTTGAAGTTTTGTAGAGAGGTGGAGAGTCTGATGTCTATTCTAATGCTACCCATACACTTATACGATCGGATGTGACATCGAAGTGCGATGTCCATCGAACTGATCGCATCTTAAGGTGCAAAACTTGACCCCTTTCAGCACCTAATATACCATGCCATCTTGAGATTGCACATCGGGTGCAGAGTAGCGTAGCGTTAGCGAGCGGTGGGGGTCAGTGGTGGCAGAAGAATTATTTAAAACATTTAGGCAGCCCTCTGATTGGCTGAACTCAGCCAATCAGAGGGCTGCCCAGTGTTTTAAACAATTCTGCCGCCACTGCTCGCTAGCGCTACGCAACTCCTCTGTTCACCCTCTTCCACGCCACCAGCAATCCCTCCGGTCCCCACTCCCCAAAATCCACAATGCCAAAACAGTCCCCTTTGCCCCCCACTCGCGGATTGCATTTGAGCTATCACATGTGATTAAAAAACAACATGCGATGGCTCCTGCCATACGATAAATATTATGTGAAGCACATACCATCTATCGACGCGTCATTCAACGGCAGGTCCGCACATCGTGTCGAATGGTCCCTTAAAAATGCATACAATCATTTAATTTATCAGCCAGATGTGGTCGAAATCGAATGAATGCATGCAATATCACACAAGTGTATGGGTAGCATAAGTGATGTGCAGCATCATTAACCTTGTGCAGGAGAACAGCGTTTACAGTACTACTGCATGTGCTCTCCCCCAGAGTCACACCTAACATACAGAATTACAGTCTGACAAAAGACCCTTCTCATGTTACTACACAGCTGTACCTGCGAACCAGGCTAGTCCAGTCACGTCTTTCTCATGGAAATCATTCAGCAGTCTTTTATCCAATTTGTTCTGAGACAGGAGTGTGTCATTCATCTGCATTTATATTAACCGGCTACAGGAAGCACCTTTATATACACCTAGTAGCCCCGCTGTAACTATCAGGTGGCTTCCTATGCCATGGTATTCTACAAGAAATATCCAGGGGATCATTCAAACAAATAAAAAATCATAGAAGGGAAACAAACCCCCAAATATTCCATCAAGTAAATCTGGGATTACGCAAACCGCTGACACTTGTGGAATTGTCCTGCTGCCAGTACTGCCTGCTGCTTCATACAATGCACACACAATAAAATATATGTTTATTGTAAACAGTCTACCCCCAAGCAGCATCATGCGATGGGCTAACAAACACACAACTATGCTGCTTGGCCGCTTTTTACCAAGACATCATACACACAATAACAATTATCACCAGTTATTTGTATAGCGCACACATATTCCGCAGCGCTTTACTGAGTATAGTTGAACATTCACATCAGTCCCTGCCCCAGTGGAGCTTACAATCTATATTCCCTACCACATGTACATGCATACACATTCATTCTAGGGTTAATTTTTTTGGGAGCCAATTAACCTACCAGTATATTTTTGGATTGTGGGAGGAAACCAGAGTAGCTGGAGGAAACCCACGCAAGTACAGGGAGAATATACAAACTATGCACAGTTAGGGCCATGGTTGGAATGGAACCCATGACCCCAGCGCTGTGAGGTAGTAATGTATATTTGCTAAGGTCTATGGTGTTGCAAACACTTTCTGAAATATCATGAACAGTTTAGGCTTCTGGAACGTAAAGTTGGCACTAGTGAATGACACAAAAGCCCTTATGCCAGCAGTTTCCCTATATGACCCTGAAAAACATTATCAGAGGGAAGGTTTCAGAATCAGGTTTCATACATTAGTCTAGAGGAACAGCAGCCTCAGCTGTATGTATGTAACCATGCAGTTAGCTACAATCACCTCCCACCCGGACAGACTCTCAGAAAGCCGTACCGCTTTACTGCTACCTGTACATCAAATTGCACCAGACACTAGTGGTCACTAAGCCGACATTTCTCTGTGGCGGTCCTCTTTAACACGCTGAAATGGCACCACGAGATGGCCAGTAAACCTTGTAGTATATGTTGGATAAGAGCGCAGCCAAGCTTCACTGCGACTCTTGGTGGCAAATCACTTGGTACTAAACTCCTCCTTAGTGCCCATACTACAATATGCCCGACAGTGACAAGTGTCAAAGAATCCCTTGACTTAATTGCTGCCAGTAGAGACCTTTTATCTCCATCTGTGAGCAAACAGCATGTAAAACCTCCAACTTTAGAGGGATCCTCACCAGGCAGTTTCCCTGTAAGTCTTGGGGTGTAAGCAGTCTAGAGTGAACACTCACCTGGCGGGTTGGAACGCTTTGGTGCATTTTCTTGTTCTGTTGGTGATCCAAAGATGTTACTGGAGGCCTTCTGCTGTCGTCTTGGTGCAGCCACTTCCTCAGCATTGCCAAAAATACAGCTGGACCCACCTCCTGGCGGCTTCAGCACCCTACACGTGGACAAGAAGGAAACACTGATTATTCACGCTGCAACGTTGGGTATAGAAAATGCCTGAATAAATTCTGCAGACACAATGAGGAGACTGCTGGCACTGCCACAGCATATAAATTAACGTCACGCATTAAATAACTTGTCTTTTACATCACTTGTAGTATGGGGCAATTCACTTCACTGCTGTACTCAACACTGGGACTTAAAAAGGCTGCGTGGGGGTGGGTTTTTCATTAACAATATTGACTATGCGGGGGGCGTGGCTTGACCTGCTGGGTGAGAGGACGTGGATCTCCGGGGCTCCGCAATTATCCTGGTATAACCTCCTGACCCCGGGACCACGGCTCTCTCTCCCTTATCCCTCTTCTACATGAGCACCTCCTGCACATCCTGTGCCACCCGCTGACCTTGCGCTGGACTCCCGTCTACTGCTGTGACAGCCCTGGCCTTCCGAGTGTGGGACGCCCGGGCGCCATCTTGGCACCTCTGACATCCGCTCTCAGAGCGCCGATCCTCTGTGCTCCCGGCACTTGAGCACCTGCGCTGATCTGCCCGGCACTTGGTGGCGGTGGTCTCCTGCAGTACCGCCCTGCACATCTCGGCCAGCACCCGGTCAGAGCGCATCCATTAAGTGACGCTGCGGCGGAGGGGGAGTAGCGGACATTTTGGTCACTGAGGGGCAGCGGGCCTCATCCCTTGCTTTTGGCTTGCACAGACACCCACATAAGCGGCGCTGCGCTGGGAGAACAACTCTGCCCATCCTGGCATACAAGGTACTGCCTTTTATATAGAGACACTACGTTCCTCCTGCCGGCCAGTTGCTGCCTGTCTCCCACTGCGGGGCAGCTGGAGACACAGGCCTATATATTGACATATCACTGTCTGGGCTGTCGATCCCTATTACGTGTAACACTCTGGTGATCAGGTGGTCCCTGGTTAGTTGGTCCTCCTGTGTACATTGGTGGTGTGCTAGCTGCCTCCTTGTGTCCTCTGGGGGACTGTCCGGTTGCTACTAATATCATGGATGATCAATTGCAACTGATACTCAGGGCTATTGATACCTCTGCCCAGAGGATTATGGATAAACTTGGAGACGTGATCGATATGCTTATAAATCCTCAGAATATGGCCTACACCACGTTGGAGTCTACAAATATCCTGGATCCGCCCTGTCAGTTTGAGAAGTCCCTCGCTGTCCCCGAGGACGGGTGCCTTCAATACCGGGTGCCGTATCAAAGTGAGATGTCTCCTGTTCATATTTTGCTTCCTAGCAGAGGATATCGTCCGAATATTTGTCCTTCACTTGGGTTATGTGACCCATTTATATTTATGCCATCCTTTACATCAAGTGAGCCCGCGAATCCCCTGGATATATGTGGCAGGTCCGGGATGTCTTCTGCGCCTCCAGATGCCGGTGTCAATATTTCCTTGATTCCATTCTATCTTACTGAGTTGTCTCATCCTGTTCCTGACAATAGTTTGCCTCCTACCAGATGGTGCTGCTCAGTCATTTGTTACATGACCTTGGTGGAAATTTCTGCTCTCCAAGAATCCTTTTATCCCTGCCTCTGGATCCAGTTTACATCTTCTCGGTTTCACTACATGACTCTGCTCTCCTTGCTGCAATACTCCTGCTTCCCGTATGTGTACCCTTGGGTGCGTACTAGGGAAACTACTATCCATTTGGCTCTGGTGCTCCAGAGGGCCTGGCCGGACTAATTAATATTTCTTACCCCTGTGCTTACTATTCCTATTTTATTTTTGGTATAAGATATATTTAGGATAACTAGTACATTTCATTCCCTTTGACATGGACAATTCTGCTAATGTTTTTCCAATACTGTTTCAAGCTTACTTTACCCATGCAATCTGTGTTCATTCATGTTATAATGTGTGCCTTGCACAATGTGGGTGATAGGAAAATAGAGTTAAGTGTTTTCTATTCCACATATCCTGACTCTCTGAGTACACTCAAAATATTTGCGGCTTTATTTGATTCAGACTTCAAGGGCTCTGCTACTTTACACCCGGACAATATGGGTGGGCTACTCCGAGCAGTGTTGGGGGCTTTTAAATATTCTTATTTTAGCCCCTGTCAGATATCCGTATACATATCCTTCCTTACTTGGGTGGGATGGGGTGGGGTAGGGTAGGTTAGATTAGCGTTAGATGGGTATTATGGGAGAGGAAGGTTAGCTTTTTTCTGGCTCAGCTAGCTACCATAGAAGCTAGAGGCCACTAACTTACTTGCTCCTATGGTCCCCATAGAAATAGATATAGTTGGGTGGGGTACAGTGAAGGGATCCAGGTACACCTCAGTTGGGGGCGGGTAGTACAGGGTTTGGGGGTTATAGGGGAGGTTTGTTTTGGGTTAGTGATAGTGGGGTAAGAGTTAGGGGCTCCAGGTATGCCTAAGTTGGGGGTAGGTTATACAGGGTGGGGGGTTTTAGGGTAGGTTTGTTTTGGGCATTATTTTATTTATAATTTTGGGTAATTGGGCATATAATAGGTACTCTAAAGTCTATTTGGACATTGAACAATATAGCAGGAGTCCCCTACTAAGTGGGAGGTTGATGAATACTCCGATCCGTGATTAATATTATAATATATATACGTTTTTTATGTACATGCTTGGTCATCCCCGAATGGCGCCTTCGGGAAATGTAATACCATGATTGCTCTATATGTATCCTGCTGATGATCACAAGACCACTTACTCATACTGTATTTCTTCATGTCCACCTTGCAAGTTTATGTTGTTGCCCTATTTGCCCCTCTATGTATAAGGGGTGCTGTAGTTTTGTTATATGAAAAATCTCAATAAAAATTATTGAATTAAAAAAAAAAAAAAAACAATATTGACTATGCACACAAGACAATAGGCATGCAATATTAACACGTACATATCGCGCAGGGTGTATTCAACTCTAAGTCCATTCGTAAGAATATATCTATCTATCTATCTCATTTTTATGATCTCTATGATTTAAAGACTGACATCATACCACGTGGGAATGTTAACAGACCACCCATTAGTATGTACCCTAGAGAGGTTCCTTTCTTCTGACCTCTCTCTGTATTGTACAGTACATCGGGTTCTCACTTTTGAAGAGAGACAATCCTGTCATCTTGGAATGACAGAAACTATAAAAGCCACACATTTCATCTGGTGCGCCAAGTCAGCCAGAACAGAGCCAGGAAACGGCCACACTAACTGACATTTCTATGAACCAGGAGCGTGAATAAAGTGAAAGAGGAGTTAATAAAACCATACACAATTCTGGCAAAGGACTGCACCGAGATAACAGCGACATATGAAGTGACTGCAGAGTGATGTGCTGGCAGTCGTGTCACTGTGTAATGGAAGCAGCAGCAGCGAGCTGGAGACCCGCAGCCAATGTACAGCCACTGATTATGTGGGGGAGGGAGAAGGGGCCACAACTCACTGTGCAAATATGCCATGTCCAGGACACAGAGCTTTCAGATACATCATTACATGTTGCTCGTGAGAACTTCTACAACTGCATTTTAGGGCATATTATATACACAATTTTGCCTCTGGTTACTGGCCTGTGCTGGAATGGGGAATAGGGCAATGCGTAATATGAGCGCACTAAATAAAATAGGAGAACTGCAATCATATGCAATTCTGCTAAATGCAGTTTAATGTGGCAATTGAAAGCAAGGTGTTGCCGATGATCACTGGGCACTCATGTTTTACGGTTCATTACAGGAGACCCTAATCACCCACTTTCCTGCATTCCTCCATGATGTGTGAGAAAAATAACCCCCCCCCCCCCCCCATCCCTTTCCGTCCTGCAGATAGCAGAGTCCAGCTAGCAGCAGCTGTACTAAATACCAGATGTTTTGGTTTAGAGCTGGACTCATCTTGGTGAGATTACAGTGGAATTTTCTTGGCTATCATACGGATTCTGCAGAATACCCCATTGCTGGCAGAGATCGCTATGGGTAACCTATCCCTCAAAAGGTAATGTACAGCTGAAAATGCTGAGGAATTACTTGCAAGCTACAGCGGAGATCTCCAATGGAAGACAGTGCGAGGTCTGCGTCCTGCAATCGCAGCGTAAAAATAACTCATTCTGTAACGTGCCCGTGATGGTGACACTGAAGGGAAGGAAATATCTAAGATATCAAGAACCTCATTAAAAGACTAAAAGCGGCACCTCTAAAAATAGTGTCTCCTGTACATGACAGATGAATGGAGGGAAGGCTAATAAATACAGTCATACTGTAACCAGTAAAATGAAGACACTCCGGAAGACTGATCTTCTATGTGTTTAAAAGTTTCCCAGCATGTGGCCAACAGGGGAATGAAAGCATCCTGTAAATGGGAGCTGTAAGCGCACAGCTACCCCATATGGAATGATAGTAAGTCACGTGCCTACATTGTGTTACTCACTTACTAGGAGATACAGATACAAAATACTATGATGTACTGAGGGGTCCTTACACACATGTTCAGTCCGATATTGGATACAAGATAAACTCTTCCAGAAACGGCATGTCCAATAAGGAGGCGCAAGCTGCCTTCATTACTGCACAGCGTGTACAGGAAGGAGCAATAGATTTTTACGTTGAAATGAGAAAAGGATTGCACCAGTCATAGAAGAATGTGCCAAATGTTTCTGTGCCATAACCAAACTTCAGATTTATGGTCTTTCATGAAGATACAGGCTGACCGATGTTAGTTAGTTAGGCAGCGGGAGAGCTCAGATAGGCCATTGGGTAGGGTGGTTATGGTATATTAGGCCCACAGTGTCTGGGTCAACAGGAGTTATCCATGCAGTCTATGTTGACATGGACACCCTTTACGTCAGGCATGTCCAAACTGTGGCCCTCCAGCTGTTGCGAAACTACACATCCCAGCATGCCTTGCCATAGTTTTAGCATTCCCTAATACCAAAACGGTGGCAAGGCATGATGGGACTTGTAGTTTCCCAACAGCTGGAGGGCCATAGTTTTGACATGCCTGCTTTAGGTGTACTGTATCCCCTGCGCTTGCTATGTTTCGGGTACGGTATAACTCAACTCTATGCCCAAACGGATGGTTTTTTTTAGAAATAAAGATCACAAAAAAACTTAAGATGCAAACGTTGTTATCTCGATGGTCAGTATGTCAGGGTTAAGCCACGGCTTGGGGTGCGGGGTGGGTTATCGTTGGGCATGGTTAGGCTTAGGCACCAATCATGAGTGTAAGGCATCAGGTAAGGTGAGGGTAAATGGTGTATACACACGGAACAATTTGGAGGACAATATGGGTGTTCCCGATCGATGGGAATGATTCAAATAGTTACGTGCATTGTTAACGATGCTTTTACCCCTCCAATCATTAACGATGGTCTATGATCTTCCCTGCATGCAGGAAGATCATAGACCAATCTTTTGTGAAGATTATCAAATGGATTTGATACTCGTGAATGATGTGGGAACGCTTCCGGCATCGCTCCGTGTGTATGCACCTTTAGTATGCCTACCCAGCCCCTGTTGGGATTCTCCTCAACAGAATTGCCTGACCTCCCTCTGACGCTAGCATCTCCCATACGCATTACACATAAAGATGTGCAAATATAACATCTGACTAATGGAGAAGTAATACAAGTAAACAGTAACACAGCTCAGATTTGGTCTTTTGGGGTAAGATCCTGAAACCAGAGACTGTCTGTTTCCAGCATGTTGTTCTATCAGTGCCAGCTTACATAACTTACTTGCGACCACCACTGAGGGCTTCATATTTTACAACTCCTTAGTGTTCCCAAAACGGCCTTACTGGTTTCAATTATCAGCCAGACCAGAGTATCACGTCACTGAAGGCGTGCGGATTTCTAGGCTCCATAGAGACACTTGTGGTTCTGTCTTTTCCCTGATGTGCTATCTACTAAAGGGCAATAACCAGCTGGATGGCGAGATGAACAGGGGCCCCTCCAGTGTACAATACCACATCTCTGGATGCAGAAACAAAAGTACATGACTTTCCTAAATCAAGAGCTGTGTACAGTGTGACAGACACATGCTCAGCTCAGGCTAGGGAATACACAGGAAGTTCATTAATAACAGCTATGTGTAGCTGGCCCTGGCCAGGACCTAATGTATAGCAGCAAGACACTGAGGACAGGGCCCTTCTTGCAAGGGAGGATGGTAAATTGATCCGCTCCCGGGAAAAGAGGCTGTCCTGCTTACAACAGGGAGGATTCACTACAGGCGGAGGTGATGTGTAACGGATCGGTCACTAATAACCATAGAGACCAACATGGGATATAAAAGGAGATATACTGTAGGACTAACCCAGTACATTGACACCTCAACTCACATGGAAAGTTATTGTTGCATCTATTCTGCCAAGGCTCGCTAATCAGTTTAGCAAACAGGTAAACGCTGCCTGCCCGTGTGTGTGTGTGTGTGTGTGTGTGTGTGTGTGTGTGTGTGTCTCTATCTGTAAATACCTGGTTTGTTGTATCATTTACTTTTCAGATGCCCGCTATCCACCGAATTGGGGACGGGTGCTGTCATGTGATGTCGGACTCCCATCCTGAGCAGGCATCACCACTCCTGCGGTCTCAGTGGTTTTATGTAGATGCCCATAAATCACTAGCCATTCCTCCGCTGCAGCCCCCGACCTCCTTCTCCGGTGACACTCGCTAAAATCGTTCACTCCCAGGGGTTGCACCTGCACAAACCCATAATGTTGGGGGCAAATTTGGGCCCAAATCGGACTCATAGTGTTTTGTGTAATAAGGGTAACCAGGGCAGTCTAGATAATCCATCAGGAGTCTCATAGTTATTCAGCGGTTCCCACATATAAGGCATGATTACATTTAACTTGGTTTCATTAAAGCAAGTGACAAATGTGAGTCGTTTCCTGCGCTGCAAGTAGCGCTACTATCCCACTCTGCGATTCCTCAGTGCTTGGACGGAGTGACGGCAATGCTTACTGTAATGTCTCTGCACAGGTGAGGCTTCAAGGCAAAACTCGTGACTATTAGAACATTAAGCTATAACTTCTTACTATCCGCCAGTACGTGCTCTTATAGAAGCCTGTGCCCCAGAGATCACTACCAGCGACAAGGTCCTTCCTTCCGGTTGGTTATTTCAGTCATTATTTTATTATTATTACTTGCTATTTAGTGCCGTTATATTTATTCTGCATGGTTCATTATACTTCCCTGCGGAGTATCATGGCCAATATACATGATACGGGTATGGATCATATGGGCCACCTAAAGAAGGTTGGCAGTCATTAGTTCGACACCACTAGGTCGACATAATGCAAGGTCGACAGGTCATTAGGTCGACACAAACATTAGGTTGACAGTCAAAAGGTCAACAGGGTTGTTCACTGGTTCTTTACCCGAATGTCGACACATTGGACATGGACACAGGATTAAGCGTTAGGCTTTTTCACTGCTATTTGAGCCGACATGCCCTGTGGAACTTTTGACTGTCGACAGACCATGTTGACCTAATGACCTGTTGACCTTGCAGTATGTCGAACAACCAAACGTATCCCAATGATACGATCACTGTCAAAATGAATTTTTAGGCAATAGTACATATTGTTCCGTCAGCAACCGCACACATTTCTCTATATAGTGCACTACAGTGGTTTATATTCATTCTTCCTGACCGCACCACTAATACCTCCACCTATCAGGGACAGGAAACCGGGTTTGCCTGGTGGTCCGTGTTACATGTATAAACAGGCCAACTAGACTGGGAAATCGAAAAATGCCTATACCTCATTTTTCACCCAAGATCTTAGAACCAAAATGGGTGTCATTAAGAGCTATGAGAAGGACATGATACAGTATTTTGGCATTTGTAAATCTTGGATAAACGTACAATCTAGAATCTAAAATCTAGAAAAAGCAGCACAGCAATATATCAAAATCAGGGAAGACAAAAACACATACAATTTGCCACTTCAGCAGATTTCTCTGTCCGAATCAGACAAAAATTGTACGCCCAGCTTGACTCCTAAATGGAGAATAAGGTGCACTGATTTCTAACAAGTTTGGGTACTTGTGTATTATCAGGGCGCCCGATGTAATGTAAATCGTATAAGATATCACATCCGATCTAGCGGCCGATTTTTAGCCATTTCCTGCCAATTTGCATGCTATTCCATCCTTGCACACCCCCAGGTACTATGCGATTTTCTGGAAAATGCCCCCGATTATACAATTAAATATAGCATAGCATGCTAGCAAGTGGCATGCGATGCGCAATGTTAAATGCACCCCCATTGTCAACGACAACCCCACTATCAATGCCAACCTGAAGCATGGCGAGCGCAGCGGTACGCGTCCTCCGACCTTTTCATACCCCCACTATAGTGTGGTGAGCACAGCGAGCCACCAAGCACGAAGCGTGGTGAGCCCCGTGGATTACTTCACATGTATTCCGCGTCCCCTCGCTGCGCTCGCCACACTATCTAAAATCAAATCAACTCCACGCCCACGTGGATAGTGGGGGTATGAAAAGGTCGGAGGACGCGTACCGCTGCGCTCGCCACACTTCGGGTTGGCGTTGATAGTGGGGGTGACATTGACAATGGGGGTGCATTTAACATTGTAAACACCCATCAGGGTGCTTGTACAATTAAAAATCGAATCGATGCACATGCCGCTATATTGCAATGGAAATATATGGAAATCGGGGGTGTGCAATGATGGAAAAGCATGCAAATCGGATGGAAAACACGAAAAACATCGGCCGAAAATCTCATCCAATTTTTGCATGCGATTTGTGGCCGATTTTCGCGGGCGCCCTGATAATACACAAGTACCCAAGTTTGTTCGTTTGCTGACATTTTATGACTGGCAGTCACCAGCACTGGTTTTGCAGATTACTTAGACCATAAATTATTTGATGTGGTCCTGGACCACCGAAATACGGCACCCCAGGGTACCAAGGCACACCGTTTGGGAACCCCTTTTGTAGAGACTACTGTTGTGCTTCTTCCTAACTGTAGCTAGTGACCAAGGATAAACCCAAAACCACTGAAGTTGCAAATCGCGAAAACACAAGATCACTGTATAACAAAGCAAGTGCAACATTGTATTTTCTCAAACAGAACTTTCACTTTTCTGTTACATTTTACAGTAATAGATGTACTGACTAAATAAATATTCCAAAGTCCACAGAAAAAGTGAATCCTCTGGACATTTTCTACCAATTTAGAATACTAGCCTTCTAGAACTTTAGCCATGACAAAAACTATGAGGGCACGCTGTGGATGGCTGTGCTGTGCCACAAAGCTTCGCTTGTCACAGACATTTTATGTATAACACATACAGAACCAACACTCCCCTCTAATATGTGGTCACACCCTATGCACTCGAATATCTGGTTCTCAATGGTGAGCAAAGTAGGTCCCTATATTTTCAGGCAGGGGGTGAAGTACTTTTGTCAAGAATCAACATTAAAGGGGGCGTGGCTTGGACCGGCATGTGAGCGGACGCTGGGTCTGTGAGCTCCGCTAGAATCTTTGAAAAAAATCCTGCTTTGGAGATCCTGGGCGCTGCCTTCCCCCCCTGTACAGCTCTCTGAGACCCTCCAGATACCTACCAGCCCTCCGGTGCAGTCCAGCGCTGCGCAGGTATCCCGGCACGAGACATCCAGGCCGGGCGCGGCGGCGTCTCCCCGGTCCCGGCGCCATCTTGGATCCAGGCGTGCAGACGATCCGGCTGCCGGCGGTGGCTATCCCGAGGTGTGACTCACCTGGAACGCTACCTCTAGCCTCCGGGCGGCGATTGAAGGACTGGCCGGGCCCCAGGCGACACCAGCAGAGATTCGGGCGGCTGAGGAGAGACCGCGCTAGCCGCGCTGTATAGACGCCACCATCAGACCGCACACGCGACGTGGGGCTGTGACGGAGGGGACCCCCCCGCGGAGACTTGGAAGCCAGACAGCCGGTGAGATAAAACCAGGGGTGAGACAGTGGGTGAAGAACTGAGGGTACCAGACGAGGCTCCCCCCTTATATGCCACATACCACCTGAGCAACCTGGGAGTACTTGGAGGAGGGGAGGCCTCAGAGGATTAATACAGCCGCCATTTCCTGATACCCTGAGAAGCTGTACTTACTCAAGGCAGTCTGCAACAGGTATCAAACATAAGCATAGTTGCAGAGGCCCTTGTCTGGTCAACACCAAACGCCTTCTACTACTACAGCACTGCATCGATCTGCCCCTCTGTCCCCTGCTGTACACCCCTTTGCCTATCAAGACACAGTCTGCACTTTAACTCTAACTATAGTGAAGGATCCGTCCTGCACCCTTCTAATACCCCAGCTGCAGTGGAGTCTGACTGCCAACACTGCCCACTCAAGTCACATCACTGCATAAATCAGCTTCAGACCGGGGGCGGTTATCAAATACAGAGAGGTGACGAGCCAGTACAGCTCAGTTTTACCCTACTCGCTAAACATGGGCAAAACAGGACATGCCTCGGCAGCTTCTAAGCTTGAAAAATTTGCCAGGGGCCCACAGTCTACCACCCCGCCGCAACCTGAGGACTCCCCGTCCCCACCTGATGGAGACACTGGCTCTGCATCCGTGGCACCCCCAGCCCAATCCACCCAACAAATCCTTGAGGCGATAGCAGCGTCTGAGCACAGGGTCACAGATAAAATAGGGCAAGTCCAGTCGGATATTACCCTGATAAGGCACGATATGCAGAAACTTCGTGAGAGGGTTGGTGAGACGGAACACAGAATATCAGACTTGGAAGACATTGCCACTCCCCTTAAAACCACGGTTGCAGAATTGGCGGCGCAAGTGGACACTGTAAAGGCCAAATTGTCTGATATGGAGGGCCGTCTTAGACGTAATAATGTGCGTCTGGTGGGTCTTCCCGAGAGGGCCGAGGGACCTGCTCCGGAACAGTTCCTAGAATCCTGGCTGCTCAAGCTTTTTAGACGTGAGGACTTTACCCCACAGTTCTCGGTTGAACGGGCCCACCGTTTACCTTCTAGAGCTCCGCCACCGGGCTCCCCGGCCCGTACATTTATTGCCCGCTTTCTCAACTACAAGGATAGAGACGCCTTACTACGCCTGGCCAGGACACAAGGCCCACTAAAATTTGAAAACCATACTGTATCGGTCTACCCAGACTTTGCAGTCGAGGTCCAGAAATCAAGATCCCTGTTCATTAACATCAAGAAACGTCTGAGAGAAAGACAGATCCAATACTCCATGATATTTCCGGCTCGCCTCCGTGTGGTACATGCGGACACTACTCACTTCTTTAATACAGCCAGAGAGGCTGAGGTGTGGCTGGAACGCATTCCTAGACCACGGAACTGAACTCTTGGGTCTCTATCTGATGCTGCTGTCACGTAATCCTGTTCTGCTGTGGTGGTAATGTTTGACAATATGACTACTAGTTAACATATCGCAGTAGACAGGAGGGTCTTTACTAATAAATATAATGGATATATGATATATGGTGGGTGGGGATACGCGCTTAGGGTATCCAACGATACCAGTACATATTATCTAGCGGAGCCCATGCAGGTCAATAGCTTGTAGGAATAACTGTTTCCTATACCCTCTTGGGTTCCATCTGGTAGTGCACAATTTCTTTTCTTGTGTAACTTTAGGGTTTGTTAGTTTGGTTTAAGGGAATAGGTATATCTAGTTGGGTAGATATGCAGGGAGGGGGGTTTGAGGGTTTGTTTCATATAATAGGTTTATTGTGTCTTGGTCTCTATTTAAGTGTTGCGAGTAGCTATGTGAACATACTTGTGTTTGGGAGGGAATGTGGTCTGGGCCTGGGTGGGGGGGCGGATGGGCGGAAAATCTTTTTGCTGGGTCAGGACTGGGGGCCGTTTCTTAGTATAGCAACTGCATATAATAATCTCTTGCAACTAGGTCCATGGCTGGTCACGGGGACGGCTTGAGGTTGCTTAGCTGGAATGTAAGGGGGATGAATCACCGTATTAAACGGGCCTTGGTCTTTAATCAGCTTAAAAGTCACAAAGTGGATATTGCCTGTATTTCAGAAACACACATCACAGGTAGCAAAACCCTAGCACTGAAGAAACCGTGGGTGGGCTTTATGTATCACTCAACCTTCTCGAATAATGCTAGAGGGGTCTCTGTTTTAATTAGAAAAACCGTTAATTTTCAACTGGTTCATAGTCAAATTGATCAGTATGGTAGATACGTTTTCTTAAGAGCCTATGTTAACCGCAAGCTATTAAATATCCTTGCGGTGTACATACCGCCCCCCTACAACAATGAGGTAATGAAATTAGCTATGTCATTTGTTTCTCTGTCCCCTGGCACTCCAGTGTTATGCTTAGGCGACTTCAACAACTATTTAGATAAACAACTTGATAAATGGAATGAACTGACGCCCCCTAGCATCTTACCTCAGACTCAGCCTACCCCGTTTGCTAGACTGATAGACGAGTTGGGCCTTATAGATATATGGAGAGTGCGGAATCCCCTGACGCGCCACTTCTCGTGCCATTCGGCCAGCGTTAATGCCCTATCCAGAATCGACCTCGCTCTTATATCCCCTGACCTATCTCCAAAAATCCTGGAGGTTATCTACCTGCAAAGGGGTATCTCCGACCACTCACCGTTGATGGTGGTGTTGGAAAATCAAGGGACCTCCCCATCTGGTAGATGGAAGCTCAATCCCTTTTGGTTGACACTACTGAAGGACGACAGGGGTTTGACAGATGACTGGCAGACTTTCGAGACTTGCAATGAATCATACAATGACCCAACTGTAAAACATGACGCCTTTAAGGCATATATGAGAGGGACTTTTATAAAAAAAATAGCCAACATTAAGAAAGCTAGCAGGCGGGAAGAGCTAAGATTGGAGGCAGAATGCAAGACTAGGGAGGAGGGCTATATTATCTCAAGGACCCCGGCCGACCGCATACTTTGGGATACTTCGAGAAGACAATGGGCCACCTATTTGCGAGACAAGGCCAAGCGTAAATTATTATTCAATCAACATTCTATGTATGCTCAGGCGGAGGTGGGGGGCAGCTACTTGGCGTACCTTAGCAGGGATGGGAGAGGAGCGGGCACCATTCAGTGTGTCAAAAATAGCAATGGCGAACTTCTGTACTCCACCCCAGAGATAGCACAGGAATTTAAAACATATTATGAAAAATTATATGCCACCAAAGCCAATTATAGCTTGGAACAATTAAGCGGCTATTTAGATAAACTTTCTTTGCCCCAGCTGTCATCCTCCTCGGTTGCGGCCCTGGAGGCCCCGATCTCCCATACTGAGATTGAGACTGCATTGGCGTCCTTCCCTAACAGGAAGGCACCAGGGGGAGACGGCATTCCTATTGAAGTGTATAAAAAATATAGAGAACATTTTATTCCCTATCTGCTGAAATTATATAATGCCCTATTTGAGAAGGGAGCTCTCCCCCTCTCTATGAGAGAGGCAACAATTATAGTTATCCTTAAGCCAGGCAAGGACCCCACAGCCCCGGAATCCTATCGCCCTATATCTCTTCTCACCTCAGATATTAAAATACTGGCAAAGATCCTCGCCCTTCGGCTCAACACTGTTATTTCATCGATCATCCATAGTGACCAGACTGGCTTTATGCCTAATAAATCGACCACGCAGAACTTGCGCAGACTCTTTTGTCATCTGCAGAGAGGTGACGTGGCCGGGTCGGGGGCAGTGGTGGTGTCCTTGGACGCCGCCAAGGCCTTTGACTCGGTCGAATGGACATATCTGTGGGAGGTCATGCGTAGGTTTGCCTTCGGCCCCAACTTTATAAGTTGGGTAAACCTGCTCTATTTTGAGCCCAAAGCTCGGTTATCTGTTAATGGCGGTCTGTCTGACGGGTTTGAGCTGGGAAGAGGGACTAGGCAGGGCTGCCCGCTCTCCCCGACCCTGTTTGCTCTTGCAATAGAGCCACTGGCTTGCCTAATTAGGAATAACTCTGCGATTAGGGGGATACGGGTAGGGGGGCATCCGGATGTTGTAGCATTGTATGCAGATGATATGCTGTTGTTTCTGGATGATGCTGGCCCCTCCCTTGCGGCCCTACTTGATACAGTCAATACTTTCGGAGTGTTCTCCGGTCTATTAATCAACTGGGATAAATCCAACATTTTCCCACTCTCAGGTAAAGTACCGGAGCACCCACCGATCAGCTCCCCCCTACAGTGGACTACCCGCTTTAAATACCTAGGCATCTGGATAACCCCTGTTAGTAAAGACTATGTTCTCCATAATATAATCCCAATTACGAGCACTTTTCAAAATAAAATACATGTCTGGAAAAAACTTCCCCTGTCCGTGACCGGTCGAATTAACCTACTTAAAATGTCTATCCAGCCTAAATACCTGTACGCCCTCCAGCATGCTCCTGTATATGTACCTAAAAAAATCTTTACTAAAATTAATAGTTTGATTATCTCCTTTATCTGGGGGAATAGGGCACCAAGGGTGGCTTTCAAAACTCTTACTAGAACCCGCGATGAGGGTGGGCTGGGCCTTCCAAATCTTCGCTTGTATTATTTGGCATCCCAGTTGGTTCACATTTCGGAGTGGATTAGCGGAAAAGGGGGCTCCACTTTCCCTAACATGTGCGATGAACTTTTGGGGATAGGTCGTCTCCCGTTGCATTTCCTATTGGCAGATGGCTCAATAAGGGGACTTCCTCCATTATTTAGACAGTGTAGGCTAGTGTGGAAACAGGCCCACATCATGTTTGACTGGAAGGACATAGATTGTGAAGCTCCTCTCTGGGACAACGCTACATTTAATGAGCTCCTTACCATCTCCGATGACAATATATGGCGGAGGGCGGGGGGAATTTCTATACAACAGATATTTGTGGAGGGCACCCTTAAATCCCTTCAACAATTATGTACGGAATTTCATGTCTCGAATAGGGCCTTCTTTAGGTATTTTCAGTTAAGGCACGCGGTACAGACTCAGTTTCATGGCAACACGCCAGTTATGTCTAACTCACCGGTTAAACAAATGCTAATGGGATTAGGGCAACGTAAAAGGGTCTCAACAATATATGCGGTTCTAAACTCTCGGGCGAACCTCGAAACATTAGTTAAACTAAAGGGAGGTTGGGAGGAGGATCTGGGTCCTATTACCGACGAACAATGGACACAAATACTTGAAACGGTCAAAGCCTCGACTCCATGTGTGAGATTTCAACAGATATCATTCTACATTTTACATAGGTCCTACCGTACCCCATCACTACTATATAGAGCTGGGCTCAGGGACAACTCGAACTGCCCCAGGTGCGGTGCAGAAAACGCCAACTTCTGGCATATGCTGTGGGTTTGCCCTAGGGTGCTTGACTTCTGGGAAAAAGTGTGGAGTGGTATTCGCTTGACGGTGCCCTCTCTCCCTCCATTCACGCCTCCCCTGTGCATATTTGCGCTGGACTTGGATGAGACATGCTCCCCTGCTATATATAAATATATATTATGTCTAATTACTCTGGCTAAGACAATTGTAGCACGTAACTGGTGTGCCGTGTCCGCTCCTAGTGTTCAACATTGGAGTGCCCTAGTTAACCAAGTTTCAGAACACGAACGATTTCTCTTTCAACAACGGGAGTCCCTCCCAAAATACCATGCCAAATGGGACAGCTGGAATGACTCCGCTCTGGCCCTTGGCCCTCCCCCTGATCTGGGTGATGACTAAGTGGCCCCACTACGATATTCAATTGGCTCCCCCTTGCCGCCCCCCCCCCCCCTCCTATAGGTCCGACTCACTGGGACCACACCGGCCTGGGTGTGGCCCCCCCGCCTCCTCGTAACTTTAACTTTAACGCTATGCTCGCTAATTAACCATCCAAATGTATAAAAAAAAAAAATTTTCTTTTTCTCTATCTACTACTCGGGCTTACCAAGCCACTTAGTAATAGACAGTATGCCAAATAAAAGACCAAGACACAAATTGTTGTTAGGGTAATTCACAATGTTTTTCTTTCTTTTTCTCTCTTTCTTTTCTTTTCTTTATTGTAAAGGTTTCATTGATATGTTTAAGTACAAAGTGCACAATGTCCCATTTGTCAATTTTTGCTCTAGATTGTTCAAGAAATGTATAATACAACAGATATTCCACAAGACCATATAACTGTAACTCTACAGCACTGTACTTAATACAACAGATATTCCACAAGACCATATAACTGTAACTCTACAGCACTGTACTACAATGCATTGTCATGCTTGTTATTTCTTTCTTTTCTGTATGTTTGTTAAAAGAAAAATTTTTTTTTAATAAAAGACATACCTGATTTAAAAAAAAAAGAATCAACATTAAAACAAATTTTAGGGTTGGATTAAGTTAAAAGTTGTATATTGACATTATTTACCAGTCAACACGTTGTCATCATGGCATATATGTAAACATAAAGTATATAGATTATGACTGTCAACAAAACATAAGGATGGTGTAATAGTTAGCATTATTGTCTCATATAGATGAATTTCCCACCAGAGCACAAACTGTGTGGGTTTTCTATATAAGTGCTACTCTAGCTTCTTCCCACAATACTAAAAGATATTGGCGGGCTTGCTCCCAACCCAAAAAAATATCCCTAGTGTGCATGAACATGGACGGACTAGATGGGCCTTATCAGCCGTTACATTCTAGGTTTCTATACTGGATGGTGTAATGGATACCATTACTGCGTTAAATGTATACACTGTACAAATATAATACGGAGCGTTATTTGACTTTCATACCAGACATTTGTTTAGTTGAGGAGCGAGGGAAAGGAGAGGTCAGGGCTGCCTGCAAATAACTGTCTCCTGCAGAAGTGTCTGTAGCCAGAGATAGAATCAGTTTTCCTTTTAGTGCTGCAGGAGACCCCACAACATGCAGCTTCAATAAAAAAAAAAAAAGGCTCCCCACCTTCCTGATCTTCTGCCAGAAACAGATCTTTGCAGATTTACTAGGTTTTTAAATTTACAGTCATTCTCCCCATTAATCATTCCAGTCAGCATGTTTAAGTACAGAGCATATAGGTGTCTTTTCCTACATTAAACAGAATCACTTCATCGCTCTCAGACCGTTCATGTGTTCTTTATGAAGAAATAATTAGAGAAGACTTGGCAACAGAAGAGCTTGATAAGCACATACCGAGAAAAATAGGAAAGGTCTAAAAATAAGACTGTAAATTCCATCCGCAGCTAGGGCTGAGAAACAGAGCACCTTTATTCCTGCCATGGTGCTGACCACACCCAGACGTCTCCTACCACGGGGCGACGCTAAAACCTGACAGAGCGTGTAATGCATTAGGAACAAAAGCTGCCGTGTAACGAGCCAGGGGGTGAGACGGCTGCCCGGCCACTGTTCTGTCAGATGCCATTGTTCAGACAATGCTGATTTACTAGCTGTTGACTACAAAACTATAATTAACCAACAGTGCTCAAAATACACGGCTGCAGACAATAAAACATCATGGTGATGGACCCAGAGGGCCCGCATGTTAGTACTAGCCAGGAGCGCTTAGTGAATTATCTCCTGGGTAACAATTATGATACATGACCTTAGCCTGCCATTCAATACATGACTATTGTTTAACTGTGGGTGGCCAAATCAGACAAGACCTAGCACAATCAGCCTAGACCCGTCAGTCTGCTGACTGTACATCATCCGGTCACCAGTTTACATAAATGCCATTAGACAAATGAACTCATTACATACGGAGCCATTTTTGATAGCGAGCGACTTTGACGAAGCGATTTGACTAGCTGCAACAGTGATTTTGACTAAACGATTTTGTCTACACTAGAATTGACATACTAGGTATTTAATTGCAGATCGCCTAGTACATATATCTCCCTCAGCAGTGACTACCAGCGATTCTGACCAGAAAGCCAGCAATCTAGACAAAATATTCTTGCCTGGCAACTCTTTTTTTACTAAGCGATATTATAGGGCGATTTGTCTAACTTGACAGCGATCTTCACTAACAGTCAAAGCAATTTTGACTATGTAGTCAAAGTCGCTTAGAAGGATCGCTCTGTGTGTACCCCAATAGAGTTCCATCACACGATGAACAAAAGGTGCTGTAGTCTTCTACATTTAGAAAAACACTTGCAACAAATCTCTGGTATAATCAAACACAAGAAGATTGAGTGAGGCAGTAACAATAAGCTTATTTCACTCATAGCCCTTTCACACAGAAAACAAAAATTACCGGTTGAAGCCATTCTACCTAGTAATTTGCCGTTCAACACCGGCCCTTTTTCTGTATGAAAGGGTCAACCCGGGTTGAACCTTTCATACAGAAGAAATACCCATGTTATTCAGCAAATCACTGTTTCAATTTTTTACAGTGATACCCCTTTTCAGACATGCGACCCGGCATTGTGATTGCCGGGTCATTTTCCAGGAAGCAGTTTGACTCCCTTTCACACATAGCAGCAAATTACTGGGTAAAAAACGGTCATATGCTGAAAACGAGGGTTATTTGTGTAGTGTGAAAGGGTCTAACCCGGGACGACGACCCGAGATTTAAGACACACATAGACCCCTTCACACTACACAAATTACCGGGTCAAACTGCTTCACCCGGTAATTTTCTTTTATGTCTGAAAATGACCTGGCACTCTAAATGCTGGGTTGTAGGTCTGAAAAGGGCATCACAGATCATTTATCTTAAGATGCATACAACTGGAGGATGTAGGCCCTGAAAGACATTGGTGACCAATGTCACAAGACATGTGGGGCATACACACTAAACAATTTGACAAAAGACAAACGACCCATCTACGCTAAGCTTTCTCTGTAATATATCCAAATTGAGCCGCCTGTACAGTCGACGATCAACCTTGATGAACAAGCGGTGGAACCATACATGGTCAATCACGCATACACATGCCCTTCTGAACGATATTAGTAAAAAAAAAAAAAAAGGGGGGGGGGGGGGGATTTTTGTAAGAACTTACCATTCAAATCCTTCTCTCTGATTCTATCCTGGTGACAGCTCAACCATGGGATGTAGGAAGGTCCGAAGGAGCCGGGCACCTATGCTAAAGCTTTGAGAGGCAGGTTCCTCCCTTCTGCATCCCAGACTCCTCAGTTCAACTTCCAGAACACGCTAGGATACATTAACTCAGTACTACGCCTGATCATATTAATATGCATAATTTACATAACCATTATAACATAACACATGAAACGGTATTACTTACTGAGCGTAAGGGAGGGATCGCTGTGTCACCAGGATAGAATGAGAGAAAAGGATTGGAAGTTCTTACAAAAGCTTCCTTCGACGCAAACTCATGGAACCTATAAAATTTGGTGAAAGTGTGAACAGATGACCAAGTGGCAGCCCTGCATACTTGTTCTGCAGTAGCCCAGTGACACACTGCCCAAGAGGCAGCAACCAACCTGGTGGTATAAGCATTGATTCTGGAAGGCACTGGTCTGCCAACTCTGGTATAAGCAAAGGCAATTACTGACCGTAACCACCGAGCAATGGTCTGCTTAGAAGCTGGCCAGCCCCTTTTGTGAGTATCATACAAGAATAGCGAATACGTTTTAAGGAGTTCCTTCACCCTGTCCACATAAACATGTTCTTCCGGTGTTCAGTCCTCCAGAGGACACCAAAAAAAAGGGACAATCTCTTGTTTAAATGAAACGAAGAAACAACTTTTGGCAAAAACTTAGGAACTGTTCGCAGCACAGCCCTATCATGAAAAATTAAAAATGGAGACCTACAAGAAAAGGCCCCTAACTCAGAAACACGCCTAGCAGAGAGGATTGCCAATAAAAAGGTCAACTTTCATGTAACAAATTTCAGGTCAGCCGACCTTAACTGTTCAAAAGGAGGTTTCTGAAGGACTGGCAACACCAGGGACAAATCTCAGGGTGCCACTGGTTGTTTATAAAGGAGGCTTCAACCGTGTAACTCCTTGAAGAAAAGTCTGTACCTCCGGTAACAAAGCTATTCTCTTTTGAAAAAAAATTAGGCAAGGCTGAAGACTTAGGCCCGAAGAGAAACCGTCCTGTAAAATTTATTTTTGTTGTTCACACCACCTAATGTATGTCTTCCACACTCTATAATAGTTAGCAGAAGAAATCAGTTTCCTTGCATTAATCATGGTACGGATAACTGCTTCTGAGAACCCCTTCCTCTTTAAGATAGAGGTATCAAGAGCCAGGCCATCAAATTTAGTCAAGCTAGGTCCTGATGCAAGAAAGGACCCTGTCTGAGCAGGTCTGGCTGAAGAGGAAGACACCACGACGCTAACGATAACCTCAGAATTTTGTAGTACCAAGATGTCCTTGGCCAATCCGATGCCATCAAGATGACGCATGTTCCTTGTGACCTCATCCTCTTCAGCACCCAGGCAATTATTGGAAATGGGAGGGAAAACATATGCAAACTTGACATTCCAGGGCACTGTCATGGCATCCACCGCCCAAGCTAGTGGATCCCTGGTCCCCGCACAGAACCTGGGTACTTGATAATCGTGCCGGGATGCCATCAAGTCCACTTCTGGAAGGCCCCAAAGGGCTACAATCTCCTGGAATACTTGTGGATGCAACGCCCATTCCCCTTCCAGAAGCTCCTCTCTGCTTAAGAAATCCGCTTCCACATTCTGAATTCCTGAATTTAAGAGCTTGGATCAAGTGAACTTTGCAATCAACACAGTAGAATGATCATATACCTACAGGTCACCTTTACATAATCACTCTATGGCAGTAGTACCTAAACTTTTTTTGGCACCCTAGAGCAGGCATGTCCAAACTATGGGCCTCCAGCTGTTGTGAAACTACAAGTCCCAGCATGTCTTACCACAGATATGCTATTAAGGAATGCTAAAACTCTGTCAAAGCATGCTGGGATGTGTAGTTTTACAACAGCTGGAGGGCCACAGTTTGGACATGCCTGCCCTAGAAATTTTTATCACAGCACCACATGCCAAAAAATCATTGCTGAGAATTCCAGAAGTATAATATTAATGAAACTATCTTTAGAACACATCCTTAGGGTCAGTTATGTGGCGAGGCACACTATATGCTTCCACTTGTCCACATTTTAGAATTGGTTCCCTGTTAAATTCAATATACACAATTTGAATGGGTCCTGGTCCACCATACCAGGGCACCCCCTGTATGTGTCCCAGAGCACCCCTGGGTGCCGCAGCACACGGTTTGGGAACCACTGCCCTATGGAATCACAAAGAACATCATGCCTCAGTACTGAATGTCTGCCGTTTCCTTTCCTCGTAGAGCGTGCGGTATGCTGTGTTAGTGGGTTTCATAGAAAAAAAATAAACATTATGCAATGTAGCACTGCCCCGTGACATTACTGCAGATGCCCTGAATGGTTCTCATTGTGGAACACCTGCTTATAGGCTTTCCAAGTTATTGGTACACGCCACAATGATGCAATAATACTCAGATACTAGAATTTAACTATGAAGGTGCATAAATACACCTAACAGGCCATAGCCAACCCTCTGCTGTAACAGATAACATTTCTTCTGCCCTGCATTCTTCCACAATGCATCCAGCTAGGAGGACACGTCCAATCTGTTTTGTTGCAACATACTGGCTGATAGTCACGTCAGGACAAGTACTGCAGATCAGGCACATTTTATAAAGAGAACATGTGATACACCGACTACTGATGATACTAAAGTCAGTGACTGCAAGAGGCATAGAAGTTTTGCATAGTGCCGAGCAGAGTGATCATCTGCACAGCTCATAGCAAAGCACCAAGGAGCTCAGAAACATGTGACAGGGGCTGGCCTACTATGTACTCTAGAGCAGTGGTTCCCAACCTCATTCCTCAAACAGTGCACGTTTTCCAGGTCTCCACAAACAAGCAAAGGTGAAATAATTATCTCCACCTGTGATCTTTTAAAATGTGTAAAAAAAAAAAAAAGAAGTTTGAGAATTTTTAGCCACTTTACCCTATATATTACTAACCTATAGGAAAATCAGCATATGGTCCTACTTATTGCATTAACAATGATTATTGAGAAAAGCAATAACAAATAGATGTATAGGATATAAGGAATGGTGGAGTTATGTCACCTGGAATAACAGAAAAACAATTAGATTCAGTATAATATAATAATCTTCTTCTGCCTCAAAGGGGAAGATTCAATTTGGCAAAAGAGGTCATATGACATGCAAGAACGACAAATCGTTCCAGCAGCATCTCTTACACTCCATAGAGGCACATAAGAAAACTTTCTGGCTGATATGAACGCATTGGGCATCGCGGCAATAGCCAGCAGATAGTGCTGAGAAATTCCTCCAAACACTGTTATATGCAGAGAACTGCAACAGGCAGGGATGTAGATGCCAGGCCTTCCCCTCACATAGGGAAATCCTAGGAGATTTTTATTGTTTTGATGAAACAGTGTTTCCTGTTATCAATAGGGGAAGTCTCCACTTCCTCCACTTAGCTGTACACCATGTGCTATATAAAGTGATCGTCTAGGCCAGGACAGGCAAACCTGTGGCTCTCCAGATGTTGTGAAACTGCAAATCCCAGCATGCCTTGCCACAGTTTTAACACTCCCTTATAGCAAAACTGTGGCGAGGCATGATGGGATTTGTAGTTTGACAACATCTTGAGAGCCACAGGTTGGCCAGGCCTGGTCTAGGCCATGAGGTTTAACCTTTTAAATGGCAAGATCTGTAAAATGTGCAAAATATCTGCTAAGCATCGCTCACATTAGTTATATAAATTCAAAGAAAAAATGTTGTGTAAAAAAAAAAAAAAAAAAAAAAGATTTCCTATATAAAAAAGGTAAACATTGCAGGTCATTATGATAAATAAAAATGTTTGCTTGGCTATTTCACACTTATTTTGACAAATTCCTGTGGCACTCAATGGGTTACATTCTTGGCATATCACAGAAGATTCGTGGTGAACATTTAATGGTCCGCCCACGGGCGATAACTATACAGTTGGCAGCATGTATCACTTAAATACCACAACTTTTCATTACAGGAGACTGTGTAAATTTCTACAGATGCGCGTTCCAAATCAATGTTAAACGAAGCGGTTGAGTAAAACTATTTTGCCTCACTTTCACAGCGCTCCACAATGATACTATGGAACTTGCATCAACGCTTCCCATAAGGGGAGAGAGAGGGAGATCATCTATCACTTTCTGACTATCTGCATCACAGGGCATTTAATAGGCTTTCAGGTCACTAGTTAAAAGCTTTTATTTAACACCCATATGTGTAGTCTTATTTAAAAGGGAGGGATGGATTACTGCACTGGATTTCGTCTTTCAACTTGATTTTGAGAGACAGAAATGTAAAGTTCAAACTGGTTAACAGCTACTTAGGAGAAGCTTCCAAGCGGTTTAACCCCTGAAATAGTATAGGGGCAGAATGCCTATAACACTGTGTAAACACAGATGGCAAGGATTAGTGTATCTAGTTTTGTGCACACAAAATGGACATAATGATATATTAATGAAAACCGTGTTAAACCATTGTGCTCACTAAACACTGCAGACAGTTTTTTGCAAATGTACAAAACCATATTTCAAACACTCCACTTTATCACTATTCTAGATGTATAATATATCTGCCCCTGTACTGTAGCTTCATATAAGTCTGTCCTATATTTATGGTGGAGATGACCTGAGCCTCCTCACCATCTCATTACACACACACACACACACACACACCCCTTTATGGAGCTGCTGCTTTCAGGAAGCAGTGTCTGAGCATGTCAAATGTCCATCATTCTCAATGCTTATAAGCCTCTATTCTTGAGAGCGGGGAGGGAACGGAACATGATGTTTGAGCTGCTTTCAATATATATTCAATTGATGCTGGATCCATTCCGATATTGTTTTCCAACATCCATTATTCAAATCAGCGCGGATGACGGATTTGGCCACTGATTGATGCTCACACAGCCGGCGCAGGAACCAGGTGAGCGCAGCCCAGCAGCGGGACAGGTAAGTTAGCAGGCCGGGTACGGGCGGCAGATGGAGGGTACGGGTTGTGGCGGAAAGTGGCAAGTAAGCTGCTGCTGCTCATCCGGCGCCGTCCTTCCTGACTCAATCCGGCATGTTTTCATGTCAGATTGAGATTTCCGGAAACATGTACAAAACCTTTCAGTTTTACCTGCGTTTCCGGCAAAAGCAGGTGGATTAGCGGCTATTCCGTCAATCCACCTGGTTGTCGGCAGGTCGAAACATTTTGACCTGCTTAAAAAAAAAAAAACAGCCAGGATTGAATAGATCGGAACCCCTTCAGATCTACTCATGTCAAAAACGGACGTCTTTTCGGCAAGACGGCAGTTTCGACATCAATTGAATACATACCTTCAGCTCAAAAGCCACCCAGTGTGTACGGGCCAGCAGTGAGCGCTGATGTGCTCTCCCGCATCACCACCGGCGGCCTACACTCATCTGCTTGAATTGCCAGCAGATGAGCGATGGGGTGGAAGGGTTTCCATAGCGTCCTGTTGTGGAAAGTCGTCTACCCCCCCAGGAAAATCACTGGCCAGTGTGAAAATAAAGCGTGTATACCGGATTCAATGCGGCCGGCAAGGGGTTAAATGGCAGGGATTGCAGAAAACAAGCGATTCTCTCTTATTAACCCCCTCGTCCTATTCTACTTTCTGGGAAAATCATCGCTGTCACAGGATTCCCCCAAACAGCGATGCTAGCTGCATTTAGGGAAACCACTGCATTTAGCCTGCAAGTCTCGATGTTTCTGCGGCCGCATACGCCAATTCCCCCTTGCTCCAAAAACAGAGAGGGGGAAATTGGGGTATGCAGGGGGTCAGTTGAATAATGACAGATTTAGCTGTGACAGTGAGCAGGCATCCCTGCTCACTGTCACAGCTTGCCCTAGGCACTGAATATACCCTTAGTGATTTTCAGCCCAGCGATTTTCTCCATCATCGCTGTCCATGAACACTGGGCAAAATCACCCAGTGTGTATGGACCTTTAATCTGCTCGTTTCACTGTGTATACTTAAGGTGCATCCACACTTGCCGATTTTGCCCAGCTTGTATGCAGACAGTTGATTTGAAAAATTGCTTAGCGCATACATACAAAGTGATTTTTCTCTGGGGGTGGATGACTTTCCATAGCAGGATGCTACAGAAAGCCATCCAACTTGTCGCTCATCTGCTGGTAATACCAACAAATGAGCTGCGGTGGCCAGCGATAATGCGGGAGCAAGCATCAGCGCTCATCACTGTCTCATTTCAGTGGGCCGGCTTTTCATCTGAAAGCAGCTCAAACGCCAAAACTGAGCTGCTTTCAGTTCAAAATCACCCACTGTGTATGGGCCTTTATACAGATGTGCCCACATACATCTAGCCATCTTGCACATCAAACAGCCCTTTTAGTTGAGCCATGCACGCTGGTGGTGACTCCATAACACCAAGCCTCTCTTTGTGCTACTTTTTCCAACAAACTGTTGTATTTGCAAAGTGTTGCTTTTGACACACAAGCAGCTTATGCAGATGAAACTGCTATGCAGCAGGCTTATATTTTGTCTGATCATGACTGTATCTGCATACGCAATGCTACTTTTCAGGGGTTTCCAGTAAAGCACGGATGTAGCATTTCATAAAACATTGTAATGTAGCAAATCTGCTGCAGACTCACACAGAATATAGGCATGCCATATAACACTGTCATCCGCATTAGATTTGAATGCTTCCTATTCACATAATTTCAATGGAAAAAGCTGCACGAGAATCAGATCCAAGTCACAGATCTTGTAACACAGGGGATAGAGGTGTGCGAATGCATCTGTAGCAACAATTACCTACAGGAAATGGAAGATTATATTTTAAAAGGGAGTGTATGCCTGATTCTGTATAAAGTACACTGAAACTACAAGTACAATATTTTATAGTAAACTGCAATTGATGTAGACAAGCTAGGCGTGGTCTTGCAGTATAGAGAATAAATGGTGGTGCCAATTCACATTATTATGTTTGAGGTACACACACACACACACACACACACACACACACTAATCATATCCAGTCCTGCATCACTGCAGCAAATTAAGCACAGGCTGATACAGGCCTCTGGAAGGCAGATGATGCTAGCAGCAGAAGGTGGTGGTAACCAGCTTCCTGACCTCAGCACACACACCTAGTGCAGAACAAAGCCTATGCAGAGCAGCAGCAGCATGCACATGGCCACCAGGAAGCCTCTGCCAACATTAACCCTATCATCGCCCTGCAGGAGCCAATACCCGGATTGCAAAAGCCCATGATTTCCCAGCCAATGGGCCAAGGTCGCCTGTCAGTCTGTGCTGCAACAGCCTACAGCACTGCCTGGACATGCAGGTACTTGTAGTCCCACAGTCACAGGTGTCAGCATGCCAGCAAGGGAGGGATGGGGCTGCGAGGGAACGCTGGGATTCCTGGTTCCACCTCACTGACCTAGAGCATGAGCCTGACATAGCTAAACGAGGATGGAAACCGTGGAGGGAGAACTGACACGCCGGGAGCCGGCAATAGACAGCACTGTGCTACCTCCCCTCCCCTCCCCTGTCACACAGCAGCACTGATAAGGGGGACAGGGGCAGCCTTACCTGGAGCTAGGCTTGCTGTCAGACTCCAGGCCGAGGAAGGTGTGTGTGGAAGTCATGTCTGCGCCCGACTGGTCTGCACTCTGCAAGCAAACGGAGAAAGGTCCGGAGTCTGAGGTAGCGACACTCAGTACTGCTCACGCACAGCTGGGGGAAGAGCAGGGAGCGCGGGCTGCGGCTAGATTGGCTATTCCAGTTGCCTGTCAACCTTCCAGCCAATCAACGCTCGAGTCTGGGGCGACAACCCCCTCCCCCTGTCCTTGCCTGTTACAGCTCGGATGTAAAATGTCACTCACTGGCTCCGGTATTATCATTGGACGGAAGGCCCTACAGAGGCGGGGCTTTCATCTGACATACATCGATTTATCCACGAGGCTGAAGTTAGCTTATTCGGCCAGCTTCTTATTCACTTCTTATTCAAGCTCCAGCTTCTTATTCACTTCTTATTCAAGGTCCAGCTTCTTATTCAGGAAAATCAGTCTTGCAAGGGTTAATGAGTATTGGGACACAAATTTGACACCTGATATCATCAGAGGGGTGTCACTTACATGTGACCCAAGTGTATTTTGCCTGGCACAACATTAATTTGGGCATGAAATATGCTGGCAAAATATGCACATGCACAATATTTAATGATTTGAATAAGTAGCTGTAGTTTTACAAGGGTTAACCAGTCTTGGGCCACAAATTTGACACCTGAAATCAACAGAGGGGTGTCATTTACATATGACCCAAGTGTATTTTGCCCGGCCCAACGCAGGTTTGGGCATGAAATACATGGGCAAAGTGGGCACATGGACCATTTTATCATATCGAAAAGGCTGCAGTTTTGCAATGGTTAAAAAGTCTTGGGCCACAAAATTTACACCTGAAATCAACAGAGGAGTGTCTCTTACAGATGACCCAAGTGTATTTGGCCTGGCCCAATGCTGATTTGGGCATGAAATACATGGGCAAAATGGGTACATAGACATGATAATGTCTCATTTTGAATAAGTAGCTGCAGTTTTGCAAGGGTTAACAAGTCTTGGGCCACAAGTTTGACACCTGAAGTCAACAGAAGGGTGACACTAGCATATGGTCCAAGTATATTTTGCCTGGCCCAACGCTGGTTTGGCCATGAAAAATGTGGGCAAAGTTTGCACATTCACCATTTTATCCTGTATCATTTTGAATAAGTAGCTGCAGTTTTACAAGGGTTAACTCGTCTTGGGCCACAAATTTGACACCTTGAATCAACAGAGGGGTGTCATTTCCATGTGACCCAAGTGTATTTTGCCTGGCCCAACGCTGGTTTGGGCATGAAATACCTGAGCAAATTGGGCACATGGACCATTTTATCATATCGAAAAGGCTGCAGTTTTGCAATGGTTAAAAAGTCTTGGGCCACAAAATTTACACCTCAAATCAACAGAGGGGTGTCCCTTACAGATGACCCCAGTGTATTTGGCCTGGTCCAACGCTGATTTGGGCATAAAATACACGGGCAAAATGGGCACATAGATATGATAATGTCTCATTTTGAATAAGTAGCTGTAGTTTTGCAAGGGTTAACAAGTCTTGGGCCACAAATTTGACACCTGAAGTCAACAGAAGGGTGTCACTAGCATATGGTCCAAGTATATTTTGCCTGGCCCAACGCTGGTTTGGCCATGAAAAATGTGGGCAAAGTTGGCACATTCACCATTTTATCCTGTATCATTTTGAATAAGTAGCTGCAGTTTTACAAGGGTTAACTCGTCTTGGGCCACAAATTTGACACCTTGAATCAACAGAGGGGTGTCATTTCCATGTGACCCAAGTGTATTTTGCCTGGCCCAACGCTGGTTTGGGCATGAAATACCTGAGCAAATTGGGCACATGGACCATTTTATCATATTGAAAAGGCTGCAGTTTTGCAATGGTTAAAAAGTCTTGGGCCACAAAATTTACACCTCAAATCAACAGAGGGGTGTCCCTTACAGATGACCCAAGTGTATTTGGCCTGGTCCAACGCTGATTTGGGCGTTGATTTCAGGTGTCAAATTTGTGGCCCAAGACTGGTTAACCCTTGTAAAACTACAGCTACTTATTCAAAATGATACATGATAAAATGGTGAATGTGCCCACTTTGCCTGCATTTTTGATGGCCAAACCAGCGTTGGGCCAGGCAAAATTCACTTGGATCATATGCTAGTGACACCCGTCTTTTGATTTCAGGTGTCAAATTTGTGGCCCAAGACTCGTTAACCCTTGCAAAACGACATCTACTTATTCAAAATGAGACATTATGATGTCCATGTGCCTATTTTGCCCGTGTATTTCATGCCCATATCAGCGTTGGGCCAGGTCAAATACACTTGGGCCATATGTAAGTGACAACCTTCTGTTGATTTGCGGTGTAAATTTTGTGGCCCAAGACTTTTTAACCATTGCAAAACTGCAGCCTTTTCAATATGATAAAATGGTCCATGTGCCCACTTTGCCCATGTATTTCATGCCCAAACCTGCGTTGGGCCGGGCAAAATACACTTGGGTCATATGTAAATGACACCCCTCTGTTGATTTCAGGTGTCAAATTTGTGGCCCAAGACTGGTTAACCCTTGTAAAACTACAGCTACTTATTCAAAATGATACATGATAAAATGGTGAATGTGCCCACTTTGCCTGCATTTTTGATGGCCAAACCAGCGTTGGGCCAGGCAAAATTCACTTGGATCATATGCTAGTGACACCCGTCTTTTGATTTCAGGTGTCAAATTTGTGGCCCAAGACTCGTTAACCCTTGCAAAACGACATCTACTTATTCAAAATGAGACATTATGATGTCCATGTGCCTATTTTGCCCGTGTATTTCATGCCCATATCAGCGTTGGGCCAGGTCAAATACACTTGGGCCATATGTAAGTGACAACCTTCTGTTGATTTGCGGTGTAAATTTTGTGGCCCAAGACTTTTTAACCATTGCAAAACTGCAGCCTTTTCAATATGATAAAATGGTCCATGTGCCCACTTTGCCCATGTATTTCATGCCCAAACCTGCGTTGGGCCGGGCAAAATACACTTGGGTCATATGTAAATGACACCCCTCTGTTGATTTCAGGTGTCAAATTTGTGGCCCAAGACTGGTTAACCCTTGTAAAACTACAGCTACTTATTCAAAATGATACATGATAAAATGGTGAATGTGCCCACTTTGCCTGCATTTTTGATGGCCAAACCAGCGTTGGGCCAGGCAAAATTCACTTGGATCATATGCTAGTGACACCCGTCTTTTGATTTCAGGTGTCAAATTTGTGGCCCAAGACTCGTTAACCCTTGCAAAACGACATCTACTTATTCAAAATGAGACATTATGATGTCCATGTGCCTATTTTGCCCGTGTATTTCATGCCCATATCAGCGTTGGGCCAGGTCAAATACACTTGGGCCATATGTAAGTGACAACCTTCTGTTGATTTGCGGTGTAAATTTTGTGGCCCAAGACTTTTTAACCATTGCAAAACTGCAGCCTTTTCAATATGATAAAATGGTCCATGTGCCCACTTTGCCCATGTATTTCATGCCCAAACCTGCGTTGGGCCGGGCAAAATACACTTGGGTCATATGTAAATGACACCCCTCTGTTGATTTCAGGTGTCAAATTTGTGGCCCAAGACTGGTTAACCCTTGTAAAACTACAGCTACTTATTCAAAATGATACATGATAAAATGGTGAATGTGCCCACTTTGCCTGCATTTTTGATGGCCAAACCAGCGTTGGGCCAGGCAAAATTCACTTGGATCATATGCTAGTGACACCCGTCTTTTGATTTCAGGTGTCAAATTTGTGGCCCAAGACTCGTTAACCCTTGCAAAACGACATCTACTTATTCAAAATGAGACATTATGATGTCCATGTGCCTATTTTGCCCGTGTATTTCATGCCCATATCAGCGTTGGGCCAGGCCAAATACACTTGGGTCATCTGTAAGAGACACCCCTCTGTTGATTTGCAGTGTAAATTTTGTGGCCCAAGACTTTTTAACCATTGCAAAACTGCAGCCTTTTCAATATGATAAAATGGTCCATGTGCCCACTTTGCCCATGTATTTCATGCCCAAACCTGCGTTGGGCCGGGCAAAATACACTTGGGTCATATGTAAATGACACCCCTCTGTTGATTTCAGGTGTCAAATTTGTGGCCCAAGACTGGTTAACCCTTGTAAAACTACAGCTACTTATTCAAAATGATACAGGATAAAATGGTGAATGTGCCCACTTTGCCTGCATTTTTGATGGCCAAACCAGCGTTGGGCCAGGCAAAATTCACTTGGATCATATGCTAGTGTAACCCGTCTGTTGATTTCAGGTGTCAAATTTGTGGCCCAAGACTCGTTAACCCTTGCAAAACTGCAGCCTTTTCAATATGATAAAATGGTCCATGTGCCCACTTTGCCCATGTATTTCATGCCCAAAGCAGCGTTGGGCCGGGCAAAATACACTTGGGTCATATGTAAATGACACCCCTCTGTTGATTTCAGGTGTCAAATTTGTGGCCCAAGACTGGTTAACCCTTGTAAAACTACAGCTACTTATTCAAATCATTAAATATTGTGCATGTGCATATTTTGCCAGCATATTTCATGCCCAAATTAATGTTGTGCCAGGCAAAATACACTTGGGTCACATGTAAGTGACACCCCTCTGATGATATCAGGTGTCAAATTTGTGTCCCAATACTCATTAACCCTTGCAAGACTGATTTTCCTGAATAAGAAGCTGGACTTTGAATAAGAAGTGAATAAGAAGCTGGAGCTTGAATAAGAAGTGAATAAGAAGCTGGCCGAATAAGCTAACTTCAGCCTCGTGATTTATCCATCGACCTATCTATAGCGCTCTATCGATATATCTAATGTACACGTATAAAACTGGAAAATAAATAAAAAGATCCTTTAGGATTACAGTTTTTTTTTCTTTTGTTAATCACATAACTTGTAAATGTACAGCTGCAGCTACACTAGTGATTTGGCTCTGCGATGTCTGTGTTATCTACAGTAGTTTGACGACTCTCTGTTCTGCGTCTTTATAGTCAGTAGGATTTGTGACTCGTGAAAGATGCAACACCAAAAGGCTGCTGCTGTGTGTAGCAAGTCAGTCTCCTTCACAGCAGGTAGTGCCTGGGCTGGTTCACCAATAGGCTGATATTAGGCTGCAGCCTAGGGCGCCAGCACTGTGGGGGGAGGGGGTTGAGCCTCATCCACGCCCCTCTGACATCTAGCATCTGGTCTAGTCTCTGGGGCAAATATGCCCCCCGCATCTTGCTAGAGACTCCTGGTTTATTGTGGAGTATTTTGCTGCCCCACACTATAGAGCAAATACCCAGATTATCCTTCTATATATGGCATCCAGTCTGGCTTTGACAGGGCAGGACCTAGATGAGAGGACCTCCGAGCTAAATGATGGGTGGGCTTCCGCCATCAATTTTTTTTTCGATGCAATGGTCACTGACCATCGCATCAAAAGAAGTCGATAGAAAGAACTATTCATTTGATTTGCGCATGTGCAAAAAAATACTAATTTTGTGCATGTGTAAAAGCTCTGCCCTTAGGTAACCTGCGGATGGGCCTGAGGACAGGACCAGTGCAAATATTGGAACACCATCAAATGTTTCCCATTCGATGGTGGCAAACATCGGAATAAAGTAAAAATGGAATAAAACCATTGATGGGCTACCATCATTTAAAACATATAGGTGGTTCAGAAACATTACAATGCGATGTCCAGCCCTACTCTGAGCCCTGACAGGCATCCATGGAGGCAGCAGCCTAGATCCTGATACACCAATGTTGGTTACCCCATGACATAGTTGCCTACCCTCATGCATTCTGCAGGAGACTCCCTGAAATAGCAGCAATCTCCCTCTCTCCCTCAGTAGTCTAGCAATCTCCCTCATTTCACCTAACCCACATTACACTGTTACATTTTTGGGGAAAGAAGGAATGAGAGATAAATACATTTGCATTGAATCATCAGCACCATTTCCCAGCACTTTACCAAGTATAGTAGCTCTGACTAACTGCTTTGGGGCTCATCTACATTTGTATATAAGTCATTTTAAAAGATTCCTCTCAGATACAGCAGTACACAGCCACGATTCTAGGTGCCAAGTTCACAATCTCTTTTCACAATCTCTCCCTATATGGAACTAGACATGCCCTTTGGGTGCAGCATGACACGACCCCTCAAGGGGGCGCTGTGCAAAATTCTACTACCAACTATAATCTCCCTGAAACTAGTTTTCAAAAGTAGACAAGTATGTCCCACGACAGGGGCTGTCAGAGTTTTCCCTTCCTGTACAATGACAGCTCTCTATGTACTATATATTTAGTAAGGAGGGCAGAACATCGTTAATCGCTATTTAGCTAAATCCTATATTTTGTGCATGCGCAAACATCACAGCGCGCATGCACGAGAACTTAAACTGCAGTCCCATTGCAAAAAATGTGACCCCAGTCTACGGGCCGGCGGCGACGTAGCATCAGGGTGACGAAGGAGCTTTGCAGGGGCGCAGTCCTGTCAATGCAGACGTGTCCAGACCATTTGCGGGGCCTGCGCCCTCAGGTGATGCTGGTAAATTGGTCCCTAAATCCATAAAAATTTAATTTACCAATTCACCAGGAAGTTTGATCCTCATGCCTCAGTAATATGACTATAGTCTAGTAATGAGCAGATAACTAAAGATTACAGTATGTCTGCAGCCAAAGGGGCTGGAACCTAAATATTTGTCTTTGCTTAATTATGGCTAGCATAAAGGAATGTCTATGGGAAACATCTAGTTATGTTATCTCTCTGTCTATGCTATGAGCTCACTTCCGTTGTAGCTACTAAGTATAGAGCTGCTACAGTTATGGGGCGATTTCATGGCATTTTCTAATCGATCTCACTTAGGGGCCCATTTATCAATCAATATTTGCGGCTAAATCCCCAAAACACCTGTTTTTGGGGATTAGCCGCAAATATTAAGCATCACCCTAATGTATGTAGGATGACCGCAGCAGGAATCTCCAATCCCTGCTGCGATCCCGCCTGCATTGCCGCCAGCCGCCTCCCCCATAGGTTTCTATGGGGGATGCGAAGCTGCCCGATGTATTAACATTGGGCAGCAGCGCTTCACATTCCTGGGCTACCGCCATTCTGAGATGGCGGTAGTCTATGGGCTACACACTGCACTGCTGCCGGGGCAGTGCGGTCAGCGGACTTGGCAGGGGGGGTCAGTGCTAACCGTGCATGCGCAGACCCCCCCGGCGTCCGGCTCAGCACATCACAGGGACGGGTTCCTTTTGGAGCCCTGTCCCTGCGCCTGGAGGATGGTACATGCAGGTCATAGGATCGCATTTTACAATGGGAGGTAACATTCCAACCAGATCGCATTCTAAATGCAATCCATAGTCCATGGGCCCCTAGATCACTTCGAAAATGCCCCTGCAATGCTCCGTGCTTAGGGGCCATAGCGATAGTGATGCGCGGCCAGGGGTGTAACTATAGCACCGCAGCCCCCGTGACTGCGGGGGGGGGGGGGGGGGCGCTGTGCATGTGCGGGCGCCGGGGGCTGCAGTGCTATAGTTACACCCCGCCCGCCCCGCCGCCATCCCCCACAGTCTTTACCTATCAGTCTTCAGTACGCGCTGGTCCCGGCTCCCTTCTTCTGCTATGAGGACCACCACAAAATGTCCGCCCCCATGTAGCAGAAAGTTCTCTGAAACTGTCTGCTGCATGGGGGCAGACATTTTGTGGTGGTCCTCATAGCAGAAGAAGGGAGCCGGGACCAGCGCGTACTGAGCGTAGCCAGGTAAGACTGGGGGGGATTGCATGGGCGGCGATGCGGGGGTTAGTGCGGCGGGGCGGGCGAGGGTTGGTGCGGCGGGGCGGGCGGGGGTTGGTGCGGCGGGGTGCGTGGGTGGGTGGTGCGGCAGGGTGCATGGGTGGGCGCCCTCCCTTTAACGGCGGGGGGGCGCCCAAAAGCTAGTTGCGCCACTGTGCGCGGCCCCGTGCGTCGATATCACCCTGCTATTAATATCCAGCAAGCTGGCTAAATCTAGTTAATTGCCGGGCAGGGCCAGTGTTCTCACTCATATCGCATATCGCTGAAGACGGGGCGGGAGCTGACATATGACATCAGCCGCCCGCAATGAGCAGGCATCGACCCGTTGCTTTCCCAGGGGAACGCCCAGCTTTTTCATGGGGACCCCACTGCTCCAGGCCGGTGTCCGCTGCCACCCTCCCACCCCATAGGCAAATGCAGGGGGGGGGGATTCTGGTTGCCTGGAAACCACCCTTTATTTATGATATTTTTAACCTTTTCCTGACCACTTATCTTATTTAAATGTTTGAATCAGCCTATACTAGAGACCATCTGTACTGTTAAATATTAATTATTTTCAGGGCTGTTACCACTCGCCCAGACTCGCGTACTTACTCCAATTCGCTGCAGAGTGGGAGATTTTGGATTACATTGGGAAACCCCCCTCTAAAAATCTGTTTGCCACTGCACCCCTACCCAAACAAAGCCTCGCCGATTGTGATACTCGCCGAAGGCGTTCGCACAGTGGGTCTGCACATGAGCAAATACCCGCATGCGCAGACTTACCCACCTCGGAACGGGGCCCAATTCGATCCCGTATTATCTATGTTGAATCACCCTCATAGCTTGTACAAGTTACTAATGATTAGAATACAAGCAAACTAACGTTCTAGAGGCTGATTGAATCCTGCTTCAGCAAAGCAGTGTACAGTAGTTCTTAAGTGCTGTATTTCATTCATAAGACGCCACAAAAAGAAAAATAAACATCTCTCAATGGTGTATGGGAAAACGATTGTGGTCTTTAATTCATGGCAAAACACTACTTTAAAACACAAATGAAAGTAACAGGTGAAAAACAAGCAACAGAGGCTTTATTGTCTGCAACCTGCAATAAGATTGCCATTATTTCAGTTGTAATGTAAACCACTGAGAATCTAGTACATGACCTACTTGGTGTCAGGAGCGGAGTGTAATTAGGGCAGTAGCACTGGGCTCCACTGAGTACTCCTGCCATTATCAGAAGTATGGCTGTGAGGTAGAAGCCAATTGTAATAGCAATGGAGTGATTCATGTGTGATTGTATGTACAACGTGTCAGTAAGTTGCCCATCGTCCCGGAATGTTCGGGAGACTTCTGAACACCAGGGGGGCTTCTGGGGAACTGAGCTTAATGAATCACATTGTTGTGATGGCACAAGGCAGCATGGCACAGCAGGTGGCAGGGTTTGAAGCACAAATCACTAAACCCATAGGCACGCACTTTGGAAATCCCAGATGAAAGGCAGAAGTCAGCAAGTACGCCGTAACCCGCCATCTTTATGGAAAAGAACCCTAGTAAGACACCATAAAACTCCTGTGGGAATCCAGCATACTTGCTGATAATGTTGGCTGTTCCCTCAAGGAGGAGTCAGCCCGTTTAGCATGTGGGTATGCTGGAGTGGGGTGACATTGTGTAGGGATAGGCAGGGCCGGCGCCACCACTAGGCAAATCAAGGCATTTGCCTAGGGCGCCGGCCACTGGAGGGCGGCATTTTGCCCCCCCGTGCCGCCCGGGTACCTGTCCTGCGGCGCTGTGTATTTAAAGCTGGCGGTGGAGGCAGCGGGGGTCCCTGCAGTCCATTAGAAATAACGAGCGCTATCCGCCGGGCTATGCGGAAGCGCTTCTGTTGTGAAAACACTGGCAGCACGGCGCACGCTGATCTCAGCCAATCAGCGTGCTGCCAGTGTTTTCACAACAGAAGCGCTTCCGCATAGCCCGGCGGATAGCGCTCGTTATTTCTTTTTTTTTTTAAACAACTTTTTATTGAGTCAAAGCATCATATCAAAACATACTACATTGCTGTATATCAGGAATGCAAGTCATATGTCAAGTAGTCATATACATGAGGTAGGGATTTATAACAAACATGGATTTCCTTATTATCATAACATGTGTACAGGATATCAATTTTAGCAAAAGAAGTGAACATATTATTCCAGGACTAGTGGAGGGTCATTAAGTAACATCTGTTCTTCGTACCAGCGGGTATTTTGGAAACACTGATGGAGAGTTCGCTTTGTCGATATAGGTAGTGTTTCCATGTAGCTGTTCCAGGTTGCAAAAAACTGTTTGGTACGGGACTCCTTTTGGAGGGAGGCCTCCAACCAATCCATGTGGAAGATGAAAAACAATTTGTCTTTGAACATCGCCAAGGCTGGAGGAGGGGATTGGATCCATACCTGGAGGATCGTTTTGCGAGCGGCAGAGGTGATCGCCAACATCAATTTCCTGATGGGTTTGGGGGCCCTAGTTTCTTCCGGAAGGATGCCAAATATGGCCCACTCCGGGGTGAACGGGGTGTAGTTTACCAGATGTTCATTGGCGAAGTCACGAACGTCTGCCCAGAATTTCTGAACTTGTGGGCAGGTCCAGAAACAATGATATAGGTCTGCTTGGGGGTTGTTGCATCTGATGCAGCCTGGAGAATCTATATTTTGCATCTGATACCCTCGTGAGGGAGAGATGTATGACCGGTAGAAAATATTTAGGTACATTTCTGTAAATTTGGCCATAGGAAACGTTGTGATGGAGGTCTGTAAGGTCTTCAACAGAATGTCTGTTGTTAGGGAAGGGAAGTGTTCTAGCCATTGGTTAAGACCTGTGCGTTGTGATGAGTAGTCGATAGTCTTGTGGAGAAATTTATAATAAGTAGAAATCGCTTTTTTAGATAAGGGGGGAGCCAAAAGCACATTGTCAAGATCATTATTCCAATCCCTTTCCGGAATGAGTTTAGAGACTTTGTCAGTGTACGATTGGGCTTGGATAAAATTTAAGTTTAGGGCAGTTATTATTGGATAGTTTTTAGAGGCTTCTAGGAAAGTGAGTGGTTTGTGAGTCTGTGTGTCCATCAGTTGTCCAACTCTATTTAATCCCGCTCTGCTCCAGCATGTAAAGAGGGGCGGAGCGTTTCCATCATGGAATTGGGGGTTTTGTAGGAAGGGCAGGTGCACAGTATGATTTGGGTTTAGGTGGAAAGAATGACGTAATATTAGCCATAGTTTGCGGGTAGACATTAGGAGGGGGTTAAGGTGTATTTCCGGGGGGATGTCTTTATCGGCTAGGTGTAAGAAGGCTGTTAGGGAGGTATTGGGTAGAAAGTTTTGTTCCAGGGCAGTGTTAGCATACGTGTGATTTGTGAGTATCCAGTCCTTAAGGTATCTGAATATCGCCGCCTGGTTATATATCTTAATATCTGGGAAATTTATGCCGCCATTCCACTTGGGCTGAGCCAATTTTATCATCCCAATTCTCGCTCTTCCCTTGTTCCAGATGAAGGTTCGGAACAATTTCGTTATAGCGAGGATATCTCGTTTGGTAAGTAGAAGAGGCAAGACCTGGAGTTGATATAAGAGTTTGGGGAAGTATATCATTCGCAGGAGATTAGCCCTGCCCAAGTAGGACAGCTGGAGATGGCCCATCCTGTTCAGGTCTCTGGTGAGATTTTTAATAGTTTTGCTTATGTTATATGCATACAGATTTTGTGCATTTTTGGGCAAGGTAATATATATAGAGTAGTTAAGGGGTTTACCCAGTTAGTATTAGCAGCGGGGATATTTGCAATATTCAAATGATGAGCACCTTTGTGCCAAATACAATTTGTTCTGAACCGTGACAGGTAAGTTAAAACTTAGGTTCTGTCGCAAGCTGGCAGTAGAATGTCAGTACACAGGTAATATACAGAGCAGTAGGTTTTTTCAATATCTTTGCAGAGTGTGGAGAGTGAGTTGTTAAATCTGCAAACCTGGGGCAATCTCAGTATTCACCACAAGGTGGCGACATATATCAGGCTATCAGATGAGCTACTGCTATTATTCCTCGCTACCTTGTTATGTTAGTTAGTATAATGCAAAACCGTTTCAGAGCAAAACAACACTGACAACACTTATACAGTATGGAATAAAAGTAGATCAGATAGGCAATATTAATATAATTGTCCAGTCTGTGCCAGCTTGCACAGAGTTACCTGTGAATGGAGGTTTGCTCCCTTGTGAGCGTGAGCCTGCAGGAGTGCTTAGATCGAGATAGCTCTGGGAGGTTGAGGGAGGTGTTACACTGCTGTCCCGGACCCGCCGGGACAGACAGTGTAGACGAGTGCCGGGGGAGACGTTGGGGGCGTCGCACAGCAACGCCCCTAGCTTCCGTCCCCACGACATCGTCAGCAGGCATCGGGGCGTTGCCGGGCAACGTCCCCGAGCGTCTCCGTCGGCGTGCCGGCGCGCTGACGTCATGCGCCCGGCAGCGCGGCGCACGTCAGCGTCAGCGGGGATTTCGAATAAAGAGCCGGCGTCTGCCCAGGACAGGCGCCAGTTATAGCTTTTGCACCTCAGGGTCTCAAGTGTTCCTGGTTCCCACTTATCCTCCACTCCTGGTTCCTGTGCCCAGTCGTCCTGCGTCCTGTCGTTGATTCCCAGTCGTGTCCTCCGTTTTGTCTCCTGTTCCTCCTGGTGTCCGTGTGTTGTCCAGTTGTCCGTATCCTGGTTCCCGCTGCCGTTGCCTCCTCGGCGCACAGATAAGTGGGGTCTACCCCCAGACTGCCCTTACTTGTATCTTGATATATATAACACCTCTGTGTATTGTTACACCTGTTTGGCATAGTATTGTGTTACATCCTTACGTATTGTTACGTCTACCCTGTTTGCTACAGAGCAAGGGTGACCTCGCCTTCTTGGGTTAGTTAGTTATCCCCTTGTTCATCCTTGACATTGGTGGCAGCGTTGTCAACCCTTAAGACCTGGTGGCATCGGGGGCGGAGCCTGACTAACGGGCTCTGTCGAACGCGGCTATTATAGGCGAAGCCTAGCACTAGCACGCAGCCGCCAATCTCATTCGGTGACAACGGAGTCAGAGTGGGCGAGGACACCCAGGTATCATAACATTATAACCGGCCAAACCACACTCTGAGACTGTTTGTTGCCCCTACAGCTCAGAGGTTCGGTAGTCGTGGGGAAACCCAATCATGGATCCGTCACAACAGGCTGCTGCCCACTCTCTTGCAGGACAGATGCACACGCTGACGCAGAAATTGCAAGAGCTCACCCTACGGGTAAACTCACACGAGCAGCGGTCTCAGTCTAGCTCCTCCTCCGGTGGGGGTCTGGAGCCCAGGTTAAATCTCCCTGACCGTTTTTCAGGTGACCGGTCTCTGTTTTTTAATTTTAAACAGTCATGCAGGCTTTATTTCAAATTACGCCCAGGGTCTTCCGGTTCTGAGGCTCAACGGGTAGGAATGGTTATATCACTCCTGCAGGGAGATCCTCAGTCTTGGGCCTTCGGCCTTCCTGATGGTGCTGAGGCTCTCTCTTCAGTGGATGCATTTTTCTCAGCCATGGGGTTATTATATGATGACCCGGACCGGGCGGCCTCGGCTGAGTCAAATCTTAGGGCCTTGCGTCAAGGGCAGGACACAGCTGAGGCATACTGTACAAAGTTCAGACGTTGGGCTATTGATTCTGGCTGGAACGACCCAGCGCTTCGTAGTCAGTTTCGAATTGGTCTATCCGAATCCCTTAAGGATGCATTAGTGCAGTACCCCACTCCCAAAGACATAGATGGGATCATGCAGTTAGCCATTAAGGTGGATAGGAGATTTCGGGAGCGGCAGAGGGAGAGACGGTCTGGAGTGTTGCCTTCCTCATCTGCAGACGAGTCTACCGAGGTACCCGGAGACGAGCCTATGCAATTGGGGGCCACTCGACTATCTTCCTCCGAAAAGAACCGCCGACGTCTCAAGGGCCTCTGTTTGTATTGTGGGGGTCCCGGTCACCTTGCTGTTGCTTGTCCGCTGAAGGCGGGAAAAGACAGGGCCTAAGTGATACTTGGGGGGTTCACTTGGGCCTGTCGAGCTTTTCTCCCTCAGATTCCGTATTAATTCAGGTATCCGTCTCTGTTACCGACCGTTCTTGGAACGGATCTGCCTTTGTGGATTGTGGGGCGGCCGGTAACTTCATGGATGAAGGCCTGGTGCAACAATTGGGCCTCATGCCCATACCCTTGGCCAATCACGTCTCTGTATGTGGGTTGGATGGCCGTCCACTGTCCAAAGGCGGTATATCTTTTAGGACTCCCTCCCTTCATCTGTCGGTGGGGGCTTTGCACTCCGAAGATATCACCTTTCTTATTTTTCACTGTCCTCTCACTCCTATAGTCCTGGGACTGCCCTGGTTGAAAAAACACAACCCTGAATTTAATTGGGAAACTGGTGAGATCACTCGGTGGGGAGGGTCCTGTTCGGATGTTTGTCTCACTCTCCCTCTCCGTGGCCCTTATTCTGATTGATGCGGACTTTACCGCGTTCTTACGGATCGCGTCTTTACGGCGTCTGCGCATGCGTGGAGAACGCTACGCGCATGTGCCACGCCTTGACTCGGTACCAGTTCGGACAAAGCCCGTCCAAAACTGGTCACCGCAATCAGTCGGGAAATAGGGGCGTATTATGGGCGTCATGCGGAATGACACATGGGCGTAGTTTCAAAGTGGGCAAAACGGGGCGGAAACATGGGCGGACACGGGGGAGTACACTTATGTTGGGGGGCGTACATTCGGAAACCACTCCGAATGCACGCGAGCAAAAAGGGCTGAAATGTGCGGTGTCCACAAGTGTACTATTGCTTTGCGGACACCACTCGTTCATGCGGTAGGCGAACGTACGCCTAATGACTACAACCATTAACACCTGAACCCAATACAATCTACTCCTTTACTCATTACTCACTAATAGGACGCTTGTCAGTGCTTTAATTGAAACCATTGCTGCTTCAAGGAAACCTTAGTAATCCCCCACATATGCTGTACTTGTCCCACACTTAAAAACTGCTAACAATTGACATGACAGAATATTAATACTAGCAATACTTGATTTTTATATTTTTTAAATTATGTTAATTGTGGCATTAATAAAATTGTTTATGCAAGTTCACAGTTGTTGGTTTTATTTGCACTTTAAATAGTATATGTGTAGATTGTTTATAATCTTTTACACAGGGTGTAATACAAAGCATTGCACTTACATTGCTGTAAGGGTTAATGTGTGCTATGCATGTGTTAGGCATGCTTGTAAGGATATATTGGAATCTAATTGAATCCAATTCCAAATAAGCAGTTTTTTATGAGGATAGGTAATTGAATAAGTGGGTCATGTGATGTCTTGCAGAAGATACTTCATAGTGGGTTGTTTGGCGTAAATCCTCCGCTTACGTGCGGTAGCACCGCTTGGCTCCCGTTCGGATGCGGTATTCCCGAGCATACTCTGTAATACTCTGTAATACCGTGCCGAATCGGAGTGTTTCTCCCGCACACGCATGGTTTGTATGTCGTCCGTAAACACGCCCTGTTCTTAAAGAGTGAGTCCGTCCGAATGCGGAGGACACGTGGGCGTTTCTACGGACGATGGCCGCATGCGGCAAAACACCGTGGCGTGCGGACCGCTCCGTAAGAATGCGGGAATATCCGCACAGATCAGAATAAGGGCCCGTGTGATGCACCCTGACTTTCAAGCTCTCCCTCCTCAGTACCGTGATTTTTCAGATGTTTTTTCTAAAAAAGAAGCCAACACCTTGCCTCCTCATCGCCCCTTTGATTGTGCCATTGATTTAGTGTCTAATGCCAGACTTCCTAAGGGTCGTTTATATGCGTTATCCGCACCTGAGTCCCAAGCCGTGGACCTCTACATTAAAGAAAGCCTTGAAAAGGGGTTCATTCGGCCCTCAAAGTCACCGGTAGGGGCGGGGTTTTTCTTTGTAGAGAAGAAAGATGGGTCCTTACGGCCCTGTATTGATTACAGAGCCCTTAACAAAATTACGGTAAAAAATTCCTACCCATTACCCCTCATCTCCGTTTTATTTGACCAGATTCGGAAGGCAGTGATTTTTTCCAAAATAGACCTCAGGGGGGCCTACAACTTAATCAGAATTAAAAGTGGTGATGAGTGGAAGACCGCGTTTAATACCCACTCGGGGCATTTTGAGTATCTTGTGATGCCTTTTGGTCTAGCTAATGCCCCGGCAGTCTTCCAAGACTTTATTAATGAAGTCCTTCGACCGTTTTTAGGGGGTTTTGCCGTAGTCTACTTGGACGACATTCTCATTTTTTCCAAATCTCTTCCTGAACATCGGCAGCACGTCCGCCTGGTGCTGCAGAAGCTACGGGAGAATCATCTATATGCCAAGTTGGAAAAATGTGAATTCGAAGTGTCACAAGTGACTTTCTTAGGGTATATTATTTCCCCTCAAGGTTTCTCCATGGATCCATCTAAGGTTCAGGCCATTCAATCCTGGGCTCGCCCAACCACGCTCAAGGCCATTCAGCGATTTCTTGGTTTTTCCAACTACTATCGCAAATTTATCCGCTCCTTTTCGGACATCGTGGCCCCCATAGTGGACTTGACTCGGAAAGGGGCTGACCCAGGACAATGGTCTCAACTGGCGATGGATTCTTTTGAAAGATTAAAGAAGGCGTTTTGCTCAGCCCCAATTCTGCACCACCCAGATCCCAGGCTACCCTTTTTAATCGAAGTCGACGCCTCTGATGTAGGTGCTGGAGCAGTCCTGTCTCAGAAGGGGCCACAGGATCTAAAGATTCATCCCTGTGCTTACTTCTCCCGCAAATTCTCTCCTGCCGAGAGAAATTATGATGTAGGCAATCGTGAGTTATTGGCCATCAAATGGGCGTTTGAGGAGTGGCGTCACTGGCTTGAGGGAGCTCAGCATACCATCACCGTGATCACCGATCACAAGAATCTCTCTTATATCGAGTCCGCCAAACGCCTCAATCCACGACAGGCTCGGTGGGCACTCTTTTTCACCAGATTCCGGTTTATCATCACCTTTAGGCCAGGTTCTAAGAACGTGAAGGCGGATGCCCTCTCCCGCAGTTTTCAGACTTTCCAGGGGTCTGAGGTGAAAGCATCTCCCATCGTCCCTTGCTCGGTAATCATGGCGGGCCTGACCCAAGATTTAGCCACCTTAGTTATTGCTGCCCAAGCGTCGGCTCCTCAACAGACCCCACAGGACCGTTTATTTATTCCCCAGAAATTACGGGAGGCGGTTCTCAGGGACTTTCACTCGGCAAAAAGCTCCGGGCATCCAGGTATTGCCAAAACTTTTGAACAGTTAGCCAGGACTGTTTGGTGGCCCTCTATGAGGCAAGATGTCGACAGATTTGTGGCCTCATGTCTGGTCTGTGCGCGACACAAATCGTCTCGACAGTCTCCGATTGGGCCGCTGTTTCCCTTGTCCATTCCTAAAAAACCATGGTCCCATATTTCTATGGACTTTATCGTTGACCTGCCTCCGTCTAGCAAGTTCACCACCATCTGGGTTACGGTGGATAGATTTTCCAAAATGGCTCACTTTACTCCATTACATGGGCTCCCTACTGCTAAAATCCTAGCGAATTTATTCATCACCAACATCTTTAGGCTTCACGGACTCCCGGTTGATATTGTCTCGGATAGAGGTTCCCAGTTCGTGGCCAGGTTTTGGAGACAGTTTTGTGCAGCCTTAGGGATTCAGGTCAGTCTCTCCTCTGGTTACCACCCGCAGTCGAATGGACAGACCGAGAGGGTCAACCAGGCTTTGGAACAATACCTCCGCTGTTTTGTTTCAAAGTGCCAGGACAATTGGGCTGAGCTTATTCCATTAGCGGAGTTCGCATACAATAACTCTTTTCATACAGCTATCAAGAGCTCTCCTTTTTTCTGCAACTCAGGTTTTCACCCCAAATGTAGTTCGTTCATGCCCCCGGTTGATCCGTCAAGATCCTCGTCCACTGTCTCGTTTTTTAGGAAAGCCTGGAAGAATGTACACATAGCCCTTAGACAATCCTCAGCCCGGTCTAAGATTTTCTTTGATAGGCACAGAAGACCGTGTCCCTTTAAAGTGGGTCAGAGAGTATGGTTATCCACACGCCATATTAGACTTCGACAGCAATGCCCCAAGCTGGGTCCCAGGTTTATCGGTCCATTTCCGATTATCGGACAAATCAACCCGGTGGCATTCAGACTTCAGCTTCCCAGGTCTCTGCGCATCAATAATGTCTTTCATTGTTCCCTGCTCAAACCTGTCGTCGGAACCCTTCCATCCAGCTCTACACGTACACAAAGACCTGTCTTGGTTAGAGGGCATAAGGAGTATGTGGTGGAACATATCTTGGATTCCAAGGTAGTCAGGGGTCAGCTCATTGGTTGGAAGGGGTTTGGAGATGAGGAAAGATCTTGGGTCCCAGAAAAGTTTTTGCATGCGCCCAGGCTAAGAGCGGAGTTTTTTAGAAAATTTCCCTGGAAACCGGGTTCTAAGGGTTCGGTGACCCCTCCTCAAGGGGGGGGTACTGTTACACTGCTGTCCCGGACCCGCCGGGACAGACAGTGTAGACGAGTGCCGGGGGAGACGTTGGGGGCGTCGCACAGCAACGCCCCTAGCTTCCGTCCCCACGGCATCGTCAGCAGGCATCGGGGCGTTGCTGGGCAACGTCCCCGAGCGTCTCCGTCGGCGTGCCGGCGCGCTGACGTCATGCGCCCGGCAGCGCGGCGCACGTCAGCGTCAGCGGGGATTTCGAATAAAGAGCCGGCGTCTGCCCAGGACAGGCGCCGGTTATAGCTTTTGCACCTCAGGGTCTCAAGTGTTCCTGGTTCCCACTTATCCTCCACTCCTGGTTCCTGTGCCCAGTCGTCCTGCGTCCTGTCGTTGATTCCCAGTCGTGTCCTCCGTTTTGTCTCCTGTTCCTCCTGGTGTCCGTGTGTTGTCCAGTTGTCCGTATCCTGGTTCCCGCTGCCGTTGCCTCCTCGGCGCACAGATAAGTGGGGTCTACCCCCAGACTGCCCTTACTTGTATCTTGATATATATAACACCTCTGTGTATTGTTACACCTGTTTGGCATAGTATTGTGTTACATCCTTACGTATTGTTACGTCTACCCTGTTTGCTACAGAGCAAGGGTGACCTCGCCTTCTTGGGTTAGTTAGTTATCCCCTTGTTCATCCTTGACATTGGTGGCAGCGTTGTCAACCCTTAAGACCTGGTGGCATCGGGGGCGGAGCCTGACTAACGGGCTCTGTCGAACGCGGCTATTATAGGCGAAGCCTAGCACTAGCACGCAGCCGCCAATCTCATTCGGTGACAACGGAGTCAGAGTGGGCGAGGACACCCAGGTATCATAACAGGAGGGAGAAGTGTAGTTAGGGACAAGGTGGGGTGAGAGCGATCTTGAAAGGTTCACTGCTTTTTGTTTATGAGGCGCTTCAGGTTGGTGAGGTATGTGGTAGAACACGTGGGGTTAGGCTGGCCAGAACTTGATAGTCCAGGTTCTTTGTAGCAGGTACTGTGGGTATTCACCCTGAGTGTCCACAGGTCCTGGGGGGAGATTAAGGAGTCCTCACTCCAGGGCTAAGTATATAAGCTATTAAGGGGGGCGTTCAAGGGTGATTTGTTGCAGAAGTGATGCAGGGTCAGAGGAACTGGCTGCCGACTGTGGGGTTTACTTGAAGGGTCACAGTGTCCGGGGTTTTCCTTTTTTTTTTTTTTTTTTTTTTATTGAGGCAGGGGCAGCCTGAGCAACAGAATAAATTCCTCAGTCCCCCCACGTTTACAGGGGCTGTGCTGGGTGTTCTGTGGGGCGCAGCCTGATGGTGACCAGCACTACCAGCTGTGTAAGCTCTGGGGGCTTCTGGTTTCCAGACCCCGCTTCCGTGTCTTTCAGACCGGCTCAAGAGTGGTGGTCTCCAGGGTTAGGGCTGAGAGCAGGGGGTGGGGGGGTGTGTGAGGGGTTATGTCTCACCGTGTGGGTCTCTTCGGCGGTCCTCAGCTAAGGGTGCCCGGGCTGTGTGTGCTTCCGCAGTCGCCTCCGGAGCCTGTCACAGCTTCACGGAGCGTTGCCGGGTCTGTGGGGGAGTTCAGAGGTCTTCTAGCGGGGCGCCGCACCGATGTCGCTCCCCTCCTGACGACCGTCACTGTTCCCGGCACGCCGCTGGGTGGAGGCTTGCTGTTTACTCGCGGCTCCGTCCGCCGCCACAGGATTCAGCTCGTCTCGTCGCGTCGGTATCCCACAGCGGGGAGACGGCAAGGTATGCTGGGTGAGGAGTGGGCTCCGGTGTGACGGGTGTTTGCAGAGGGGGGAGAGCCGGGTCTCTCCCGGTCTCCAGTCCGGCGGCGTCCCACGTGAGGGCCCGATCACGGGCCAGACTTCAGTGGAGGTAGGCTCTCCCAGGACCCAGGTCCGCAATAGTGGTATTAATCAATTCCCCAGGTGATCAGGGGGAGTCCCAGCGTGGTTACCAGTTCGAATCTGGGTAGATTGCGGGTGGATTAGGTGGGATGCTGCCTGTGTGAGCAGAGCTCTGTTAAAACGTGGCCATCTTGGATGCGCCACCCACCGGAAGTCCGCGCTCGTTATTTCTAATGGACTGCAGGGACCCCCGCTGCCTCCGCCGCCAGCTTTAAATACACAGCGCCGCAGGACAGGTACCCCCCTCCCCCGGCACCGGACAGCGCCGCAGGACAGGTACCCCCCTCCCCCGGCACCGGACAGCGCCGCAGGACAGGTACCCCCCCCTCCCCCGGCACCGGGGCGCCCCCACCCCGACTCGCCTGGGGCGCTCCGGTGCCTTGCACCGGCCCTGGGGACAGGTGCATGTCTGCACCATCGTGTCCCCTTCCCATGATGATGAGGATGGGATAGCAAGACAGTCCCCCCCCCCCCCCCCCCCCCCCAAAAAAAAAAGGGACTGTCCTGCGAGACAGTTGGAAGGTATTCAAAAGTCAGATTAAGGAGTCTAGTCCCTTCAGAATGGGGCGAATTCGGCCCTGTTCCGATGATTTGGGGACTGCGCATGCACATGGTCTTCGTCGGCTTGCATAGTTGGGCCATGGGCAGACAATGGCGGGGTCGGGTGTCACCCATGGCAACACCCAGCATTTCATGGGCATCCCCATTAAAACGCTGGGCATTCTCATGGGTATGCGGATGGGCCAATGTGTGCCCGGGGGTGGGGAGGCGGGAGACCTCACAGGGCATCAGCAACCCACCCTGTCTTCGGCCCAGAACACAGTTCTCATTGACTTTTATTTGCGTGTCCAGGAGAAATAATTCGATAGTTGGTGACCATCGAATGATTTCTCCTGTAGCGGACACATGCGAGGGGATATGTCTTTAGTAAACATCCGCTCGCATATTTGCGAGGGGAAACAGCAGCGGGGAGGGTTGGATTTTCGGCGGGGCGGGCTCTTGGCCCCTATGATTACTGCCCAACTCCATAAAGAAGAAGAGAACCTACATAAAGGACCGATAAAGAGAGACAGGGAAAAAAATCTAAACGTTTAGCTCGATGTTAAATATAATATCTCCTCCATTTCCCGGTGTGATTCATATAAGGTATGGTTGTAATAAAACAACGTTATAAAGGTGTGTGTGTTATTTATAATGAGACATACATGAATAGTCAACTGTGTTACTAAAAACAGCAGGATGTAGTAATTAGACTGATCGTTATATCATAATGCCACCGCAATCTTCCCGCGGACTAATTACCTGGACCCGGGTTTGTGTAAGGTGCCAACTATGTAGGGAGAAGAATGTCACCTCTCTGTTGTGTAATTTAAATTGATTCATTTTTTTTTTTTAGTACATATGGCTTATCCCACAGGATTTGTCCATACATCTCCCTTCACCTATGACCCCGCGTCTCTCTATAGACCTTCTGCCATGTTCGGACACAACCGTCAAGCTGCGCAGATCTACAAAATCTCCTGCATTAAAGGTTGAGTGATGAATGCCACTTAACGTAATGCCACTTACCATTTTATTCCACAACTCCACTTTCAAGTGGAGTTGTGGAATAAAATAATTCAACAAGTAGGCGCTTTCGTGAAGCTAATTCATTTTCTACAATCTTCAAGGTCCACAAAAGCCCCAAATCTACCAGTTGTCTGTATAATGGGGACCATGGAATGATTTCTCTTTCCTTCGGCCGCATGACAGGGGATGTTCTCTCGTACACATCCCGCCGCATGCTAGCAAGGGGATGCGAGCGGCGCAGCCAGTGGTGAAAGGGAGACAGGGCGGAGAGGATACGAAGCTTAGGGAATCGGCCTGAATCAGACCCTTAATTAGTACCTCAGTCAATTTGGACTGTTAGAGTACTTCATTTTGCAAACCACTGGAATAAGGAATATATAATAATCTCTTTAATAATAAATTATGTTTGTGGTTTAGGCATTGTGTTGTAGAAAGAATGTTATGAGCAATTATTGGGGTTTAGAAAACCAGAACGTGTTGAGTGAAAGTCAAAAATTTGTACACTGATATACTCTACAATTAATCATACCTGCCGACTTTGTAAAACTCTCGGCTCTAAGAGTAGTGAAAGGGGGGCAGGACAGCTGTACGTTTTGGGGGCGGAGTGAGGCTGAAGTCACCAAGCTCCGCCCTCACGACAGGTAGCCGCATTAATTTGCGGGTCCGTCGATGGTGGGAGGGCCTAAGATGAAGCAAAATGACGTGATTTGCAGGACCCTACCGGCCATTCCAGGAGGGTAGGCAAGTATGCAATTAATGCATACAGGTAACTAGTATATATAAAATATATTCGCACTGGGGACCGATGTTTTGCATGGCTGTTTATGCAAAACATCCATTTGCAATGTGCCGGAGATCTTTACACGGCGGCGGGTGTTGTGCATTCGCTCACCCGGCGTACGGCGTTAGTTAGCTCACTAAGCAGCGAATTTATGCTGCAAAGCGAGTCATCCAGAATCAGGCTATAAATGTGCATGGAAACTGTTTTCGGGGCTTGCCTTAGCCTACAACAACAATCCCGTATTCTGTGCAACCAACTCAGATGGCTGATTATCACCCCTGTGTTTATGTACGCAGTTACTTGGATCTGTGGGTGAGTCACTACATTTCCAAGCTGCTATAGCTTTAGCATATTTTCGGACAACCACCGCGTACAATTCTGCAAATGCATTAGCGCAAATCACTGAAGCGGGCTCAAATATAAATACACATAACAAACGCAGTGGCAAATGTAACGTTTTTAGATCTCCCTCTCTGCAGCACATTGGAGTAAAGCCCAGTACACACTGGGTTACTTTCATGTGAGAGCCGCTCAGTTTTCTCGTCTGAGTCGCTTTCCGCAAGAAAGTGGCCCAGTGTGTACGGGGCAGTGATAAGCATTGAGCGCTGCTGCTAGCTCCCACATCATCCTCTGGCATCCTCACCATTGCCCCCTGGTGATACATGTGCGAGCACTATAGGATAAGGGCGAATAGGTACTGCACAATAGTTCAGGCTGGTACAGTTCCCTTCGGCCAGTGGTTCCCAACCTTTTTTCTCTCCCGTACCCCTTGATTAGGCTTTTCATTGATAAGTACCCCTCCTCTCATTTTGAAATATGGACAGTACTTTGCGGTATGCGGATCCTTATGCATGTCCTTATATTAAGGAGGAGCGGGGGAGTAGTATACAGCAAGGAATCATGCCCTTCTGTGTCTAGACACTGGTTGTGTATTATCTCCAGAATTCCCACTAACTCCGATTAATGCCGCTGCTTCCTCCACCTTTTTCAGTGCTGGGCAGATGACTGCTGATGTCTGAGGGCAGCATGGGAAGCTCCCAGTGGATTGCTGGTCAGGCATATGACACAACATGGTTTGTCTCCATGGCAATGGGTCTTCAGCCATCAAAAGACCTTTTCATCGCCCGCCATTACCAATATTATTTTCAAGTACCCCCAACTGATCTGCAGAGTACCCCCAGGGGTACTAGTACCCCAGGTTGGGAACCACTGCCTTAGGCTATGAAGCATACTTGATGCTCTCCGTTTCTGTGGAAGACACACCATTTTTTTTTTTGGGGTAGTCCTCGCTCTCCTGGAAAAGTAGGCACCGCACCTAAATTCTGCCCACTTCCAAGTGCTCGGTAGCAACTGGAAAGGTCTGAAGCATAAGTAGAGGGGTGCCGGACTGGGTCCCGACAGTCGGGATCCCGACAGTCATTTACCCGACGTCGGGATCCCGACTGTTAAAACACTGACAGCTGGGTTCCCAATGGCCACCGGCTATTCTCCCTCATGGGGGTCCACGACCCCCATAGAGGGAGAATAGAATAGGTGGCCAGCGAAGCGAGCCACCGTGCCCGCAGTGTGGCGAGCACAGTGAGCCCGCAAGGGGATTTGTTGCACTCGCCATGCTGTCTGAGTCCGGCCAGTCGGGATCCCGACGTCGGGCTAATGACTGTCGGGACCATATACCACTCCCAAGTAGAGAGGATGGGCCATTAATGATCTTATTAGAAGGAGCCGTACATCACTGTGAGGATACTATTACTGCGCATAATCAATACCGATATAAATATAACCAGATGGACAATAAGTGAAGTGCTCAGTTTACGTACTCTGTCCGTAACTTTCTTACCCTTTAAGCCTAGCTACGTGCGAACAAAGCGTAGCGAACCTATCTCGTGTATTGTACACGCTAGACCAATACTTGTAATGGAGTATCCTTTCGCAGTACCTAAACTGCGAATACCTTTAAGGACAATGTCCGTATTACACCTTGGTCGCTATATGCAAATAAGAGTCAAGGCAAGTGATTAACTCAAAGTAAAGAGATAGATTCTCCAAATAATGTATTTAGTCCCTAGCGGACAACAGGGGGTTACAGAAAGAAGAACACAGTTTAAACACAAGATAACAGTGTAATTAACAATACTAAATACACTTTAAACTACTAAGGGAAAAGAAACAGATACAGAATATAATCAGCCACACTACATAGGAATACAATACAAATGTTATCGTCATATCAAATAGCGCAGCGCAGTCCGGTCGAGCTCGCTAGGTTCAAATAGAACTTAGCCCGGTCAGGATGGTGGAGGGGAAGAAAAGCAGTGGAGAAGTGACCGAGCCAGCCAGGGATTGCTACTTTTATAGAGTCCACACAAAGAGAGATCAAAGGAAGTTTTCATTGGTCCAAGAGTTCAAATGTCAGGTCCTCGTTGATTGGGGCAAAGGGGATGCACTTTAAGTGGATTGGTGCAGAGGGAATGTGCTCCTGTGTCCTTTCTCAGCTGGCATCGTCATAGGGGGTCGTAAATCAACCACAAGAACTGGCTACATCCTGATCCTTTGTCTTCCTCAGTTCACATGGCAAAAGTACATATAGAATAAGGATTTTGTCCGTAATTATCAGACCTTAGGACTTGCGAACATTTAGCTGCGACCGGAGTGCTGCGCACGAGACACGGAACATAAAGATACTAAACATTTACAGAAACAGTCGTGTATTATTGGTTAAACTATGTGTTGTGCACTTAATCTACATTTAACTATATCTTATTTCGTGTAAGTGTGGAATATGAATTTAAGTGTATTAGTATGGCTGCGCTCAAGGCTCGCTTTGCTATGCAGAACTTGGGTATTATACTTTTTTTGCGCAACTCTGCGAACCAAAATGGCGGCCATACTAATCTAAAATGGCATGTATGTAATTCGACTTTAACAGCATTGTATGCCAGTATTAAGGCTAAGCCGCACAGACACTTGCCTGCAATAGTTCCTACACCCGGGAGCTACATACTGCCCCTTGCAGCTTTATTATGCGGTAACCTGATGGTACCTTATGTGACTCCCTCCTGCTGCAGCATTATCTGGGCTGAATAATATGCCAGTAAGATGGATGTGTGTGTGTGTGTGTGTGTGTGTGTGTGGGGGGGGGGGGTGTGTGTGTGCACTATTAGCGCTGCACTGCTTCCCTCATGTCAACTGCAGCGCACCACTGATACAGCGCTGCCTCCCTTCTCATAAGCAGTTCTGGGCAGGCCGGACACAGTATTCAGGATGTCCGGCTACAGTGGTTGGGACACACAGCTAATGCTGTCAGCAAAAAAGAAAAAAAAAAAAAACACTTTGTGGTTAGGGTGATTTTCCAGGTTACACCATAGGAGCCCATGTTAAACTCTTAACATGGGCATCTATAGAGCTCGGCCCTGATAGGCTGAGGGGAGTCTCATTGACTAATGTCCTGGGGAGGAGCCACATGTGTAAACACACATGCGGCTCCTCAGGTCTGCTGGATACGGGACACTTTTTTTTTTTATTAACCCATGGGATGCCTATTTTGGACTAAAGAGGATGTGATCTACACTGGAGTAGGTGAGTGTCATGTTATTTTCACAGGACAATGGGACCAAACTACAAGATAGGTGAGTATATGTATGTATGTTGTATGTGTACATGTATGTTAACTACAAGTCCTGGTAGGCCCCCTTATGCCCCACATGCAGGGACTTGTAGTTCTTGGAGGGAGGCTTGCTGGGACTTTTAGTTTCACAGCAGGATCCAATGCTATTTATATCTTTATTTTACACTAAAACTATCAACCCGGCACTCACTATGAATTTTGAAAACATTAGGTCGACCACTAAAGATCAACAGGACCGAGGACAATACTGGGCTGCAATCGTGGCGGGGAACAGCTGGGACCAACAGCGGAGGGGGGGGGGGGGGGGCAGCATCACGGTCAGCGGCAGCCCCCCTCCTACACTGAGGTAGGAGCCACGCCTATCCTTTCAGCTTACCAGGTGGCGCTGGTGCACAGTGCCCATGACAAAAGTGCACATACAGTAGCTTAGCTTCCAGTGTCACTGTTGAAGAGCAGCCTCCAAGCATTGTGTCCTCAGTCCCTGCCTGGGATGCTGAATCTGCCAGCTGTATATGTATACTTTAGAGCAGAGAAGGGAAAGGGGGGACATGATAGAATCTTTCAAATATATCAAGGGTTTTAACAAGGTACAGGTGGGAGACATTCTTCACAGGAAGAGGAGCAACAGAACACGAGGACATGCACTGAAACTAGAGGGAGGAAGATTCAGGGGAAATGTGAGGAAGAATTACTTCACAGAAAGAGTAGTAGATAAGTGGAATAGCGAACCATCAGAGGTGGTAGACACAAATACAGTAGTACAATTTAAACATGCTTGGGATAAGCATATTGATATCCTTACAAGAAAATAAGGATCAAATATGGTTTGAGGTAAAAAAGGGGCAGACTAGATGAGCCAAGTGGTTCTTATCTGCCATCAAATTCTATGTTTCTATGTTTCAATACCCACCCCATTCCACTGTGCCACGACACCTGGTACCTGACAATATACATTTTGTAGAAGACAGGGTACTGCCTTGTGGTCAGGAACAGGAAGTATTTTTTTTTTAGGAATGAATAATATAAGTAATAACTCCAGGAAGCATTTCAGCCTTACACGCTGGATGCACAGATAAACTAGGGGAAGTTGCAATATAAATGTGTACAATTTAAATGGATCACAATGACTGAAAAAAGTCAGCTAAAGTTCTTGTGATCTACTGTGAGTACATGCAGCAGTGACCAAGAGACTAAAGCAAAAGTCTTACATCAGCCCCCATCTGTCCTGCGTATAACCCAGCGTGCTTAATAGCATTGCCCGCTACTGAGCTATCAATGCCGTCACCTTATGTGCTAAGCTGCACTACTACTGTGGGCATTATGTGTAAGTGACACTATTACTGTGGGCATTATGTGTAAGTGGCACTACTACTGTGGGCATTAAGTGAAAGCAGCACTACTACTGTGGGCTTTGAGTGTAAGGAGCACTAGTACTGTGAGCATTATGTGTAAGTGATACTACTACTGTGGGTAATATATGTAAGTGGCACTACTACTGTGGGCATTATATGTAAGTGGCACTACTACTGTGAGCATTATGTGTAAGTGACACTACTGTGGGCATTATATGTAAGTGGCACTACTACTGTGAGAATTATGTGTAAGTGACACTACTGTGGGCATTATATGTAAGTGACACTACTACTGTAAGCATTATGTGTAAGTTGCACTACTACTGTGGGCATTATTTGTAAGTGACACTACTACTGTAAGCATTATGTGTAAGTGGCACTACTACTGTAGCCATTATATGTAAGTTGCACTACTACTGTGAGCATTATGTGTAAGTGACACTACTACTGATGGCATTATATGTAAGTGGCACTACTACTGTGGGCTTTATGTGTAAGTGACACTACTATTGTGGGCATTACATGAAAGTGGCACTACTACTGTGAGCATTATGTGTGACACTACTACTGTGAGCATTATGTATGACACTACTACTCTACTACTTGGCATTATGTGAAAGCAGCACTACTACTACTACTACTACTGTGGGCTTTATGTGTAAGGAGCACTACTAATGTGGGCATTATGAGTTTATAGGCCACTACTACTGTGGGCATTATGTGTTTATGGGGCACTACTACTATGCCCATACCCCCAAACCTGCCTTACCCTTCCGTCTGTGGCTGGGACCCGCAGATCTACTTGTCTGCGGTCCCAGCATTCTTCCTGGCTCCTGCTACTAATAAAAAATGACCCTTACAAAATGACTGCCACTTTCCTTCACAGTCCGTCTTCCTCTGTTTGGTCTGACCTGGCTTACCGTGACTAATCCTTCTGGGAGTCCACTTGGCTTATCCTCAGTCCATCTATGTATCAGATCTGGCTTCTCCTACCTGTCACCGGCATGCCACATCTGAGGATGTGGAAAGGGCAGCAATCTGAGGGCCTTCAAATGGTGAAGCCGTGTAGCCCATATCGCTTTGCAGGCTCCATGGTGTAGACCTGGGCTTTGTTATATTTTGCACATCTACCACTAATACCCCTTTTACACCACCGAAAAATCCGGGTCAGCGGCGGTTCAGACCCGGATCTTCGGCGGTGTAAATCCCTAACGCCGTGTCCCTTTACACGGGACTTCTACCCAGGTCCTGACCTGGGTAGAACACGGCTAGGACCTGGGTAGAGGGCGGTGTAAATGGGAACGCCGGGTCGGATGACCCGGCTCCCATTTACATGAATGGGGAACGTCCAACCTGCGGACCGCAGCGTCCGCAGGTTGGACGGGTTGTCAGCCTGACAGTCACTGACAGCCGGCACTGCTGTCTGCTATACCCTGCAGACAGCAGCGGCAGCGGGGGAGGGAGGTGAACGGATGCATGTGTGCGGCATCCATTCACCTCCTGTGCGACGGCGGGGGGTGCGCGGGGACTGGGGGCAGCCTAGCAGCTTACCTTAGTGCTGGGCTGCCCCCAGCAGCGTTCCGGTCCGGCGGCGGCACGCGGCGGTGATTGGCGCTTGGAGATGACATTGCGCTGTCATCTCCAAGCTCCGGGGGGGGGGGGGGGGGGCGGGCGCGGGTCGGGCTATCCGCCCGGTGTAAATGGCACTAAACGCCGGGTCGAACCTGGGTCTAAAAAAGCCGGGTGCGACCCGGCGTTTTGGTGTAAAAGGGGTATTAACCAGCTTATTTCTCTAGATCCACCTGATCTCCACTTCCTGTATTCATATGAGTGACCCAAGGTTCAGTCCTAGCCTAGGCTCACAGGTCTACCTGTCCTTTGGGTAATAAATTCCTTTGTATTTTACTATCACCTCTATCATGTGATTGACACCTAAGGGGGATCTATCACCTACACACTAGATTCTGGAGCACGGTCCATAACCGATGTGCGGGAGAGCATATATACACCACACTTCTGGGATTACACTTTTCAAACTTTATTTTTTTGTAGCTCTCTCAGGACCAAACCCTTTCCAATCTTCAGGCTGATGTGTGGGAAATAAGGGGCATGACCACATTATGCCACACACAATAGCGATCTTACACTAATGGCACAAACCGTAATGCTCATTACACATTATAACACGCACCATCATGACCATTACATATTGTGCCACACGCCATAATGCCCACTACACATTATGGGAGATATCACAGCTATGCTGCCACCTTTTATTGGTTGGTAACTTAAAATATAAATCTCTTTGCTCTTTATGTCTGTCTCACTTTTCTCTCACGATTCAGGCCCACCCGTTGAATTTGGCCCCTTCCCCAATGTTTGGGGTTTGCGCATGTGCACAACCCAAGAGTGAACGTCTTTGGCAAGTTTCACACTCGCCGAAACGTTCGCTCCAGAGGGGGCATGCGGGGGGCGGACACGGGATTGGAGCAAGGGAACGTAGGCGGGCCAATTCCTGCTTGGGTGTGTGGCTGACATTACATGACGGCAGTGCCCTCCCCCTTTCTTTCCATCTCCAGCTGAAATAAAAGTCAGTTTTCATTGACTTTTATTTTCGATGGGGAGATAAATCATTCGATGGTCAGCGATTCACTACTTTAGATTGCCGATGTCCCTGCCGGTGTCCCTGGGGTTGCACTTTAATACAAGCTTCCTGTATAATCACATATTACTTTGCAATTTGGGGGCTGATATTGCACCTAGATCACAATGCAAATGCGATTATTGATAAATGGGCTCCACAGTAGCCCTGAAATTACAGTATTTTATGGGTCTGCCAATTGAAATAAGCAATTTGGGTGCAAAATCGATTTGATTTAGGGATTATTTTGAGTGCCATTACTGGCTTTGTAACGCCACTCCATGACAGTTATCATCGGTAATTAATTCACCCCCTATATGTCCACTCCAGGCCTAATTTTCAAAGAAAGAGAGAGGCCCATTTATCATTAAATATTTGCAGCTAATTCCTCAAAAACACCAGTTATTTTGGGTTAGCCGCAAATATTAAGTATCGACCAAATGTAAGTAGAAGGGAATGCAGCAGGTATCTCCTGTTCCACACATAGCCGCTCCCCCATAGCTTTCTACCCATAGGTTTCTATGGGGGGATTCCATGCTGCCAGATTTACCAAAATCCAGAATGCAAAGCATTCCAGGTATTGGCCTCCATAGCTACCGCCATCTCAGTATGGCAGTAGCCCATTGTAGTCTAAGGGCTACTTTCCTCACTGCTGGCTGAACAGTGGCTGCTGTTTGGAGTTGCAGAAGTCCGCCAAGGGCCAGCACAATGCAGAGCAGATTGCAAGGACGGGCTGCTTTTGGAGATCATGTCCCTGCGTCTGCACAGACATACATCCCGCCATTAGGATCGCATTGATCCAGGGTTGCAGATTTTTAATTGTGCGTCTAGCAAAAATCCCGGAGAGGAGACCAAATGCTGTGGTCTGGGGACACCAAGTCATGTCCACATTACACCCAAACTCAATTCGCGGGTCTGCAAAAAAGGGGCAAGGCTAAAAGGAGGCAAAATTCCACAATTCGTGTCATTTTAGTCCCACGCCGTCGCCAAAGGGTGAGGATTTGTTTCAGCGACTCCGCACGGGGAGAATATATGGGGTACGTGCCCACCTTCCCAGGGGGCCACGAGGGGACCGGATTTTCAGAAGCCACCCGCCCATTCAGGGAGAATAGGCAACCATACATTGATTCTGCCCAGATCGCATTGAATATGTGATCCATAATAAATAGCCCCGAAAGAGAGAAATAAATTAAAATTGGTAGTCAGCAAACAGCGCGGCTGCCATGTTGACACACCCTGTACTCTGGGCAACCACAGTAATGAAATAATAATTCACACAGTAGCTGATAAACACACTAGAATAGAATTAATGGAAGGGCGCCCTCTGCCGGCCAAGGACAGCCTGGTAGTCAGGCAACTTGTGGCTCTCCCATGTATAGGCTACAAGTCCCAGCCTGCACTGCAGTCCTAACATCCCGGCAGTGATTATTGTTGCCCAGGAAGAGTTCCGGTGACCACGCCTTACTTAGGGCGCATATTAGCACGCCCTGCCCTTGCACTATGTTTACTTCAGTCCGGATTAAGCATTAGTTTCGGCACGCCCCTAGTGTCAATCAACCCTCCTGCAGCCAATAGCAGTCCCCAGGAAGGAAAACACAAGCACGACTCGGCATCTCGTCGATTTGAAAAACATAATCCAATTGGACAACCGGCCAGCCAATCCGGTGGCCGGTCTTCTCCCACCTGACGTTGCTGATCTCCGCCTTCTATGCCCATGACTCTCAGCGCTGCTCTGGCGTTGCGAATTGTGATTGGTCATCGCTTCCAATGCCACGCCTGCCTGGGGCATCGGACCAATCAGCGCGTTTGTTTGGGTTGCGAGGGGCGTGGTGTGTTTTGGCAGGTCGGCTTGGCGCGGGTTGTTGTCAGAAGTGGACCCGGGCTTGGGAGAGAGAGACAGAGTGGTATGGAACGACGTGAGTTAGAGCTTCGGATCTGGCCCCTGGGTGTCTGACTGCGTGCTGTCACATCCCCGGCTTCTGTCTGATCGGCCCGCGGGCCTGGGCTACCTGGGAGCGGTCAGGGAGAGAACCCATCAGCCTTCATGCAGCAGGTAAGGAGCAGCTACTGCTCAGCTTGCTGCTCTTCTCATTCAGACACTCTCCATCTGTGGCACTACAAGCCCCAGCATGCACTGTGATGGCATGCTGGGACTTGTTGTGCCTCAAGAATTGAAGAAGCAGAGGTTCCCTACTCCTGGTATATGGACTGATACTTGCAGAACCTTCTCTACTGCCTTCACTGGTGTCTGCAGCTCAGCCCTATAGTGTCTGTCTGTGTTTGGGTGAGAGCAGTGCTACTGCCCAGACTTTAGTGCCATGGCAACCTGGTGCCCCTATGGCTGTCACGTGATGATTAGTGCTCTGCAGGTGAATGTCTGCCCCCCCATAGAGCAGTAATTCCCAGTGCCACCAGCCTGTTGTATCCTGACCACTTGGCTGGGAGTCACATTGCTCTGAGGATAATGGGGCTATATAGAGGGAACAGGTGCCAGTGACTGGGGGGCAGAGCTAGTAGCAGCTGTTCAGCTGGTAACTTGTGGAGAAAGGCTGTGTATCTGATCCATAATGCAGACACCTCATCATATGTATATTTAAAAATTATAGTATGACTAATAATTACCAGGTTATGCTGGTGTACTTTACTGCGTTTATGTAGTGCGCATTGGGCAGTTGTAATGCTCCAGACATGCCATTATAGACACATATCCAGTGCACACATACACAACAGTGTACTGCATTGTTGTGTACCCAGCGCTGGGCTTATTTATGTTACTGTATGTCACTTCTATGCCAATCTGTGCTACTGGACATGTCACTGACACATATATGCCAATCTGTGCTACTGGCCATGCCAATTCTATGCCAATAATATGCTCAGTCCTGTGCTAAGCTTGGCAGTGAGTTTACAGCAGTGCAGCCAGTGTCATTAGTCTGAGCTGGGCTGGGCAGTGGGAGCATACAGCAGCGCAGCCAGTTTCACCAGTCTGAGCTGGGCAGCGTGAAAATACAGCAGTGCAGCCAGTATCACCAGTCTGAGCTGGGCTGGGCAGTGGGAGCATACAGCAGCGCAGCCAGTTTCACCAGTCTGAGCTGGGCAGCGTGAGAATACAGCAGTGCAGCCAGTGTCACCAGTCTGAGCTGGGCAGCGTGAGAATACAGCAGTGTGGCCAGGGTCACCAGTCTGAGCTGGGCAGTGAGTGTACAGCAGAGCAGCCAATGTCACCAGTCTGAGCTGGGCAGTGAGTGTACATCAGTGGCACCAAGTAGAATCCCTTTGAAAACAGTGGCACATTGAAAGGGTAATAGGAAATGGCACCTAGTAAATTGTTTGAACTTTTTATAGCCAGTGGCACCAGCCTGAGCTGGGCAGATGGTGCCCCCCTTACTGGTGCCATGTCTGTGCTGATGTCTTGCTGTTTGTATTTCTGAGTTCCTAATATTGTTATGTATCTGTTGCATTGTGCTTCTATGTTCTGCCCCTGCAGTGTATACCACTTATCATCATGCTGGTGATTATCTGTGGGTGATGGGCACAGTGGTGATTACATTGTAGCAGGGACAGTGCCAGCTGTGTGTGCTCTGGCTGGATCCAGCAGCATCTGGTGCCCAGAAAGTGCCAGGTACTCCCAGCATGGGCTGTACCCACCTTTACATACAAGAAGATGGAGACATTGTGCCCCAGTGGCTGCCTATACAGCTTACTGCCTCTATTGGTGCTGCCCCCATGCCCTCAGCCCTCCCTGTCTGTGCTGTGCCTGGTTGGGGGGTCCTAGTTAGGGGGTAGCAGTATTGGGGGGGAAGGGGGGTGTTTATTTTTGAAAATAGTAATTTGGGGAGTTGTTGCGAAGCTGATGACGTAGCCAAAGCAAAGTTCAGCTCCCAACGCCCTCCCTGGGGTGACCCTAAATGTGTCGGGGTCCTGTATTATCCCCCTACTCCCCACAGGCCGGGGGCCGGCACCGCCGGAAAGCCCAGACCCCCCTCTTCAGTTTGCCCCTGGCCCCGCATCCCTGCGACCCCCAGATCGGCAGCAGCATAGCGCTGAGTGAGCGGTCCCCCCCGCGCCCTGGCTGCAGGAGCAGAGTGCGCTTGGTGGAAGGAGCAGCAGCCAGTCCCCAGCAGCCGCCAGAGAGAGCGGCGACACCAGGCTGCCGGGGGAGAGGAGATGAGCTGTCCCGGGCGGGAGGAGGAGGCTGCAGACGGCACGGAGCCGGGGTAAGGTGCCGGGGGAATCTGAGCGGGTTTCTGGCGTAATCGGGGCGGACAGGGGATCGGGGAGAGTCGGGACACTTCTGGCGTGCGGGGCGGCTGCTGCCTTGGCGTCGTGTCGGGGCAGAGAGGCCGCGATCTGCCGCTTTTCTTGGTCCCGCACGACGCCGGGAGTTAGTCCCGGGCTCTCTACGCTCCCGGGCCCGACGGGGCAGCCGCTCCCCGCCAGTTTGCAGGGGTCTCCAGGCCGGGCTGCGCCGCCGGGACAGTGGCAGAGGATTTGTCAGTAACAATGGCGGCCATGTTGTGCAGGATCTCTCCCTCTCCTTCCCCAACTTCTTCTCTGTACCCGGGGAACGCTCTATTCTGGGGGGGCTGCTGCTCTGTCTTTTCTGCTTTTCCAGCTTCTTATCTGCCCGGGGTGACCCTGTGCTGCTCTATTGCAGGATGACAGTGAAGCTGAAGAGTGGGGAGGACAAGCTGAGGAAGCCCAGCAAGAGGGCACCAGAGTCTGATCTGCTGCTGCTGGAAGAGGAGGAAGAGGCACCAGTAGAGGTGGAAGATCCAGGCCAAAAAGGGGGTGACCCCCTTATCCCCGACACCCCTGACCAAGACCCTCAGCAGGAGTTGACCCCCAGCCAGCCCTCCAGAGCCCAGCAGGACCAGCACCACTTTCTGAGGTCCAGCGTCCGGCCGCACAGCAAGAGGCAGAGGAAGGATTCCTGTGGCAATGGAAAAGGCACCAGCGCTAAAAGCAAAGGTACATAGATACTAAATGCACCCCCACTGCACACTTTGGGGACGGGGGGACAGAGGTTATGCACATTCTCGGCTGGGATTTAAGGGTTTTCTTTCTTTTTTGTTGCTTTTATTTTTTATTTTTTTAGGGAATTTGTACAGTTTCATCTGTTTTTAGACAACATGCGCCGGCAAGTTTGGATCGTGGTCTTTGTGCCACTTTGTCATCAAAGTGTGCTAACTCAGTGTAAAGGAAAATGATTACTTTTCTAGGTGTTGGAAAATTTGCGTTCCCCAAGGGAATAAAGTGTTTGTTTTTTTTGTTTTGTTTTTTTGTTTTTAGTAATTTTCTATCCAAACACAGACCTCCAGTGTCAGAATGCCATGCACACAAGCAATGGCTGCTGATGTTATCAGACCAGGCAATGCAGTCTGCACATGATAATTACTGTAGGATATAGCATGTATGGATGTGTGTTATGTATGTTTGTGTGTGTGTGTATATATTATATTTATTTATTACACACACAAAACACCTTCACTATATTAGATCTACAAGAATTGTGTGGAAATTACCATATTGCTAATGTAATTCACCCCCATTAGTGGATGTAATTACAATTTTTGCAGGGGAGCGATATTCCCCCCCCCCCCCCCCAATTTTTTTTATGGGGAACGGAGTGCGCAAATGCAGGAGTGTTGGGACCCTTTCTGCAGCGTGTCACTGAGGGCTATGATCATCTAGGCAGTTACAATGGTACCGGCGGCTGTGCTGTACAAGCTTATTGTTACTCAGATAGCCAATGGTTGTACTCCAGCATCTGATCGCAAACACCAATTGTGGATGACTTCCCAGCAGCTGCAACATTAGCCTATCTTTGCACAGCTGTTGCGTACAAATTCACAGCTGTGAATGCATTTACAGACAGCTCTGAATTAGGTCTACATTTCCCTTTGTAAGACGCCGTGGAACCATTGTGGCACCATAGAAATACAGGATATTAATAATAATAATAATAATTAATAATACATACACACACACACACAATTTTCTGAATACAAACAACCTATGCATAAGTGGGTTCGATTAAAGTGTACACCAGCGTGAAAATTACTTTTTCTTACCGTATAGGGTTCGATTTATATTCAAAACGATGTGAATAGCGCCAGGCGATATTGTAGTTGGTGTGGTGCTTAGTTGGAGAATGGTGGTACTCGTGGGTGCTTAGCCGCGCGTTCCGTCAATTTTCAACTTAAGTGCCTTACAGCGATGCTGTTTGTGCTACGCTAGGGCTTAAAACCGCATTGTCACCCTCGTTTTGCCACAATTCTGCTGGTACGAGTGCGAGCAGACATCCACTAGTCGGTATTAGCAGCGATCTGAGTAGAATAGCGGCTCCCGGCACTATTCACATCGTTTTGAATAAAATCTACCCCATTGTGTTATTATCCTGTTGCCATTCGGGAGTTTTACTTGTTCAGGAAGTTACAAGATATACAGAACTTGGATGGTATTTAAGGACTTGTATTTAGTGTTCGGCTTAATGGAGGGCTCATGACTTATTTAAGTCAGAAACACTAATGTCCTCTGACAGCTGGATAAAGAGCCCGCACCCGACCTTTTTCCATACATTTTCTCCCATACATTTTATACAGGCAGCCATAAGGGAGTTTGAGCAATTTACTCCATCCACTCTAAAGCCTTGCGGATGGACGGAAATCTCCAAGCCTTGTGGCAATGTCATGTGTATGCTGTTAATGCTTTTCCAACTAGTGGTCATAGCACTCCACCAGCCCCTTGTGTTCTGCATTTTCAGAGCTTAATTCCTTCAGCAAATCTTTACGCATAGCTGAAAAGGTGCTAGTAATGTAAGGTTAGTGCTCTGATGTCAAACTGTCTGTTATGTGCGATGGGTTCAAGACCATAAAACTGCTGGCATTTCTGTCAAACCCCCAGAAAACCGCTACTTGATATATCTGTCCATCTAGAACAGGCCTGTCCAACCTGCAGTGCTCCAGCTGTTGTGAAACTACACATCCCAGCATGCCCTGCCACACTATTGCTGTTAGAAAATGCTGAAACTGTGGCAGGGCATGCTGGGATGTGTAGTTTCACAACAGCTGGAGGGCTGCAGGTTGGACCGGCCTGTTCTAGAACATAAGAGGAAGCACAGGACACTTAATTATGGGTGATCAGTATTGATTGATCAAGGGGTGAATTCATACTCATAATTCTATAACAAAGTTAATAATCTGTATATAAGGGTGCCATATTATTAGATACTTACATTGAGGGGTGTGCAGTTGGCATAATGACTATAGTTTTATATACGATCTATAATGTTATATTTAGGAATTACCACAAAAATGTACTTCTTACGCCCGGTTACTTCCAGGTTTCTGGGATTTGTGCAGCCTGAGTATTACACAGTAAGACTTACACACAAAATGGAGGATGCCATTTTATAGACTGAACTAACACTTGTGCGAATGTTACCTAGTGATGCCAAATTATTTCCATAATACGAAAAGGCATTTATATTCAGTATATGAATTCCTGCGTTCATCTGAATGTAAAACTTTCACCCAGCAGTTTACAGCATCATGTATTGTCTTTGTACCTGGTGGCAGTTCACTGTGGTGAATAATAATAATAATCGCAATAAGCGCTAAATGTTACATCATTTTAGGACTATAATGCTAAAAATGTAGGCTTGTCGCAAAATATTATTTATACATTCGCTACCTGACTGAAAAACAAATCAGTTCCGGCAGCCATTTTGTGAAGGAGCTGTATATTTGAATAAATGCTATGGATTCAGGATTAATTCACTCTACTTTCATTTTGCTAATCTTTTTCACATAGTATTAATCTGCCACCACTATTTAATTTGTTTTCTGTGTTAAATTTAAGTAGTCAGATTGTTTTAATGCCTTTTCACTACACTATGATAAAACAAATCTGTGGCAAAATGGCCTCTCAGCACTGAAATGTCTGCTTATCTAAGGATGTGTTATTTTAGCTTTTTGAGTGGTACTTTCATATTTACTTCCCCCAAATGTTTTTCCACATACTTTAATCAGAAAATTAGTAGGATATTATTGTAGTTTTGTGTAATTATTGTTTATACATGCACGTACACACTTGCTTTGGTTTTCTAAACTACTAAATAATGATCAGCAGTTGGTGGTGTTTTGTTTTGTTATTTATATAATATATATATATTTTTAGCTTTTTATGCCATTTTCTGAAATAAGTCCCATTTATGTTTATTCCGGCCCGGTACTTTTGCCATTTTTGAATTGTTTATTCTTCAGACATACTGTATTTCCCAAGGCTGAGGTGTATTGTGAGATTTCCAAGTGCTGGAAGTTTTTTTTTTTTTTTTCAAATGTGTGGTTTTTTTTCTCCATAAAATTACTTTTTTTTAATCTGTGAGTGTCTAAATAGATTCTGCCATTATTTGACTTTTATATTATTGTAATATTGCACTTTTTGTGTTTCATTTTGTACCATATATTATGGACTAGTTACCAGGCCGCCAGAATGACCAAACAACTTAATGGTAATGTCAGCGCTGGCGGCTGTGTGCGCCCAAACGGCGCAACACTTGAATTGCTACCTCAGGATGCCATCTAGTGGCCGCCGGCATGCACAACACTTTCGTTCTCCCCATAGAGTTAAGGAGTTGCGTTAGCCTTTTATAATATAGATTTCCGTTCAAATTTATTTCAAGTAGGAACACAAGCCATATGTCAACTTATATTTTGCCCATTAATACAGATGAACAAACATTTTAGGCCAAATAATAATAATTATAAACATATATATATTTTTTCATGCACCTATTTTCTACTTTCTCGTTGCTATATATTTTTGGCAAGTTGTTATTTTTGGGCAAAGCTACTGAAAGCTATGGGCTATAAGGCGGTAACTAAAGAAGGTAATGTTCTATAACCCATAGCATTCTGTGACACATTCTAATGTTCGGCTGAATTGGTTGGCTGATGCAGTTGCTCGACCCAAGCACCAAGAAAAAGATCTGGGGAAAACTCATCAGTACGGACAGCACTTAAACTGTTGGGTGATCTGATCTGCCCATGTATGGAGAGCTTAGCGTACTGCAGATCTGCAGAGACTACAGAAATTGAACCAATCGTACAGTATAATTGTGTTCTTGTGTATTATATGCAGATTTGTTACAGGATGAAATATTTCCTTACAGAGAAATTATTAAATGTATTTATTTTTATTTAAAGGCAGCTTATGTTCACTACAACCATTTCTGGGGTATAAAGTGGTGGTGATTGCTACTTCTAGTCATTAAATGAAATGTAAAGCTGGCCATACTCTTGTCTGATTTGTTCGCTTTTTACACGATTCCGACAGATTGGGCCGAGGAAAATGGGTGAAAAGTGGCCAAATCACAGGTGTTTGACATCTGATTCGATGTGTGGTCCCTTGTGCATCTGATTCAGAGATCAGACCTTCTTACACGGAGTCGGAGATCGACCTCCGGTACGGGCAGCCTCCCGGCAGCGGGAGAATGGGATTGCATGTGATATATCATGTGCAAAAGGAATGCATGCGATATATAGTCACAGCCGAGCCGCCCGGGAAGCTCCAGGTGGATCATCTGCAACTTCTTCAGGGGAGAAGTTGCAGTAGTGTATGGGGTCATCAGCCGATGTTTATTAATTATACACCTACCTATGGTTTGCAGGATGTAGCCTTTTTGGAAGCATGTTTGTATAGGATAACGTAGCTTTTAAATGACATTACTTATTCTTGATGTGGCGTTAGTCTGCTTTATTCCTGCATACTGCTCATAGAAGTAACATGACGGATAGTTGGGAAACCTCTGTACATTTGCCTTTTAAAATATATAGTAGCTTAAGAGATATATGGATTTAACACGTGGTTCAGTAAGATCATAGCATTGCTTCATCTTCATCTCCTCATCTGTGATGTCTCAATTCTTTTTATTTATTTTTTAAAACCCACCAGATTATGGTAATGCACACAGCAGTACAAAGTGTTTCAGGAGGCATGGTGATCTTGTGAAATGCAGTGACCTGTCCAACGTCTGAAAACCAATGTAGAGGAAAAACAATGTCTTCACTCATAGCAACCGGGCACATTTTCATTTTCTTACTTGTACTAGTAAAAAAAGAAAAGTTCATATTTTCCAGTGCAGTTTTATTTGTGTGTAAAAACACATCAAGATTGGGAGAGCCAATTTTGGGAATTGCACATAGTTTGGCACGTTGTAACAGGTGACAGTTCTAGGCGGAGCCTTGAATAGATTACGTGTATGCATAGGAGCGGTTGATTATTAATACACCTCCACCTCTGATGACACGCTCGGTCACATCCCCATGCTTGTGTTCTGTACTCCTAATCTGACATCTCATTATAGTACTCAGGATAACGCTTGCAGACTGATTGTTCCTTAATTTCATGGAATATTACGATGGCCGCCCTTTCCCATGATGTTTATAATGGGAGACCCTTAAAGGAAATAAATTACACTAGTTTTTTTTTTTTTTTTTGGTGTGGGTACTTGTGTATTATCACGGCGCCCCCGATATTGATCGCGCAATGTTTTGATCGCATGCCATGCACCCGATGGCATGCGATGCGATTTTTGCCCCCTAGACGATGGTTACAATGTTAAATGCACCCCCATGCCACCCCCCCCCCCCCCCCACTATAAACGTGAACCCGAAGCGTGGCGAGCCCAGTGGTATGCGTCCTACGACCTTTTCATACCCCCACTATCCACGTTGGCGTGGAGTTGATTTTATAAAGTGTGGCGAGCGCAGCGAGCCACCGAGCCCGAAGCATGGCGAGGGGATGCGGATACCTTCACAGGTATCCGCGTCCCCTCGCGGGCTTCACAGGTATCCGCGTCCGCTCGCCACGCTTCGGGCTCGCTGCGCTCGCCACACTTTATAAAATCAACTCCACGCCGACGTGGATAGTGGGGGTATGAAAAGGTCGTAGGACGCGTACCGCCACCCCTCGCGGGCTCGCTGCGCTCGCCACGCTTCGGGTTCACGTTTATAGTGGGGGGGGGGGGGGGGTGGCGGTGCATTTAACATTGTAAGCACCCATTAGGGTGCTTATACAATTTAAAATCGCATCCCATCGAATTGTATGCCATATACAATGTCATACAATTTTAAAATTGTATGACATTGGTTAACATTGCGCGATATCGCATCGCATACCATACCATCGCATGCCAAATGGTATGCGATGCGATGGGCGCCGTGATACTACACAAGTACCTTTTGTGTGTGCTCCAGGTATAGTCCGAAGACACATCCCCTCGCATGTGCCTGCAGCAGGAGAAATCATTCCATAGTCAGCAACCATCAAATGATTTCCCCTGCCTTCGTGAATATAAGTCAGGGGAGCGGCTGTCGCCATGTGATGTCAGCCACCCGCCCCGGCACACCTTGTTCCGCCCACAATTCCATGGGAACGCCCAGCAGTTTCATGGGGGCGCACGTGAAACTCTGGGCATTCACATGGGCACTACCTGAGCCCCACGCCCCTTGGCCGCACGCTCTGTGTGAATGGCTTGGCTGCAGTGAGAATCGTCCCCGGCCGTTCGCAGTCAGGCTTTGCACAGGAAATTCTCTCTTCTGTAATTTATTAGTACAGGTATATCCTTTGAACCCATTGCTGTTCCTTAGAACCGCTGTATCAAGTTTCAATGTGCCAATGTACCTTGTTGAAGATTCTGGATTGGCCTGTCCATCTGTACAGCTTTCATAGTGTTGTCACTAATCAGAAGCTATGGCATTCTGCCAGACCTGCCCATTAATAGCATTAAATGTTCCCTTCTGGGGAAAGTATTTGTGTTTTGTCCTTATGCGGTATGGGGCACAGATGGTGGGTTATGTCCCACCCCCCATTGAGTATTAGTAGATTAACAAAATGGCTTATGTTGTCCACTCCGCCTCTATTGGTGTTCATTCTAGCCCCATGCACATTTCAAAACGGATACCGTTCCGCTTTCCTGCCTGGGGTGTTGCTTACGGCTGTGGTGCTTGCAATACAGTCTGGTCTGTATCTCAACAGTGACAGCCGTGGCAGGAACTGCACGAGATTTGAGAGGGGCAGGCTGCTAGAATGAACACTGTTCATTTTGTGAAAATGCATGGGATATGTGCATTGGACTTTGCACCCTGTTATTATTTTTATGGATCCACAAGGGACATATAGTTTAAGACCGTAAAGGACAAGTACAGGGTACATAAACGTAAGTATATCGGCAGACAACACTGAAATAAGTATCCGGGTGGCAGAAAATCACAGTATTTGGTGCCATTGAAGATGGTTTACGTAAGAGAAGGACAAGAGGAAAGAGAGCTCTGCTCATGAGAGCTCATATTCTAAACCAGGAAAACCTTTGGCCCCCCAGCGGTTGCTGAACTGTACATCCCAGCATGCCCTGCTACAGTTTTGCTATTTGGCAATGCTTAAACTGTAGCAGGGCATGCCGGGATGTGTAGTTCAACAACAGCTGGAGGACCAAAGGTTTCCCATCAATGTTCTAAACATTCTACTTACATTAACCTTTTTGGAAGGCATAAGAATGGATCTTTCCTGGGTTCAACCATTCTCACTACCTGGGTTAGATTTACCAGGTTCTTGGATCCAGTTTATTTTTGTTATACCGAGTCGCCACCTGGGTCGAACTGACAACTACCTGGCTTATTGTGTTGGTGTACAAGAGGAGGTATTACTCGCTTTTTGGATTCTAATGGCAAGTCATTGTGCCTATTTTGGGAATGGGGTGCTTGTCCCCACTCGCCTAACAGCACACTTTTCCTTGGGGGGGTTGATATGAAATCCCCACAGTTGGGATGGGTGCCGGACGGGATCCTGACCGTCATTAACCGTCGGGATCCCGACTGTTAAAACACAGACGGCTGGGTTCCCGACGGCCGTCGGCTATTTTCCCTCGTGGGGGTCCACGACCCCCATAGAGAGAGAATAGAATAGGTGGCGAGCGTAGCTCACCACCGTGCCAGCAAGGGGCTTTGTTGCGCTGGCCACGCTGTCTGAGTGCGGATAATTACTGTTGGGATCCCGGCTGTCGGAGAAACATACCACACCCGTTGGGATACAGACATGCAGAAAACGACAGCAGTATCTTGATGACCAGAAACCCAACACATTCCAGTAAGTATTTTTACCCTAGCCCTAACCACCCCCTCCTGCAGCCATAACCTCCTCTAAGTGTTTAACCCCAGCCCCGTATTTAGATCTGGCATATGTTTGGATCCCGCTGTCTGTCTTCTGAATGCCGGGATCACGACTGATTGTATTTTGACCACAGTCCGACCTGGACGTTTAGTTCCCCTTGGGTGGCGCATTATGGAATGTCCACTGTGTTCTTTGCATTTTCTTTCCGAAGTTGTAGAAGGCGGATGAGTGTGTGGATTGTATTTTTGTAAAATTCTACCTATACACCGTTATTTATCTTGCTACCTTAAATCTGTCGCTCCTATCTGTAGCTGATATTGGCTTGGTGCTAGTTGGAGCCCCCATGCTTTGTCAATAGAACTCAAATGAATTAAAATAAAATTTTGAAACAATACATTAAAACATAATTTTATAACAGTAAGTCAGACCCCACATCATGTAGCATCTCTTGGATCACAACAAAACAATTAAATGTATCCATTTACATTTTAAACTTTAAGTTTACATCCCTGGTGGACTTTTCTTTTTGACCATTTCTTTGGGGTATGTACAGTATACCTTTTTGTATAAAGGATACAATTCAGTTAAGGTAACTTGTAGACGTCCATGATAAAAGCCTACATTGTTTATTTTATTTTTTTATTTTATTTTAGCAATGACAGAGTTGACATTGCAGCTGCATATAAATGATGTGGTTCTTGCACAAAAGTTGTTCTTGCACACATCCAGGCGCTGAGTGACATGCTGTGAGGAGGTGGTTGCCGGAGCTGATTGTGTGCGCTCACAATGTTAGATTTTTCAGTCTAAAAATACTCGCTGACTTCATTCTGCAGTCCCACTGTTCTGCTTTGGTACAAGTTAATAGCACACGTGGGAGCTGTCCTCCTGGTGCGCTGTTCTGTATTAGGACGCTGCCTCCTTAGTCCGACCGTCTTGTCAAGTGCTGTGTTTTTTTTAGCAAGGAAAACAGTCTAGAAATGTTTTTGTTTATTTATAACATACATTAGATCATGGGTCCTCAAACTGCGGCCCTCCAGATGTTGTAAAACTACAAATCCCAGCATGCCTTGCCACAGTTTTAACAATCCCTTATAGCAAAACTGTGGCAAGGCATGCTGGGATTTGTAGTTTCACAACATCTGGAGGGCCGCAGTTTGAGGACCCATGCATTAGATATTCACCCTCTGAGTTAACATATTGTGTTATTAAGTGGTGACCCATAGCAACCATTCTATATGGGTGTATGGACTTTCTTGAACACATTTGCCTCTCGTATGCTTTTGTTTGGACTGTCGCGCATTCTGTTGGTAGCAATTTTATTCATGTACAATAGTAATTTTGTGATAAGTGTCATTGTGACAGATCCTATATACCTAGAAAGGTCATCTATGTCTGCTTCATTACGGATGATTAGAAAAAGCCCTGGTTAAATAGAGAACACTGAGGGGCGATTCAATTGCTTCTCCATCAGGTGCCCATTACTTTTGTCAAGACCAAAACCATCAAGTTTCGCTGCGTAAAGCGGCTGAATCCTACTGAAGTCCTGGCTGTGATGCAAAAAGTCCCATTGGGAAACCATAAATGGACACTTCCCACATTTCTGCTCCCTTCTGCGAGCAGAATTGTCTGTGCCAGCGGCACTGCTGCCTAAACTTCTGGCAAATTTGAACAGCACCTTAATGTCCATACCATTTGTTTTCGGTTTCAGCACTGGACAGTGCCACCCCATCGTCGCCAAGTTGCTCCACCGGTTTGGCATCTAGTACCGCAAAAGCGCCTGGCCGCAATGTTGCGCCCCCTGCTGGAGAGAAGGGAGAGAAGGATGAGGGCAGTAAGAAGAAGGTGCGGAGGCAATGGGAGTCCTGGAGCACGGAAGACAAGAATACCTTCTTTGAGGCGCTTTACGAAGTGAGTACAATTTCCAGGGCTATGTAAAGTAGTTGGGCACTTGATCGAGTGGTTTATAAACTTGGCCATCAAGTACCCCTAACAGTTCACGTTTTCCCAATCACTTGGTACAGTAGGTGCACAGGTACACTTGTTGCTCACTGACACATTTTTAAAGATCCAGAAGTGGAGCAAATTATTTCACTTGTGAATCTATGAGGAGACCTGGAAAACATGTACTGCTGAGGGTCCTTGTGGACTGAATTTGGGAACCACTGCTGTATTGCTTCAATTGAGTTTAATGACCTGCGTATTTAACACTTTCCTGGTGTCTCCATAGCATCTCTCTTGAACACAGAGTAGTTGCAGCTATTGCATTGGCTGAACATCTATTGAAATGACATTATCTAATGTACACTTTTTGCTACAGCATGGGAAGGATTTTGAAGCTATTCAAAACAACATTGCCTTGAAGTATAAGAAGAAAGCTAAACCGGCCAGCATGGTGAAGAATAAGGAGCAGGTTCGTCACTTCTACTACAGAACCTGGCACAAGATCTCCAAGTACATCGACTTCAACAATGGTGAGAACGCAAAGTTTTATGTTTGTCTCATATGTATAATATAAATTGTAATATATTCTTACAAATCGTTTGTTCTTTTACATATTAGGACACCATCTAGTCCTCCCTATTTCTAAATAGTTATCAGTCTAATGTCCTGTAACGATTATCCTAGAATAGTCTTCCCGCTAGGCTGTTTTAGCGGGGCGCTGCGCCCTGCCCGATTTTTTTAAAGGGCAAAATGCGCCCTGCCACCCCCTAAAACAGCCTGGTGCCTTCCCCGATGGTGTGCATGGGGAAGAGCAACGCCGCCTTAGACAGCGATTCCCGGCGCGTGTATGGCAACTTCGGCGGGGCCCGCCCTTTAGTGATTGCGGCGGCCGGGCCCGCCCTCAACTGTGACGTCGGCGTGCCCGGTCCACCTTTTTCATGACGTCGCGGCCCGGGCACGCACTTTTTGTGACTTCAGCGGCCCGGGACCGCCCACAACTGTGACGTCGGCGGGCCTGGTCCACCCCCCCTTGCGCTGCCCCCGTGCAGCGTCACCCTGCCCGCCCGCATTTCTAGAAGGAACACTATAGAACAAATACTTTGTAATTTATTCATTTTTAATTCAAGTTAGAATAAGTCGACATGAAGAAGTCCCTGGTGAAAAGGGAAGTACACCTGATAATTCAGTGTCTTATAGCAGTATTAAGTACTTATTCATTGCGTTCCTCAGTCTCCTACATAGGACTAAATGTATTGGTCCCCGAATGATTTCCAGTGATAAAGCAGCAATTAGTTTTAAGGCAGAACTGGTTTGCTTTTAGCTTCTACAAAACTCATTGGCAGATGTATTAAGCCTTAAAAAGAGATAAACGCAAGGGTGATAAAAGAGTGATAAACGTCTGTTCCCTGCCGCCACCCTAATAATCTTCCCTCAAATATCACACCTCCTGAAGATTTGTGAAATGGAAGTGCTGAGGAGTCCTCACACCAAGGACAGGTTTGTGCAGGGGATCTGTTGAGGACCTCCTCTGCTCAGCTGCTGCACTTGGTGGGGTAAATTTACAAAGATGGGATGTTGCCCATAGCAACCAATCAGAGTTAACTTATTTATTTTGCACCTTCTAGAAGATAATAAATATAATCTGATTGGTTGCTATGGGCAACATCCCATAATCAATAGAATTCCCATCTTAGCAAATTTACCCTGGTGAGTTTAGCTGTTACTACCTCTGTTCCTCCTTTGGAGATCCCTACTGTCTCCTTGGTGACCGCAGCTGCCACTGGATATGGGGAACATCTGTCTTGGTTTTGCCTCTTTTTCCAGCAGCATAGATTATGTCCATGTAGGAGGTTGATAATTGTGTTGTGCCCCAAGCAATGCTTGTGCAAATCTTCTTTTTCAAAACCAAAATCACAGCTGGCATGAATGGTTTGTTACGGTTTTATAGTGCCCCCCTTGTTTCTCAAAAAGTGGCCACTGTCACTATAACATAGTGACATCCTTTACTATGTAGGTGGAGAGGCAGCCAGAATGATAGGACTGTGACTACAGCAACCATCTGTTCTTACCTCAACTAGGGGTCTGTGTACTAAGCTGTGGAGAGTGAGAAATCAGTTGGGCGCTGAGTAGCTGGTACTTTATCTGAGACTGCTGTACCATGGCACGTGGGAACAGATTGGCTGCTACTGGTTTTATGTCATTCCACTAGATGTCTCTCCTACACAGACCCCCAAGTGTAATGCCGCTGCCTTTTATAACACGTTTCTCTCTCCTTCTACCCCTTTCACAACGCAAAAATAACCATGGTCCGACCCAGGTTACTTTGTGGTGTGAAAGGGCCTTTTGAAAAATTGCATGTCCAGCAATCCGACCCAGGATAAAAGAAGGCTTTTACCCGGGATGGACCCAGGTTGCTTGGCAGTGCGAACGGATGACCCAGGTCATCCCGTTCACACCTCCTCTGCCCCCCTGATGATGGCGACTCAGCTCAATGCCGGGTTGCTGCGGGGAGCTTCACCTTGCAAACCCCCGATGAATCCAGGGTGTGACCCGACATTTTTGCGATTTTTGAAAGGGGTATTAGGTTGCAAATGCCTTTGGGCATGTCCAAATATTATTTTCTGGTTTATGTGATAAGTTTGCCATGTCCTGCTCCCCCTCAATGTACAGCAGGATATAATGCATTGGTGCTTTATAAATAAAAACATAACAGTGATCGTAGTATCCTGACACATTAGCTTTATTTTATCTCGTAGTATTTTCTTGCGGTCTTAAGAAGTCCTCGCAGGAGCTGTATGGACTCATTTGTTACGGCAAACTGCGGAAGAAGATCGGTGGCTGTAAGTTGTGTCTTTATATCCGGTAACACCATTTCTTTAGAGTGATGTATTTGGCCATATGGGCACAGACCATTCTGTCTATGGGACAGTTGCTGTAGAATAAAAGTACAGTTGGGAAACTCTCTGGCATCTATGTAGCACTTTCATCAGTGATCCTCTTGGAGGACTGTATAGAGCAGGGACGGGGAACCTTTGGTCCTCCAACTGTTGTTGAACTACACATCCCAGCATGCCCTGCTACAGTTTTGCTATTTGGCCATCCTAAAACTGGGATGCGTAGTTCAACAACAGCTGGAGGGCCAAAGGTTCCCTATCCCTAATATAGAGCACTGTCAGGTATGCTGGGACAAAGCTGGGATCGGGGACCTTTTATCACCAGAACTGTTGTAACGGTGGTAACGTATTCGGCAGTATATGATGGAATTCATCAATAATCTTATTTGAACAGATTTAATTAAATAGCAAAAACTGTTATTTACAAAATATGGAAAGCGGCTGATAACCGATAATGTGCGCAATGCAAAGTGATTTGTTTGCCGTTTTTACTTATTCTGTTATAAAGTGAATATTAAGGTCGATTTTTCCTAAAACCCTCAGCCAACTAATGGCACAGATGTCTCTTCTTTCTGCCTTTCAGGTATGGATGACAAGAATGCTGCCAAGTTGAATGAGTTAATACAGCTAGGGTGAGTATGTCTTTTCAGCTTTGTGTTAAGGCCCCCCATACACTAATGCAATTTGGCCTGATTCCAACTATTCAGGCCAAATCGCATGTGTCTGACATCCGCTCTGAACTGATGCATGGTCCCATGTGCATTAGGTCGGAGGACGGACAGGCTGCACATAAGATAAATCGCATGTGCAGCTGTTAGCAGCATGTGGTGGGTACTTTTTTTTTTTGTATCCGCAATGTATTACATCTGACTTCCCTTGAACGCTACCGGCATCTCCCCAGGATTTCTTTTACTTTCGATAAATCGCATGCGATACAGCCGTCTTTGAATACAGCCAAGCAGTGGATCCCAGTCCTCTAATCCTGGCTGCTTGTCTGCCTACATAGCAACGGTGGACTTTTCGAGAACCAAAGTGGGGGAAAAAAAACCCTACAAACCCTTTATAATCCATACAAGCCAGCAGTGATTTCTGTTTCTAAAAATACGATTTGCACAACACAATTTTCACATAAGCCCTTTTTAGTTAATTGAATGCAAAAATGACATGTATTTGATGGCTGTTGTACAAGAGCTTTATAATACCGTAAAGCTTTGCAACTTGTTATTATTGTTACATATTAATATGGAAACACTATTGGGTATTTTACGCTATTAACTGGTCCAATAACATTTTCCTAGCAAAATTTTAACTTTTAATTTTGTAACATGTAATTTCTGTATTGACCTAAATACTAATAAGAAATACACATGGGCCCTCATTCTGGTTGAGTCGGTAAGCTGCAAAGCTCGTAGCTTACTGAATCCCGGAGAGGCTGCCCCGGCAAATACTCCCGCCCCCACAGCCGAACCCATTCCCTTGCATGTCCTGCAGCAGGATAAATCATTCAATGGTTGGCGATCATCGAATGGTCATCCGCCCACCCCCAGCACACTCCTTTGCGGCCCATGATAGTGTTTTAGCGGGGCGCTACGCCCTGCCCGTTTTTTTTAAAGGGCAAAATGCGCCCTGCCCCTCTCGCAGCGCCCCGCTAAAACAGCCTCCCGGGGAAGCCCAGCGTCGCCGTAGATGGCGATGCCCAGCTCTTCCCCGGCAGCATAGTGGCTTTGGAGGGGCCGGGGCCGCCCCCTTTGATGATGGTGGCGGTCGGTCACGCCCCCGTGCCGTGCCGTGTGTATACAGCTTGCTATGCTGATGTGTGCCCCCACGGGGTCGGTATTGCAAGAAAAAATAGACTGTGCAGGCAGCACAATTGTTCACTAGAAAATGTACAATCTATAGTACAGTATGTTCATAACTGTACATAGCCAAAATGGTACAAAGACACCGACTCGGACACGTACGCAGGGCTGTGAATTTAACAAAGACTAAAGACTCACATGCCAGCCTCCATTTTTCACACATGCGTAAAGCAGTGCAGCAGCAGATGCCTTCAGAACATCTCAGCAGCTCCAGCATCCGCTGTGTTTATGTGGCTTAATGCTACGTTTTGATGAACAGGTGGGTTTTTACTGCCTGTTTGAAGCTTTGCAAAAGTCTGAGAGAGGGAGGGAGTTCCTTCCAGTGATGGGGGCAGCATGGATGAAATCTTGTATTCGCTCATGAGATGCAAGGAGCATGAGATGCAAGGAGCAGGGTGAGGTGCGGGAAGATGTATATGAAGTGAGATGAGGTTGGAGTTGAAAGGAACGGGATAAGAGCCATGTATGTGAGAGTGGGGAGTTTGAAGAAGACCCTGTAGGGGAAGGGGTGGAGCGGCACAGAGGGGAGTAAAATGGGAATGTGGGAGGCCAGAGAGGAGAAAGCGGCAGTCATTGAGCTGTATTCTATAATATAATAACATGTAAATAAGCTGTCGCAAAGTAGAACTAAGGGAAGTAACTCGTGACACTGGTCATGGTCAGAGGTTATTGCCAATGATTTCACTAGGAACAGATCTTTATTCATGGGAGTGTTTTTTGTTTTCTTTTGTCTTTTTGTGTCTCCTGATTTTTATTTATTTTCTCATCTTTATTGATAATCTGTTCACAGGGCAACTACAGTGCGATACAAAGGTAGGAATTTGCGGATCAAGGCTCCAATGTGTCGAGCACTGAAGAAGCTCTGCGACCCGGAAGGGAAGACAGGTACTATGTGTTATTTATGTAGTGTAATGTCTGAATCGTATGTTAAACGGAAGCAGTGTACAGTGCATATTCATATTTTATATAGTACATCATTATGTCATCGGACAAATTCTCACGTTTACCCAGTTGCATGTTTCAACTTCTATTTTTTTTAATAGATATGGAGGTATTAAATCCCGGGTCACAACTGTCTATCTGTCCTGACCGCCGTGACCCTGGCCTGTTTTTTCGTTTTCCTCACCAGGCGGAAATCAATGTCTCACTTGGGGATCGACGAAAAGGGGGCGTGTCCGCGTAAACGGTCGTGGATCGACAAGATTTGTCCATGATCGTGACAATTCAAGGCCGTTATCGACAAAAAGGTCCCGACAGCTTTTAAGGTTGGGCCCGTTTTGACGATCTGCCTCTTCAATGCTGTCGGGCAAGACCGCATTGAATAGGCTCCTGCCGCTATTTTCCTCGTCGGAAATAGCAGCGGGGATTGAATACCCCCATAGGATCTGATTGCTGTGGGCATTAACTTTTTTTCATAGTACCTGTTTTCAGAAATACCTGTCTGTTACCGTGTGGCAGTCCCATGTGTCTTCGAGATCTCACAGTTTTACTAAAGTGGGGGTGAGGGGCAGATCAGAGAAATTAATAGCCATTGTTGTAATAATGAAGGTTTACCTGGATAAACATTAACATTAATTATTGTTTGCAATTATGTCATTTGTTCAATGATCTAAAATGCACCTGTTGGGCAAACAGATAGCAGTGGCAACGGATATGTTCTCACCTTTTATTTATAACTGTGTACCAAGTAACTCTGATATCAGCGTTTTTCATAAAGTGGGATCAATTCAATTGTTTGGGGAGGGTGTGATTTGCCATTGTTGTGGATTTTAAACGTTGGCAGTGGCACCCTTCATGGGCTGATATCAGCCCAACTTCACACACCATTGCTCTTAGCCCTATAGTGCATTAAGCACTTTTGTGTGAATTTGGGCTAACCCGATTTATTTGCACCCATGAGATCAACACGGGTAATAGGATTGACTTATGTTTTTGCCCAGGTCTGAGTGATGAAGAAGACCAGAAACCAGTGCGCCTGCCACTAAAAGTACCTGTAGAACTTCAGCCTCGCAACAATCAAGCATGGGCACGTGTGCAAAGCTTGGCACAAAATCCACGTCTGAGGTATGAGAACATGGATTATTACAGACCTTTATTCCAAAGTGTCCCATTCCGCTTATTTCATTTACTGTGACTTCCATTCTGAAATGTACAATTTCAAAAGTTTTTTTTTTAAATTAAAGATCCACTGTTGGGGACAGTGCTACTCTGGGTATAGCGGGCAGCAGTCACGGTTAGCAAACTACACTAACACTCTTCCCACTCTAGTACTATGGCCACCTCCACCAGGAGCCTATTTATTTGATTAGTACAGATTTTGTGTCTCTAATCCATGGTTTTCCCTACTCTGGTGAGACTATGCATGCTACTATAGTGGTATATTGGGATGCCATTCCCGGTACATTTTTTCTCAATCCCGGGAATCGGGATTGAAAAATGCTCAATCCCTGGATTCTGGGATTGGCATCCCTAAAAGAAAACACTCCCGTCCCCACATTTACTTACTCTACGAGGGTGAGTGGGGAAGGTGGAAGCGTTGCAGGTGATACGGGGAGGCAGTCAGCTGGGGTTATGTGCCACCGGGATTGCAGCCACAGGTCAGGGAGCACAGGTCAGAGGGCGCCAGGAGCAAAAGCGGGGGGCACATATATGTTGAGCACATGGACTCCCAATTAGTTTATCGTATCCTCTCATGGTCCACTTCACTTTGCATGCTATGGGCCATACTTAACTGTCCACGTGGATGTCGATCTTTACAAGCTTTGATCATAGCTATGTTGACTTTTTGACTCCGTCAACATATTAACTGTCGACCTACATGTTGTTGTGTATAGGCTATCGGGATACAATCTCTGTCACAGAGTCTGTTTCACAATAAGCCACTGGCCAGCGGCCTGGTTTATTTGCTGCTGCTACTGCTGTAGTTATAGATTATAGATTGTTCTCTTGATCTGTAAACTATCAGACACAGCAGATAGACCATCGCTTTCATCACCTGCGATCACAAGATTTTTTAGAATGCTTATCAGGCTCCATAGCATACTGCATGCTTATGTGTTATTTTATTTTGTAGCGTTACCTTGTTTAGAAAGTCCACCTTGTGGCTCACCTTCTATAACGTTTCTTGTGTATACTTTTTTTAAATAATGTAATTCTACAATCCGCCAAGGCCCTTCATTTACAAATCCTGGTGAGCCTGATCCTGCCAAGCCATGGCTGTAAAAGTACATTCCTTGCTTGTCCAATGAGAGCTGCCTGTATCTAGAGTGGTGGCGTCAGTTGCCTAAGGCACACATTGTATGGGGGAATGGCTTAGACCAGGGTTCCTGCTATCCTGTTAATGATAGAAACGTTCGAATAGACTGAGGGTTTTAACAATGCACAGGAGGGAAACCTTTTTCAAATGAAAAGAAGTATTAGAACACGAGGAAATGTACTGACACTGTAGGGGGGTTCAGGGGAAATTTGGGGAATAATTACTGCACAGAAAGAGTAGTGGACAAGTGGATTAGTCTCCTATTAGATGTGGTAGTGGCTAATATAGTAGAGCCAAGGATATCCTTACAAAGAAATAAGTAACAAATAAAATATAAAGGGGCAGACTAGATCGGCAAAGCGGTTCTGTTTCTCTTCCATGAAGCAGTGGCTTGTGGGTAAACCCTTATGGTCTATCCATGCATTAAAATGTAATTTATACTTTTTAAACCAAATAGAATTACAGTTCTATGTAATGGTAATGAATGTTCACTTTTTTAGTTTTTATGAAATTACTTTTTCCGGAATTGAGATATAAGTAGTTTGTGTGTTTCTTCTTCTTCCCCGCCTTTTTACCTATCTGACTCTTCTCCTCCGGATCTGTTTCTGGCTCCCCAGGATGATGGTAGAACTACACAGAAAAGTCTCCAGCCTTATTGAGTTTCTAAAGCAAAAGTGGGCGCTGCAGGAAGTTCGTATTGTATCCTTTTATTCTGATAATAAAATGTCTTATTACAGGTAAGACCAATGTTTTCCCTTCTGGTACTATGTAGTCATGTCCTGAAGGGGGGAAATTGGTATTATATGGTTCCAGCACAAATCTTTATTGGTGATCTGTAATTCTGTAGGCAAGTGCAATTTCTGGTATCCAGCCACTACATGAACTGTCCTAAGCCCCCTTCCACTTTGCATGTACAGGTTGAGTATCCCTTATCCGAAATGCTCGGGACCACAAGCCTTTTGGATAAGGGATTTTCCCGGATTTTGGATTTTTTTTTTCCCTTACTTACCTGGTGCCCTGATGGTCCTCGACGTCCATGGTGTCCACCAGCCTCCACGGCAGCCTTCAGGATCCTCTTCAGCGCCATCTCCAGTCCCAGGGGTGCATTGCACCCGTGATGTCACTGGCGCACCCACGTGCAATGCACCCCTGAGAGCATAGGTACCGCCGAATAGGATCCTGAAGGCTGAGGTAAGTATGAACACCCCCCCCCCCCCCAAATATTCTGAATCTAATATTTCAAAGTGCACCTCACTCCTATGCCCCCCCCCCCATCCTAACCCCTACCTCCATTTTAGGACCTGTCACTTTTTTGGGGTGCAGAAATAGATGCAGAATAAGGAGGGAAGGGTGCTGGATGGAAGGTTGTTTAAAGCTTTATTGTTCCAGTTTTATTGAAGGGATGTGACTGTAGATGTCTGTGTTTTAATGTATAGTGGCATGTGTTGGGTGTCTGGGCAGAAGCACAAAACAATTTATTATTTATTCAAACTACAGAACAAATGGTTTGTTATTCTTTTCTTTGTTTGCACTCTTCATTCTGCTAAGTTTCCTATACCAGTTCTCTCAGAGGAAAACTCTGGAGGATCACCAGCAAGCAGAAGGGGAGCCCCAAGACTCCACGGAATTACTGCACCTCTTCCCACCAGAAACTGCACAGTTTTCTCCTGTACCAGGAGTCGCCAGGGTGGTCCATTCCAAAACCTACTGCACAGTCCATTGGCAGGAGTCTGGCAAGTGCAAACAGGGCTCAAAGGACACTCACCTGTTGCTACCTGCTCAGATCCTAGGCATTCAAACAGGACAAGGGACAGCTCGTGTGCAACTAAAGTCCCCACGAGGTGGCAGCACAGATGCTAAACAAGCAAACAAGGTGGAGGTGTCCACCACTATCTCAACAGACAGAACTCCGCCCACAGAGAATGGTTCTGTGGAAAATGTGTCACCTGAAGTGGTGCCAAAGACTCCCGATGAAGCTCCACCAGTAAATATGGATTCCTCAGCAAGTCCTCCAGCACCTAGCAAAGTAACTGGCAGCCAGCTCGCCATTGTAGAGGAACTTTCCATAAATGACCCTTTTCCTAACTATCTAAAGTCTTGCCAAGATCTTATTGTTCCAGAGGGGAGTCATTCGTCTGACAACGCTGTGTCGTTTTCTCCCATGTCCCCAGAAACGCCTCCCAGAGGTTCTGGAGAAGCAGCTTCTCCAGGCCAAGAGAAAGCAGACGTTCAGACTGAAAGCACCCAGCAGAATCATTGCACTACACAAACTCAAGCACTAGACACTCAGGTGAAGGCGCAGAGTAGTTCATCCAAAGCTCCCAAAGACAACAGTAGCCAGCTCACAGAGCAGTTACGCCAGAAAGGCTGGAATGAACGGACTTCAGAGAATCTGACGCTAGCTGAGGTCTACCTCATGCTGGGCAAACCAGGAAAACTTCAGTTGGAGTACGAGTGGATGGGTCCCAGCAGCTCAGGTGACTCAGACTGTCCACCGCACCACAAACAGTCCCGTCTCAGCTGCCTCTTACGGCTCATAGCCACAGAGCTTAACCCCAAAGCTGTAAGTAAACAGGATTTGCTTTTTATTTTATTCTTGGATTGTTTGCCTCTTGACGGTTACTTATGAGAACGTTATCTCTCTCAATATGTTTTATTTAAATTTTATAATTTTTATTTTTGCTATAGGAATTTTGGAGAAAGATGTAAGTAATATAGATGTATAGGTGGAAAAACTATGGGTGAAATTTAATAGGCTGAGAGAATCAGAAAGTGAGAGATTTGGTAAGAAATCTACAGGTTTTTTTTTTTAAAGCGGCAATTGTATTCACTTCAAAATCAAACTGCAGTGTAAATGATTGCCGCTTTAAAAAAAACCTGGAGGATTTTTTTACCGAATCTCTCACTTTCTGAATCTCTCATCCTATTAAATTTCCCCCTACGATTGTAGAAATCCCTGATGGTCTCCTCCCCTCTTTATGTGCACAGCGCGGTTCTGTGCATCCTGCGCTTATCAAAATATTTGAGTATGTTCTGTAGAGTGGAGGTTAATCTGGGTCATACGGAGACTATTTATGTGTTATCAGCTGTCACAGGACAGAAAGTCATAGAATGCAGAGCAGTCCTATAGATACAAGAAAAGTCACAAGATCGTCCCAAACGTACAGTCGGTATTCTGTCAGTTTTCCAGAAAGGAAGCAAATATTTATTCTTATACATCTAAGTAAAGAACACTGGGATCATGTGGTATGGAAATGTAGGCGGAGCTTGGGCCATATGGGATGCGGTCATTTGGTCTACAGCATGATGGTAGACAGTCATTAGGTCGACATGGGAAAAGGTTGACATGGTTCTAGGTCGAAAGGCCATTAGTTCGACAGTGTCTAGGTCGACATGGGGTTTTTCACTGTTTTTTGAGCCGACATGTGCCGACAGGCGGTATTTCATGCCCTACCATCCACTAGGGCGTGGTGGGAGAATAAAATAGTGTGCCCGACGCATTGCGAGCACAGCGAGCGATGCGAGGGGATGTGTTGCCCTTTAAACTGTGTCCATGTCGACTGTGTTGACATACAGTTAAAAAATCTGTGGAAAACCCCATGTCGACCTTTTCACTGTCGTCCTAGCCATTGTCGAACTAATGACCTGTCAAACTAATGACCTTTTCCCATGTCGACCTAATGGTGTCGAACGAATGACTGTCGACCATCATGCTGTAGATCAAATATGATATGGTAGGTCAGTATGGCTCTCTTTCCTGTCGCTAGAAATGACACACATACTGTAGGTTCTGGTGCCAGGTAAGGCGTCAGGTGATGACCTCTGGGATAGGGCTTGCTAGGCATTTGCTGGGTCAGTACAGGAAGTTGTTCATTAAACAGCTGTAACCTAGCCAGGACTCGGTGGAAGGAGGGGGAGGAGCCTAACCTGTCAAAAATGTGATTTCCTCTGTAGCCTGCTATTTCCCGAACAGAAAACTCTGCTCATGCTGCCATATCCTGAGAGATCCATTGTGGTTACTATTGTATCTTGTTGGGTCTTGTCCTTGCTTTCAGTATCTTGTTCTGGTGGGGTGACCTACGTGACACTTTCTGCAAAGCTCAAGATGTCACAACAAGCCACCTAGTGGTGATACTTGGCAGGTGCCTTGTGCATATTTGTGTGGACTTCCAATCTGAAAGAACCAACATGGGCATAATCTCCATACACTACCAGTGCAGAGCCTGGTCAGTAACCAGGGAGGGTCATCCAATGCCAGCCAGGAGCTGTGTCAGTGCGTACACCGCAGTAAAGGACCTGGTAGTGTTGGCATCATACTCTCCTACTGCGCAGTGGGTTGCGTCAGTAACAGGCGGTTACTGACTGTAAGAAGGAAATCCCCTATTGGCCAGATCCCATGAGACACAAACCCAGTCTGTGATTGCTTGGCGCAGGCAGTGAGGGCCTGTCTGGTCACATATATCAGCTCTCAACTGTAGAAAACATGGCCATGACACAGACCCTCAATAGTTTGGACCATGATGTAAAAGGAAATATGGGAGTCTCGACAGTGGTTTCTAAACTTTCTTAAATACAGTGCCCTAGAGGATCAGTGGCACTCCTGCACCAAAATGTCTTATTGAGACATTTAGCAGACATTATTATATTAAAGAAGCCCATAGACGTTCCGTTTTTGCCGGCTCCGTTCTGTACTATGCGATGCGCGCTCCCACGCATCACATAGTACGGTACAAAAAGTATGTGCTGCACATAGTACGGTACAAAAAGTATGTGCTGCACATACTTTTTGTACTAGCTACACATAGCATCAGATCGCATTGCATGCACAAGGCATGCAATGCGATGTGTACTATTTAAGTCCCAAACTAATCCGTTAAACGGACCGTGTATGGGCGGCTTAAGTTTCTTGTACTGATCTGTCATCTTCAGGTTCAGTAATGTGGTGCTAGACATGGTTTGTCCATATGCTTTGGCAGACACCACTGGTTTTGGTGCTAGACATGGTTTGTCCATATGGTTTGGCAGACACCACTGGTTTTGGTGCTAGACATGGTTTGTCCATATGGTTTGGCAGACACCACTGGTTTTGGTGCTAGACATGGTTTGTCCATATGGTTTGGCAGACACCACTGGTTTTGGTGCTAGACATGGTTTGTCCGTATGGTTTGGCAGACACCACTGGTTTTGGTGCTAGACATGGTTTGTCCGTATGGTTTGCCAGACACCACTGGTTTTGGTGCTAGCCATGGTTTGTCCATATGGTTTGGCAGTCACCACTGGTTTTGGTGCTAGACATGGTTTGTCCATATGGTTTGGCAGACACCACTGGTTTTGGTGCAAGACATGGTTTGTCCGTATGGTTTGGCAGACACCACTGGTTTTGGTGCCAGACATGGTTTGTCCATATGGTTTGGCAGACACCACTGGTTTTGGTGCTAGACATGGTTTGTCCATATGGTTTGGCAGACACCACTGGTTTTGGTGCTAGACATGGTTTGTCCATATGGTTTGGCAGACACCACTGGTTTTGGTGCCAGACATGGTTTGTCCATATGGTTTGGCAGACACCACTGGTTTTGGTGCCAGACATGGTTTGTCCATATGGTTTGGCAGACACCACTGGTTTTGGTGCTAGACATGGTTTGTCCATATGGTTTGCCAGACACCACTGGTTTTGCATATTACATATCAATTAAAAATTTGTTTATGGAACACCAGCCTGTAGCAGCCCTTGCAAGTGCCCCACTGCACGCCAGATCAATGCACCCAGTTTGGTAACCACTCTCATATAACCTGTTTTTCAAAGAGAACAATAATTCTCTTTTTTTATTCTGATGCTTCTCTGGGTCAGAATTAATCAAATTCTGAATTTATGACAGTGGTAAAAGAAAATAGCTGATCTCCACAGCGCAATAAACACTTCTGCCCAGGGTGACACCAGGAAAGCTTCAAGATATGTATAGAAATAGCAGAATTTTGGTGATACACCCACTGGCGAAATGTGATAACACTTACACAAAATATTGGTTTGTATAGGTCCAGACAAATGGATTAGTGATCTATAATAGCTCAAAAGACAAAAGCAACAAACAGGACCATAGTGTGATAATGTCAGGCAGTTCTGAATAATTTAATTCAAGCAGCACACTCACAAAAGTAGGTCATATATGCGCATATCAAGGGTCTTTAAGCCAGATCTGAATTGTGTTCTCCTCCTCAGGTTTTTAGAACCTATAGGACTAATTAAAGAACTGGATAGTGCAATACTGTTTGTTATATGAATATAACATTTTTAATTGTGCACTCGCATAGAATAAAAACATATATCACCCAATCCTGGGTAGAACGAAACCCGGCCGGTCCAACCAACAATGCAGGATGGTTTCCCAAATGTCCACAGTGCGGCTCCCACAGGTCCGGTCCGTTCGGTGATGACAATAATGGTATATGTTAGTTGGGCGCCCACTAAGCTATTTCCTTAGTTTTCTGCGACCCCTCGTGGGGCTGGCTATGCTCGCCGCGCTTCGGGCTCGGTGGCTCGCTGCGCTTGCCACACTATATGAAATCAACTCCATGCTGACATGGATAGTGGGGGTATGAGCGTACTATCTATAGTGGGCACCCAACTAACATATAAGTACCAAAATAATTATGACGGCTTAACATGTCCTTTTAGCTCTTATTTTAAATGTCATCAATCTGAGTGTACTGTACTTTGTGGGGGTTATTCTGATTCACTCGGAAAGGCACAATAACTCTCTAATGGACAAAACCATATGTACTGCGGGGTGGGGGGGGGGGCTGATGTAACATGTGCAGAGAGTTAGATTTGGGTGTTTTAATGTTTCTGTGCAGGGTAAATACTGGCTGCTTTATTTTTACACTGCTATATAGATATCAGTTTGAAGTACAAACCCCACCCAAATCTAACTCTCTCTGCACATGTTACATCAGCCCCACCTGCAGTGCACATGGTTTTGTCCATTAGAGAGTGATTGTGCCTTTCCGAGTGAATCAGAATAACCCCCTGTATGTATTAATATGTTTAGTCTATCTACCTGAATAATAGAGTAGGAATCCTAAGCTGTAAAAAAAAAAAGAAAAATGGTTTTATAAGATACAGCCTAATATCATTATTAATGTTAGAAAGCATGACAACCTAGTCGACATTATTCAATTTTTGGTACTTGTGTACTAGCACAGCACCCAAGATATTAGGTCGCACGACATATAATCGCATGGCATACACCCGATGCACTGCGATGCGATTTTAAATTGTATAAGCCCCCTTTACAATGTTTAATTGTATAAGCACCCCAATGTTAAATCCACCCCCACTATGAACGCCAATCCGAAGTGTGGCAAGCACCGCGAGGGGACGCGTATTACTTTACATGTATTCCGCGTCCCCACGCGGGGCTCTCATCGCTTGCCACGCTTCGGCTCGGTGGCTCGCTGCGCTCGCCACACTATATA